>NC_046194.1:14734976-15038006 GCF_011004875.1 Balearica regulorum gibbericeps
CAAAAATAAGGCAAAAGGCTCATGGGTCACTCACTAATTACTGTCACAGGCAAAACAGACTCAACTCAGGGAAATTAATTTAATTTATTACCAATCAAAATCAGAGTAGGATAATGAGAAATAAAACCAAATCTTAAAACCACCTTTTCCCCACAACCCTCCTTTCTTCCCGGGCTCAACTTCACTCCCAATTTCTTCACCTCCTCCCCTCCAGCAGCACAGGGGGACGAGGGAATGGGGGTTGTGGTCAGTTCATCACACGTTGTCCCTGCTGCTCTTTCCTCCTCAGGGGGAGGACTCCTCACACTCTGCCCCTGCTCCAGTGTGGGGTCCCTCTCACAGGAGACAGTCCTCCATGAACTTCTCCAGCGTGAGTCCTTCCCATGGGCTGCAGTTCTTCACAAACTGCTCCAGCGTGGGTCCCTTCCACAGGGTGCAGACCTTCAGGAACAGACTGCTCCAGCATGGATCCTCCACGGGGTCACAAGTCCTGCCAGCAAACCTGCTCTGGCACGGGCTTCCCATGGGCCACAGCCTCCTTCAGGTGTCTCAACCTGCTCCATCATGGGGTCCTCCACAGGCTACAGGCGGATATCTGCTCCCCATCATCCTCCGTGGGCTGCAGGGGACAGCTTGCCTCACCATGGTCTTCTCCACGGGCTGCAGGGGCATCTCTGCTCCGGCACCTGGAGCACCTCCTCCCCCTCCTTCTGCACTGACCTTGGTGTCTGCAGAGTGGTTGCTCTCACATATTCTCACTCCTCTCTTCAGCTGCTCTTGTGCAGCAGTTTTTTCCGCCTTCTTAAATATGTTATCCCAGAGGTGCTGCCATTCATTGATGGACTCGGTGGGTCCGTCTTGGAGCCGGATGGCATTGGCTCTATCAGACACAGGGGAAGCTTCTGGCAGCTTCTCACAGAAGCCACCTCTGTAGCACCATCCCCGCCCCCAGCTACCAAAACCTTGCCACACAAACTGAACACACCTTATATTACAGATAACAGGCATTTTCTTTTTCCCTTTGGATAATACATTCCCTGCTTATTTATCATTGGTATACAGTGGTAGTACTGGAACATTCTAATAATCTCAGAGGCTGAATATAGAGATTGGAAAAATCTTGACTCTTCTAAATCAGCATAATTCCACCCTTCAACCCTTTCACTGCCTGATGAGCCCTCTCAAAGTAGGATTGTAGTCCATCATGGTCAATTTATTAGCTGGGCTGACAACACTTGCTGAGCAGAATAAAGACATGCATATACTGCACTATTTTAGTAACTGTTACTCCACTGGAGATAAGTTATGCTCTGTTGTTCCTTAGTGAAAAATACTATAGTTCACTAAACACCAGGAGTCTATTTTATCCACCCCAAAATACAAGTTCTTGTTATTACCACAGGTAACTTCCAATAATCAAACCTTTCTGGGATCTCTGAAAAACTACAAGCAGCAAATAGTGATAAATCTTACCTTACCCAAACTCTTAAACACATTAAACACACAGCCTGTAACTCCTGTTTTTAACATAATCCTAGACTATTAAACACTACCAGTAATAACAGTATGCTTACCCTTTTGATCCACTTAAATGACTTCTTTATAGGTGTAAATGACGTATCATAGGATATTCTAACTGAATGTTTATAACTTCACAAAATCACATTGTGGTTACATTAAAAAAAAAGTAAATAAAGCATAAAATGGCTAAATGCCAGCACAATATGGAAACACACTGATTATAAAGCACCATCAATAAGGCATTCTACCTTTGTACTCCTATCAGAAAGTCATCAAACTATGTACCAGTGCAATAAAATACTAGAAAAGAACAAATTCCCCTAGACTAGTATTAAAAATATTATTGCCTGGTTAAAACCACACAATCAAGAAAACCCATTCCACTAAATCGACTGAAACTCTTGGAGGAGACTTTTCATAATCACAGAACTACAACACAATTCAGAACACTCAAATTCAGAAATGACAATTAAAGACTTAAGCTGACACGTCTTGTTAAGTTTAAAACCTAGAAAAAAAATTTTGGTTGAGCAGCCAAAAGCAGATGTTCTAAAAAAAAAAAAAAAATAGCATGTGCACTTTTGTAATGAATTCCTTTAAAAATTGAAACAGGTCCATGAAAATAAACAAACCACAACCACGTGTTCAAACAACACGTACACCATACCTTACTGATACATGAAGTTTTTCCTTTGTACTAAACTTCTACTGGTCTAAGGATTTCAGAATCAGACACTGAATTACAGTTATCCACACAGTGACCAAGGAAATAAACTGAGACCAATTTGCCACCGTAATGTATTTTGTATTACACAGACGCTATTTATACAGACAAAGAGAAGAAAACAAATTACTCATGTATACAACATGAAAAAGGCAAAAAAACCAAGCAAGACAGCACAGCAGATTACCAGAGGGTGTAAAAGTAGCTAGATGCCTCGTGCTTGCTATCAGACAATGAGAAAACTTGATATACCCAGTTCTATCCAGGTCTCTGAAAAATTCTCAGTGCACAAAAACCTTGTGCAGTTCTTCCAGGCGTCAATCAAGAAAAGCTGTGGTTAGTATAGGCTGCCAACAAGTGCCACTTGAACACTGCTTTCATGACAATGCATCTTGAAGAGATGACATAAGACCTATTAAAAACCCACTAACCTAAGAGAAGAAAGGAAAAAGCTGACCCTTGGGTTCCAAGGTTGTTATAAAAGGTTTCAGGTGCTTAAAGTGTTTACGTTTATAGATATTGTGAATTTAAATGTGGTGTTTTCAGTGTCATACCAGCATCCTAAAGACAAAGTTTCAGTTCATTTCTTCAATTGATGACTGCATGGAATCCTTCTTACGCATCAACTACCCACTTACGGGCTCCCTTTGAGAAATGTCTCCATTTATATGCCACAAAAATAAATTCCTTGATGCCTTTTACTACCAAATCCACTCCACCACCCCCCAAAAGCACCCATTTCAGCACTTCCAAAACACTGCTTTAGAACAAAAACTAATTTAAAACTTGAGCTTGAGATATGACAAGCACCTGCAATGACTAATGGAACACTGCACAGCACTAGATCAGATGCACAGTAAGTACGTGACTAGTGGGTAATTAAAAGTAAGCATGCAAGATCTTAACCAGTAAAATGCAGTTCCAAAGTAAGCATGCTTTATGAGATTTCTTCATTCAACCTTTTTAATATTTCCTTTTCCAATTTTTCCAGCAGGTACGTAGTCTCCTACCTTTTGT
This sequence comes from Balearica regulorum gibbericeps, assembly GCF_011004875.1. Taxonomy (NCBI): domain Eukaryota; kingdom Metazoa; phylum Chordata; class Aves; order Gruiformes; family Gruidae; genus Balearica; species Balearica regulorum. The sequence continues at coordinate 14,738,239 of NC_046194.1, forward strand.
ACAATTCAAAGTAGGCCAGAAACATGAGCCCCTTTCAACTAGACAATATTTATATAGGCCTGTGCACAACATTCTATGTGGCCTGGAAGCAGTTCAAATGCCATGAGAAGAATGAAAATAGGGGATGCATAAAAAGTAGCTGTTCCTGTCTCACTGCACAAGTTACAGGTATTTCATACTCTAGCCATTTAGGAATAAATTCTGCTTGAGTATATAGAAAGGCCCTCAGAAATATGATTATTGTGTGTATGATGGCCTCTGCCTTACAAACATTGAGTGGGGACTTAGCAGGACTGAGTATGCAAACTAAGCCAATTAAGATGTGTTTAATTGCACTGGGATGTTCACAGCTGGGAGTGGAACTGTTATAATAAACCAGCATCACAAAATAGGGAGAGGTGGGTGGCATGCCAAAGGTAGCTTTTTGTTAATGTTGAAGGCCAGTATTTACAAACACATTAAATGACAGGCAACTTTCCTGGACACTGTTAGCTTTTGATATGACTGTAGTGAGAAAAATCACACAGGAAATTTTGGTGGATTTCTTAAACCCTAAGCAACAATACAATGAATAGGAAATTCAGATTTCTTCCAATATAGTCTTCAGCCTTGCTTTCTCTTATTTTTCAATACCTGAATTAGCTCTTACTAGCCAAAGCTTGGAACCAGTATTCGTCTGCACCTCCTTTGAGGTAGGCCAGCTGTCTCCAGCATCATAATTAATAATTCATGACTGACTTTAGACATTATAATTGTATGAAAGCAAGCAAAGTTTCACATTACCCTTAAGGTTCTGCTCTTGATTTTAAGTTATTCTGTTCTGATAAGATACAGGTAAATTCGATAACTGATTTAGGATGCTCCATTTCACATAATGCAGTATTGCAACACTGCATTCTGCACCACCTTCAGTGACATTTCTGCATACTGACAAATTCTGGAATTCAGGTTCTAAGCCTTTTGAACTTTTACTCCTAAATTTTCTTGGTAACTTCTGATTTTAAAATGAAAGTGCCAACATTAAGTTACAAGCTTTCCATTTTGTCACTGCCTACCAGTGACAGACAGGAGCACAGGAATGCTGCACCAGCAGAAATTTCCAAATACTACAAATCAGAAACACTTCTGGAACAAATTAAGTGATATTTCCTGTATGTTTCCTTCTGCAACTATAAAACAACCACAAGTTCTTTATCAAGTCTTCAGAAGAACTGCTTGTCAATGTGAGATTCCTTCCATCAGCTGATATCAGCATAATTCTGTACTACAGGGCAAAGTAAAAAAAAAATGAAAAGATTGTGATAACTACATCCATTAATCTCCAAGTGCAATGAAAAGTGTTCAGCTTTTCCAAGATTAAATTCACCATATCCTGTAGTTCACTAGCTCTGTGAAAGTAGTCTGAAAGAATTTGCATGCTACTGCACTTGCACTGTATTAATTATGAATCAAAGCACTTCTGTAGTATACTTCCACTTTAGAAGCTCATGTTTTACTAGCAGTGGTCTCACTGTATGCCTGATATTCTGGGAAGAACTATCAAATTTCAGAGACCTCATCAGGTGGAATAGAGGTTATTTTTACCTACTTCTTTCATCACTTCTCTGTAATCATTTTCTAATGATTTAAAAATCTCCTAGCTTGTTTGACAGAAATGCAAAGCTGCCGCTGTATTTGATCACCAGCCTGACTCTGGCAGGAATCCAGTAAAAGGTTTCTTTACAAGGCCTGTTAAAATTCTGTTTGCTTTTATGACTAACAAAACCATGAAAAAAAGTTTCTAAACTAGGCCAACTTAGTGCTAGTTTGTTTAAAGCTTTGTCTTTGGTTCCTTACAGTCCTTAAGCCAATGATATGGAATGATTAGCGTAAATCTTACACTGGGCTTATTCAGACACTGAAAAAGTCATAAATGCATTTTCAATTTGATTCATCACTGGCCTGCACATTACATACTTGCTTACACTGAGTCATAATGGTTACTGAACTCTACAGTTCTGCATGTTCAGGGCAATAAAGTTCCTTAATTTCACACTTGTGACAAAATACGGTTGGTGTTTCTTTTATCTTTTCTATGCGTGTGTGGATCTTCAAAACATTAAGAACTTTAATTGCACATTATCCCAATGTCTAATCTAGTTACAATTCTATCATTAACACAGAATTATACTGAATATTTCAAATATAATGAGGCTATGAAAATCACCAGGATTCTGTAACATGAAGAAAATTTTTCTGGACCTCAGCTGGCTTGTCGATTATAACCTGAAGCATAATACTCAATAATTCATTCGACTCTATACACATGAATATAAGTATCAACATTGTTTTATTCATATGTATGTACACTGTCCTTTCAATCTTAAAGATTTTTTAACATTGACAATATTGGGTGTCAATGAATAGCAAAACTTAATTTTGCACTAAAATTTTGAATATATGCTTCATTTCACACTGGGTTGCTCGTGAAGTGGTCCGGATGGTGGGTTTTAATTTCAGATGCTTTTCTCTGCATATTTGGAAAAAAAAGTCTTTCTGTCCATTCATTAGTTTATAACTGTTGGTCACTATGACTTTTTTTAAGGCAATGAATTCCCACCTCAAATTTTAATTCCAGATGTTTAGACTTTCCCAATAGTCAACATGGTTCTGATCTAGATATCTTCTCATTTCCAAAAGAAAATTTAGCAAAGCGTGTTGATATTCATAGTTAGGAATTAGATTTAATTTTAGGAAAGCTCTCCTCATGAAAGGGAAAGGGAAGCAAAAGTTTAAACCCAGAGTAAAAATTTAAAAAGTAATGAAAAACATTGTAACCTGAGAGAACTCAATGCCACAGTAAGAACAGGTGCACATGAGAAGCAATTGCTTTACTTAGAGAACACTTATTAAAGAAATAATGACATTTCACCCATTCTGTGCAAGTTACTTTAAGTCAGATACCGTGTATCTGAATATAAAAGGCGCATGTGCAAAGCTATATGTACTTTGAGCAGAAAGCTCTTCAGCTACATTTGGGCTGAAGCAGGCACTAATTATGATAAGGTGCCTTAAAAAAACATGGTAGAACTGAGTATTCTAAGTAAAAGTAGGTAATGATATTGTGATAGGCATCATTCATTAGGATTAAAAAAAAAAAAATAATAATTTGCTAAAAGGTCTCCAAAACACTAACTCAGGAACTGTAAGTAATGGAAAGAGATTAAGTAGCAGCTTATTAAAATTAAAAATTAAACTTAGAGTGCCACAGTTACTGGACATGTAGGGTATAGGACATTTAATACTAAATAGCCTTTTGTTCTGGTTATTTTTCAAACTTACATTTCAGCCATTTATAGGAGGATGCACAGGGTATCCAAGGTACTTGGATCCTGTGCAAGCTTTGTCCACAAGCCCAAAATAGATGCATTAGCAGTAAAATAGCCACCCTCGACAGCCAAATTGCCACAATCAGATCTCAAAACTAATATTCCACTGACAGATCAGAACAAGCCTTAAACTTGCTTTCTGCCTGAATATTTAAAGTATGACTATAGTATAAAATAGATAGTTCTGAGAAATAATTTTTCAGAAAAAATTCTGCCCATATGGAAAGGATTGATATTGTTTACATTATCAGTTTTATGGTGTTTGTGTATGATAATTCATGTACAGAAAATTACCACATTTGCCCAAACAAAACTATTTGCAGAAAATAAAGCCACATATTAGTTTACATATAAGTAGCTACAGTAAGTATAGTAGCTATAGTAAGGAGCCAATATCTAAAATTTGCTGTAGCATCCATTATTAATATTGCAAATACTTTAATATTTAAAAGTAAAAGCTTCCATATGATGTATTTCCAGGTACACTGCATAATGAGATCCCAGAAAGGACATAAGGATTTTTCTATTCTTTTGGCTCTTCTGGCATGTCAAAACCAAGCATGCCATGTCTTCCTTAGCTTTCAGCAGAATGCAAGTATTCAGACAAAGACTATTTTGCAAAGAGCCAACAGGGAGACCTACAGAGATAGCAGAAGGATGAGGTCCTCCTTCCACCCAAATAAGTCAACATCCTTCATGGCTCTCTGGAAGCTCTTAAGAGTTCACTTCTCAGATAACAGTTATTTTAGTTTTTAGAAGAATTCCCACTGTGAAGATTTAGACTAGAAATAGGAATCTCATCACAGCACAGAACAGAATACATCTTGTCTGTGGAAACAATATAGTTATAATATAATGCAGCACAGGTAATAATCCCTGTTTCTGAAGGGTGGTGGCAGACTCAGGCAGCAGCACTCCTGTGTTTATGTTCTGTGCAACCTTGCTCAGTACCAGTAGGTGTGCGTCTCTGCAACTTGATCAACCCACAACCACAGGGAGCTTTATTACTGCACCCCAGAGTGACCATATCATGGGTTCATTTTGGTCCAGCTCACATGTTGCAGCTTCTGGCCTTTGATTTCCTTACACTACTTTGGAATAATTTCTGACTTTAGCCTTCATTACTTCTAAGAAAATTTGTAGGTGATTAAAGTGATTAGCACATTTTGATTTTTCAAAACTCTGTAGCAACATTTAAGCTAAATACGATCTTTCTATCATTAATTTGGCATTTGGTTGCAATTGAAATGCAATCTCAAAAATCATAGCCACAAGATTACAAGCAATTAGAAATCAGGTGAGTTACAACGAAAAATTACAATTCACAAAAGTTTCACACACGGTATTACCATGCTCTTTACTAGGAATGGAAATTGATATCCAAATGCCTACAGTGGAATACAGGAGTTTAGGTTGTAGAGTCACTTGTCCTTAACGTACCTGTCTAATCTTATTATAGATAACACTACTGCTAGTTAAGTTTATATTGCTCATATAGTTAAGCCTTCTAGTTTGTAGTAGGAGGTTACAAGCTAGAACAACCTGGCTGATGAAGGTACATTTTGCCCTAACATAAAAGGACTCTTCCTATTCTACCCATTAATTGCCATTAGATATGCTTTCCTAATGAGTCACTAAAACAAATTCTTTGGCTTTTTTCTTCTTACTGCAGATGAAGAGAGCAGATCTCTACCACAATTCTCTAAAGCAATACATTTACATATGTAGCAACTCTCATTAATTTTAATTTTTCATGATTCAAGACAAACTGACATTTTTCTCTTCACTAGTTAAGTAAATTCTTTCCACAGTATTTCAAAAGCTGGTTTTAGCCCATGTTTTTGTCAGCACATTAAAGGTTTTCTAGTGTTTGAGGTTGACAAGTATTAGTATCCAGACATTTACATTGCAATCAAGCTATTCATAATAAAAAGTTTCAAATAAAAACTCAGAAGCAATAACAGTGTAATTTTTATCACCAAGCCAGACTTGCACAATCGGATTTCCTTGTGTAACTATGGTCCCACTGACTCGCACCCAGCAGACCTCTACCCAAATACCTAGAAAAGATTTTAAAAGATAGAAAAAATGAATTGGAGTGGTTATGATTTGAACTTAGGCTGTAAAATATTACAGATAAAGAGCAGGCCTAGTACATCTAGCATCAAACAGGACACTCAAATGCATCTCCCAAAGCAGAGTCTTTTAATGTATTACTTACCTTGGGTAAAAATCATATCTCTTAAAACACCCAAGAGAGAACAAAGACATCTTTTATTGTTCCTACAACTTCTCTATACTCTATTCCCCTCTGTATTTAGGCATCTATCAGAGATCTCAGACTTCTCCAACAAATTTAAAAGTACTGTTGGCCTCAGTTTATTAGACTGTGACAGTTTTTCTAAATTAAAAGGCCATGCTCTGAGTGAAATATGAACAGGGAAGAATTCCCTGTCACTCCTCCTCCCAAATAAAAACTGAATCTATAAGCTTTTCTCATTAACCAAAAGAGGTTTTAATTTAAAACCTTGGAGACAGTAAGAAATACTTAAAGCCAACCTCTTTTCCTGATTTCTCCTGGGATTTAAGGCAGGCTGTGTAATCCAGCTGCTCTAATTAGCACAGCAAACTGCAGTTTTGCTTCTAAGAAGAAACAAATTAAAACTTTATTCTTCTGTTTCTCAGTAAACGGTATTCCCCAAATAAAATAAATTCTCAGAAGAGGTGTAAAGGTAGAGTACATTTTACATAACTTTAGTTTGACAGAGACAGGAAAAACATTTCTAAGTTTTCTTAATATACCAGCTTGATTTTTCATTACATTAATTTTCTGTTAATTTTAGTCAAACGCACATGGAAACACATGACAAATAGCACCAGCAACTGGAAGGTCTAAAAGACATAGGTCACTGACAATAGAGGGCAGAAAGCCTTCTACAACGTCAACAGCATCATTCAGGTCTGTACATATGTACAAAGCTTAGAAAATTTAAACGACATCATCAGCAATCTCAAAGAACTCAGGTCCTCTATCTCTCCAGAATTCACAAGAATCAGACTGACTTTAAAGCAGGTACAGTTACTTGCACACCTGTAAAAATATATCCATTTAGAAAAATAAGAATAACCATGTATTATGTACTTCTCAAGCCCATTCTCAAGCCCAGCTCATGGCGTATGCTGGTGTTTTGTTTAAGAGAACTGGTTCCTGACATATAGCAATGTTTTTAATGAATCTGAAGTTGGAAGTGCACCTCATAACTCTAGAGGTTGAAATAATTTTAAAAATTATACTATAACCTACCTTGAACCCAAGGGTTTCTATTTAACTACTTCAAAGTTAAACAATATTAATTCTGAAATTCAAAATAAATATGTCACTGTTCACACAGCTTTGGACATACAATCTCCTTATATTCACAACTCCATGTACGTTTCTGAAGACAAAAGAAAATGTGACATTCAGAGGGCTGTAAAAGGCAGAGACTTCAACCTCAAGGACATATTCACATGGTGGTGATGGATAACAACCACCATGAAAAGAGGACTAAAAGACTCATTTTTCTACAGTACAGAAACAGCAGTGGCTAACAGTAACTACCTCTCTCACTCTGTGTATGTGTATATATGCAAACACACATACATAAAAATACACACACATACACAATGAGGCGGAGTGGAATTATCATTTCCCATTCTCTTCTCAGCAAGAGAAATGAAAGTAATGAAACAATATCATTTGAAAATAAGCATCATCATTTTCAAATCAAATGTAAGTGAAATACTTTTTCATCAGTCATCTAGAAATAGATGTTAAATAAAGCCTATGAGAGAAAGACACATTAAACATTCAGCTGAATGTCAAGTCATGCCCTGACAAAACCAAGAAAGAGTCAAAGTAAATTTATAGATCCAACTTTCCTCTACATTCATTCTTTAAAGAAAATGTCAGCTTTTGATTATGTATCAAAAATACAAAAAGGAATCTGTCAATACAACAGGAAAAAAATCCGACTGTGCCAACCTCAAGCAAGATACCTAACAGGCTTCTTGACAGTGCCTAATGGGTAGAAATTCCCAATTGCTCACCCTCACCAACACATTTCCTCCTTTCTCTGTTGCACCTATTTTTCTTTACCTTCTTATATTGAATGCAAAAGCTAGATCCAGCAAAGGATTCAGGGTCTTAGAAGTTTGAAGTTCTCTCATACTTATTATTTTAGTCCCACAGCACCCAAAAGGGAAGGCAGAGCCCTGTGCCAGGTGCTTGCACACAGTCCTGGAAAGCATCTGCAGTACATGAACTCAGCCCAGCCAGGAAGATGGACAGAAAGTCACTTCAGAGTCAGCTGCCTACACCATGCATATGACCAGATCCAGATAACCAAGAGTGAGCTGTGTTTAAAATTTGCATGTTCGCATACCACATTCAGAACTGCAGTCTTTCAGATCAGCAGACCTAAAGTCTCTTGGAGCATTACCCAGAGGACCAAGTCATCCCACGGGCTGCCTCTGGTGCTGACACAAAGCTCACGCACCACCTCAACCACCAAGGTGCTTGCACATCCTCTGGTTTTGCATCTGACATTAGCCTCCTGGCCTCAGCAGGCAAGAAATGTTTGAAGCAGAATGGACTAGCTCAGTCAGGGACAGCGCAGATGGATTTGGGTAAGGCCACACAGCTGCAGAAAAGCTCACACTCAGCACAGTGACCAAAGGAAATGAAGGCTTAGCCACCGTGTGTTCAGAAGCAGGTCATGAAAGAGCCTGCTGATCACAACAAAAAAACTGAGACACCTACACGCAGCACCCTCCTCTACCTGACTCTTTCCCAAACCTTCATTGCCTGCCACTCAGAGCAGTGTCAACCATCTGTTGCACAGAAACTGGGTGGAAACGTTCTCCATCTTTCCCACTGGAGCCAACTGTGGGCCCTGAAAGCCTGAATGCTGTGTGCAACGCTCATTCCTCCAATCTCCTGAAGTTAGCATTTCTACTCCCAGGGCTGTTTCTCCAGCTAAAATTGCATTAGGTTTCATGCTAAATCTAAAAGCCTGAGAAACAGGCTCCCTCCTAGAAAACATACATTTGAGTGATATTCTGACTGATCTAGAATATTTTTATTCCAGCAGCTTTGTGTCAGACTGAAATTTATTATCAGAATGGATATTTTATTAGATTTGTAGGTGCTACTACATTAATGCATGCCAGGAGGGAAACCCATATAATTAAAATGCTATGAATAGAAAATTAGTAGAAACACAATTATGAAATACTTCAACAGAAAACAAATAACACATAAAACCAGCACGAACATTCTGACAGAAAAAACAGTATTCTATTTAACATCCATTATTTTATTAATGATATAACATGCAGACATCACTCTCCCAAGTAGTGTGATTTAGATTGACCACCTAATAAATCATTTGGCAATGTAGAAAGAAGATTGTTTCTTAATTCAAAAGCAATTCCACATGTATTCATTCAGTAACCCCTCTGAGATCAGTGGAAGCAAGAGTAACCTTAGCCCACTATACAATCTTTACTGCAAGCAATATGTGTCCTGCAGTATGAATGAAGTATAAAGATGGGAATAATTTTAACACCAGTTATAAAACTTTCTAGGCAGGTATTTAAAACAAATCTCAGTCAAGAAAATAAGGATTCCCCTGTACCACCAGGAGGAAAAAAGATGAAGAGAAAATAAGACTACTATCTGGGAAAGATTAGCAACATTTAACCATCATTTGTTCCAGCTGACCAGTAAACAATTCTCTATGTAAGGAAAGAAGCAGAAATTGAGGCCATAACTATTTGCTAAACTCCATCCCTGCAATAAAGCTTAACAGTACAAAAATAATACTACAGGTATGGATTTGCAATTCTTCTCACTTAACCCCTTTGTTAACACTTTTACAATATTATCTTATATTTTTCTAATAAACATGGATGCTATTAATAAGTGAAATAATAAAAAACCCAATAGTTCTGTTTATCCTACACTAACACAAGACATCATCCTTACTTGAATGTTACACCAAATTAAAGCAGCATACCAGAAATTCCAAACTTTGCTGTATCTTTTCTTTTTTAATCTTTCCTCTCTGTTCTCTCTCTCCTCAGTAGGAAAATGAATGAGAAAATATGGCCTACACCATTATTCATTTTCACCTGACCAATTCTGATCTTTTTGGCTACTAAAGCCTGACCAAAACTCCACGGAAACCAACAGTCATCTGTCCAGTCACATGCACTGGAGCTTAACATATCAACTGTTTCATTCAGCTATGGTTAAACTGTTGATACATGAGATACTGGGAAACTGCAGACTATTAACTCTAGTAATTTGTGATTTTTTTCTGGTTTTAAATGCACTTGTTCTGCTGGTAGGATTTATTTGATGAGATCTTATTACACAGCAGCTAATGGAGCACTAGAAATGGCAGCTTTGTCATTTCCTTATTGATTTTTCCTTTTTCAGCTCTCAAGCAAGTTCTTCGAAATATGTTGGATTTCCATATTTGGAAAGTCAATTACCATGTACTTCTTGATCTTTATGTTAAAGCAGTAACAGTGGGGAAGGGAGGGAAGCACAACACTTTTTTCTTATGCAACCATCTTGATAAAAAATAGTTAGCCAGTGTCAGCAAGAATATGAGCAAAATCTGAACTGAATGTCAAATCAGTATAGGCAGACCATACTGTATATACTTCATTTACTTCATACCTATCAAGATCCATTAGTCAAAACATTGATATCCTACTGTATGCTACAGTAGTACTACACAAGTGGTGTATACTGCAGCTGCAGAGGTTAAAAAGAGATCAACAGAAATTACTCTAGAACATCTATTTTTCCCTTTCAATTCCTGCCCCTACATACTCATACAATTTGTCTTGAAAACCTACGTTCACTGTTCAGTTTAAAAAAAGGATGCCAAGACAAACATATCTTGATGAAGACTTTTAATCTAAATGCTAGCACTAAGTGTTTTATCAATTGTAATAAATAATTTTAAGAGTGGGAACACTTTTAAATTTTAAGAGTACTGAAAATTAGACAAAACAACATCTTTTATGTGTAGGCTTAAATCAGGATTAACTCATACAGCAAAATTTGAGATACAAATAAATGGCATATATATTTCTGTTGTCAGATACAATCCTGGAAAGCACTTCTTGTCCTGTCAGTAAAAAAAAATGAATTTTGCTAACACCAAGGAAAAATATTTATCTTATAAAGAGTCTATAATTTGCCTGTATAATTAAATTGTTGCATTCATTATTAAAAATGCCCACATGTTAAACAAAGCATATTTCCTAACAAGGTAAGTTATCTGTATCGTGGAGATCGCTAGTTACCCACATATCCAAACCCTCTCTGTTCTGCATTGATTTTATTTAAAGAAATGGAGAAAAGATTTAGGGTTGTACAAACACATTATCACTCCCTGCCTCCCCAAGTGTTCACTTATCTGTAAAATAATTAAACATATCAGTCATTCAAACAAGTCTAACCATCATCTAATCTTGTAAATGTTAGCCTGAACAAAGCCTTTCAACCTTTCTTCCACTGCAACAAAAGTTGGAAGAGTACCAGGTTTTGATCAAACTAATTTTTCAGTTTGGGAATCTCTTACACTTACAGGCTAAAGAAGAAAGATAGCTTTTCTTTACAGCTTGGCACTTAGGGAATGACTACATATGTGCAATATACAGGTTCAAATCCCTACACTATTTGGATTTAATTTAACTAAAAATTTTCTGAACAGCTCTTGTAAAAAGGTCATTAAAACAGAGTATATTTAAAGAAAACATAAATCATATTTCAGAATAAATCAGCTTTATTTTTTCTTTTTTTTCCTGTTCTTTTTGCTTTTCTGGCATGTCAAAACTAAGTTTCAGTAATCGAGTCTCCCATAATGAACAGTTCATTGCTATATTTCATTATCTGAAGAAAGGAAATGACACATGGAAAGCAAGGTGGGGAGATGCAAAGAAGGATAACAAAGACAATGTGCTCAGATGTTTTTTCAAAAAACAGGTCCAGTTGGACCAGAGTTATCTTATCTTGTCCCATTTTCTTCTCTACAACTGTTTCATTTTCTGAATAGTTCTTTAGCAATACTACTGTTTGGAAAATATTGCCTCTTCAGTTTGCAAGCAAAAAGCACCTAATCTGGCCCACTTAAAAGTTTTGTCAAGGACTGGGAAAGTTCTTCATCAGAGCTCTTCTGATCACATCCTCTGTATGGATTGCATCTCAAACAGTGCACCTGTCTCGTCCCACTGGGTGAGTTGCGAGGAAGGTGAATCTTTGTATCCCCCAAAAGTGCGAGTCCTGCCCAGCCCAGCCCCAAAGGAATGAGTCACAGTAATGACTCAGAGGAGTTTTATTAACATCTACAGACTAGGCATGACAACTGGCAACTGTACAGATAAGGGGTAAAACACTTGCCACAAACAAGTACAACTGACAACTAGGCAAATTTATCTGGCAAAGGCAGCAACCAGTTTTATAACACGTTTCCTAAGAGGAAAGGAGAAGAACAACAGAACTTCTTTGCTTCAGTCTTCACTGGCAAATGCTTGAGCCACACTGCCCAGGGCACAGAAGGCAGGGACTGGGAGAATGCAGAACCGCCCACTGTAGGAGAAGATCAGGTTTGAGAATATCTAAGGAACCTGAAGCTGCACAAGTCCATGTGACCTGATGAGTTGCATCCGCGGGTCTTGAGGGAACTGGCGGATGAAGTGGCCAGGCCACTCACCATCATATTTGAGAAGTCCTGGCAGTCTGGCGAAGTTCCCACCAACTGGAAGAGGGGGAACATAACCCCCATTTTTAAGAAGGGTAAAAAGGAAGACCCAGGGAACTACAGGCCAGTCAGTCTCACCTCCGTGCCTGGCAAGATTATGGAGCAGACCCTCCTGGAGACTATGCTCAGGCACATGGAAAATAAGGAGGTGATTGGTGACAGCCAACACGGCTTCACTAAGGGCAAATCGTGCCTGACAAACTTGGTGGCCTTCTATGATGGGGTTACAGCGTTAGTGGATAAGGGAAGGGCAACTGACGTCATCTACCTGGACTTGTGCAAGGCATTTAACGCTGTCCCGCACGACATCCTTGTCTCTAAATTGGAGAGACATGGATTCGATGCATGGACCACTTGGTGGATAAGAAATTGGCTGGATGGTCACACTCAAAGACTTGTGGTCAACGGCTCAATGTCCAAGTGGAGAACGGTGACGAGTGGTGTTCCTCAGGGGTTGGTACTGGGACCGGCGCTGTTCAACATCTTTGTTGGCCACATGGACAATAGGATCGAGTGCACCCTCAGCAAGTTTGCTGACGACACCAAACCGTGTGGTGTGGTCGACACACTGGAGGGACCGGATGCCATCCAGAGGGACCTTGACAGGCTGGAGAGGTGGGCCCGTGCAAACTGCATGAAGTTCAACAAGGCCAAGTGCAAGGTCCTGCACGTGGGTCAGCGCAATCCCAAGCACGACTATAGGCTGGGCAAGGAATGGATTGAAAGTAGCCCTGAGGAGAAGGACTGGGGGGTATGGACTGATGAGAAGCTCAGCATGAGCCGGCAGTGTGCGCCTGCAGCCCAGAAAGCCAACTGTGTCCTGGGCTGCATCAAAAGAAGTGTGACCAGCAGGTTGAGGGAGGTGATCCTGCCCCTCTGCTCCGCTCTGGTGAGGCCCCACCTGGAGTACTGCATCCAGCTCTGGGGGCCCCAGTACAGGAGACACATCGAGCTGTTGGAGCGAGTCCAGAGGAGGGCCACGAAGCTGATTGGAGGGATGGAGCACCTCTCCTATGAGGACAGGCTGAGAGAGTTGGGGTTGTTCAGCCTGGAGAAGAGAAGGCTCCCAGGAGATCTAATTGCGGCTTTCCAGTACCTGAAGGGGCCTACAGGAAAGATGGTGAGGGACTGTTTATCAGGGAGTGTAGTGACAGGACAAGGGGGAATGGGTTTAACCTGAAGGAGGGTCGATTTAGATTAGATGTTAGAAAGAAATTCTTTACTGTTAGAGTGGTGAGGCACTGGAACAGGTTGCCCAGAGAGGTTGTGGAGGCCGCATCCCTGGAAGTGTTTACGACCAGGTTGGATGAGGCTTTGGGCAACGTGGTCTAGTGGAGGGTGTCCCTGCCCACAGCGGGGGGTTGGAACTAGATGATCTTTAAGATCCCTTCCAACCCAAACCATTCCATGATTCTATGATTCTAAGTATCCTGGGATGCATCAACCAACCGTATCCTGGGGTGGATCAAGCACGGCATTGCTAGCCGGTCTAGGGAAGTGATTGCCCCACCCTGCACTGCACTGGTGCGGCCTCACCTCAAGTACTGCATGCAGTTTTGGGCACCACAGTACACAAAGGACATAAAACTATTGACGAGTGTCCAAAGGAGGGCAACAAAGATGGTGACGGGTCTAGAGGGGAAGACGTATGAGAAGAGGCTGAAGTCCCTTGGTTTGTTCAGCCTAGAGGAGACTGAGAAGAGACCTCATCATGGCCTACAGCTTCCTCATGAGGGTGAGCAAAGGGGCAGGTGCTGATCTCCTCCCTCTGGTGACCAGTGCTAGAACCCAGGTGAATGGAATGAAGCTGTGATGAGGGAGGTTTAAGTTGGATATCAGGAAAAGGTTCTTCACCAAGAGGGTGGTTGGGCACTGGAACAGGCAGGGAAGTGGTCACAGCACCGAGCTTGACTGAGTCAAGAACCGTCTGGACAATGCTCTCAGTCACATGCTCTGATTTGCCTGGTCCTGTGTGGAGCCAGGAGTTGGACTCGATGATCCTTATGGATCCCTTCCAACTCAGGATATTCTACAAAGACAAGAAAAAGAGTACAGAACAGGTATCACCACCCATGGATCCCACAGTGTCGTCACACAAACAACATCTTGGTCCACAGCTGGTGTGTTGACAATAGTGTGGCACACCTGCTCGCCTTTATTCTGTTCTGCCCCTCAGGGACCACCCTCAGGGTGGTAACATGCAGATGTTTTGCACCTGCACAGTCCATTGTTCTGGAAGGTTCAGGGGTGCAGTTTGATATTCCAGAGAGTTCTGGAATTGGGTGGGGGAGTTCCTCTGGGGTCCCAGGTGTGACGGATGCCCAAAGCAGCCGCTGGAAAATTACCAGAGGTAGAGGGAGGCAGCTCACCACCCCACCTCCGAAGCTCCGTGCCCCACACCTCCACAGTGTCAGCAGCAACCAGGAGTTGTTTGAGACAAAGCGGGGTACTTGTGGCTCTTCAGCAGTTTTTGACACCGCCCCATGAGACAAAACAGGGTATTTGCGGCCTTTCAACAGTCTCTGACAGCACCCTATCACACATTTGCAGATTTGAGCTCATAAAACACATCATAAATGATATAACTTTGATTGAATAATTCAGAATTTATCTGCACCTCATAAAAAAGAGTTGCACTGATGGCAAATGACATAATTTCAAATTATTTGTACTAATTTTTCAATGTTAGTTTCAATTCTACACCCACTGATTCAGAGAACAAAAAGCCTAGTCTAAGGAATCAAAGAAAAGCACAAAGACTTAGAATTATAAAATGAGCAGCCCTTGCCTATATTTATCTAAAAGTTGCTGCTACCAAACACCTTTGAAGCTTATGGTTTATTTAGAAATAAAGAGTCTTGAATAAAGGCTATCGGCTTGGAGAAGAAGAAACAAGTACATGAAACCATAAACAGGTTCTGAGAACAGTCTTGTGGCAGCTTTGACAATTTCTCAACTCTGCAGGTTAAATACTGCCACTGAGGTTAGGTTATGTCTGCACAGAAGAATGGAATATGTTACATCAAAAAACAATCTGAACTATCTCCGCAGAATTCAGAAGCAAGGAAGCCATGTTAAATGTGGTACTTCATTTGAGTGATGAG
Organism: Balearica regulorum gibbericeps; assembly: GCF_011004875.1. Classification (NCBI taxonomy): domain Eukaryota; kingdom Metazoa; phylum Chordata; class Aves; order Gruiformes; family Gruidae; genus Balearica; species Balearica regulorum. Next base: position 14,753,533 of record NC_046194.1, read on the forward strand.
TCACACATCTGCCCTAAATGGAGCTACTCAAAACCAGACAGCTCATGAGCTTTGCAAAGTTGGGAGCTATTTGTGTACCTGTACAATGTATGGCATTACAAGTCTTTCGTCCTGATGAGTTCTGACCTTCTGAAGTGAACAGATGGATTGGCAAAGACACTGACTTGTCTGGTTTTGGAGCTGGATCTAAACAGCATTACCCACAATAATTGCATGAGAGCACAATTTAAAAATAAAAAACAAATAAATAAAATCACACAACATGTGATGTTCTTCAGAAAAGATAATGTTTTTTGAAGATGTTCCCAATTGTATGTTCAGACTGGTAAGTGTGGAGTGTTCAAAGTCCCCAAAACCCACACTATTCTTATACAGGTGCAAAATTATAAGTTTGGGAGGCAAGCTACAGCCTCCCCATTTTTAAGCTTTGGCTGACAGAGACTAAACTGTGTTTGCATAGTATGAAAAATGCATAATCTATCACAATATTTACAAAGGATTTCCTGACACGGTGCTTCTTCCCCCCTCCAGAAAACAGATGCCGCTGCTTGAAAGCTGAAACTAGTTATGGGGAGATAGAAATTAAAAAAACACACAAAGCGAAAAACAACACCCAAGCAAATAGGCACACAGATTGTAAAGATAATTTGGCCTGCTCGGCTTCTTTGCAAAAATCACTGTCTCTTGAATGCCAAAGATTATTTCTAACCTTTGATGAAAAGCTTTTTTGAGATAGCATGATCACACTGTTCCTTCTTATGGGCAGCTGATTTAAATAGTTTCTTGATGAAAATTTGTAAGGCATTGCATCTCCTTCTGTATTGAAAAACTTGACCTGTGATGACAAGTAACTGTAATTACATTTGTTAACCTGACTTCAGAACTGAACAAAGGAGGTATCTATTATAAATTCCACACTGCCAAACAAGCTATGCAATCATTAGTGAAAGTAAAACTGGTACGGTTCAAATGGTGCAAACTCTTTGGAAAGAGTGCTGAGCTTTCCAAATGGTGGCAGCTTGTGGCCTTTGTGCTGCGTATCTAATCAGTAATTCATGGGCTCAGTGTTTCCCTGACAGCTGGTATATGGACAGAAGATCAAAAACTGTAGGTGTAAACAGCATAAGATTTGTTAGAAATGAGATTCCAGCAAAACTACCTCTGCAAAAGGAAAACTAAAAGCTTATCTTGCAGTTTCTGTTTGGAAGGTAAATCCTGCTGAATCTGCATGAATTCATTAAAACCTATACTACAGAATACTGATTGATCCTCATTCGGCATTCTTTACATACTTCCAAATTAAACACCATCTTTCAACTGTACAAAAAAAAAACCCTGTCATCAAACAAGTTTCTTTTTACGCTGCTTGGGAAATACCTTAGGAAATTTCTATAGTTCCAAACTAGGCCTCATACTCTGTAGTTGAACAGCTCTGCTTTTTCTTGTTAAAGTCCCTAATTCAATGCTTCTTTGGTCACTCTTTACATCTAGAAATAATTGAGAGAACAAGAGTACAGAGGCAGATGCAGAAAAAAAAAAGCGCACACACACACAAAAAAACCCCACCAGAGGAATATAGCAGACCACCCCCAAGGCCTGAATGTGGTTACAGGAAGCATGGAACAGAACACAGCACAAAGTGAAGGAAGCAATGATACCCAGTCTGTAGGATCTCGAGGAAATGTCTTGAAAAAGAGTAAGTTACATACCTTATGTTCAGTAAACAGGATTTCATATGTTTCCCTGAATTAGTAGTTGCAGATTTTAGAACTCAAGAGAACATGAGACAGTTTAGATTGCTTTGATGATTCTCTTGATTGCAAAATGGCAGCTGAGTTGTTTTTAACCAAATATCTAGCAATTTACTCCTGCCTGAGCTCATGGACTGCAATGCAGTAAGCATAGTTAATCTATCCTAACGCATTTTCAGTTCTGCTCTTACTCCTGTAGCAGTACTTTCCTTCAGTACCCTAGAAAGAATGGCAAGGTGCTGACATACTCTGCCACCCCCCCCCCCCCCCCCCCCCCCCCGCAACTTTCTGAACTGGTATCAAATAAGGGTTCTTTCATTACAATTTTTGTCCTTAATTCCAGCAGTTAAGTAAGCATTTTGTAACCACTCAAAAAATTCTAAGACTTTCTGTGATTTTATCATTAACTCCACAAAATCTCTCATCTCACTGTTCTATATTTTCATATACTATTAGGCTTATTCTACTGAACACCCCCCCCACACCCCCTTGCCAAGTTTCCTTTAGAAGTAGTTAAGAACTTTAATCTCATTAGGAAAAAAAAGTTATTATAACCAGAAACACCAGAATAGTGTTTCTGCTTGTCAAACACCACTGAAATTCTCCTCCTATGTGTACAGAAGATAAGGACAAAGACAGCTGATAGTAACTGGCAAGTCAGCCAGGCAGACAGCTCTTGTAACGTTGAAGGCAACAGAACTGTTCAAGAGTCATACATAATGCTCAGTTAACCACAAGGCTTTGCCTAACAATGAACTTTTCCTAACTTTTTGACATAATATAAGTGTACAAGTAGTTTATACTTTTATTTCTTAAGGTTAGGATTCTAAGAATGCAAGCAATCCTAAATCTGCAGAAAGCACATATGAACTACATATACCAGTAAGAAAGTAAAAAAAAAAAAAAAAAAAAAAAATTATTCTGCAAATCTATAATAAACATAACCTGGCCATTCACTGAACCTGAACATTTATGAGCAGACCTGTATTACTCAGAGACATTTTGAGAGACACACTCTTGCTAATGTAACTGAATTTTCAATCTTTCAATATGCTTTTCTAAAAATGCTTATTAGTCATAAATTTTGTATTATAACGAAGGTTTTCACCTCTACAATGCTGATTTAAACTTTGGCTTATAACCAAAACCTTTTGCAATCTTAATATCCTGTTGCTATGATTTATGGAAGACAATAATGTACACAATGATATTCAGAGTTTGGTGCTAAGTACCATAAACCTCACATGAAAATCATTTCTTTTACAAAATAATAGCAGTTCATGCAATTTTTTTTAGTAAGCTTTAATTACGACATTGCAAATTAATGACTGCAATTGCAATATGGATTTTGATCTGCTGTTATTAGATAGTGGTACAATTATTCTTTGATGAAACCATGCCTTAATATTATTGATAGCAAATACAATAACGTTTCCCAAATACTAAGCAGATGCATGGAATCAGTAGAACAGAGGAATTCTGACTGTGGCATTCATCAATTTAATCAGAATTTTACTGGTGCATTTTATACAACAGTATTTCTCCATTTATTTCTTATTTATTGAGAATTGTTAATCTCCATAAACATTACTCAATAGAATTAACAATGGAGTGAAAACGTAATGAATTTACTGGTTTAAGGACCTTTCCATTCACTTTCATCTGAAATACTGGATCCCCATCCGCTCTTGTAACCTTTAAACTACATTTCCCCCATACCACACAATCTGACAGATGTCAGTCTCAGCTCAAGATGAATGCACAGATGTTTAAACCACAGATGAAACATTTTGACAAGTCTGTCTCCAAAAGACTACGTGGTCCCTATTTCACTGAATCCAGCACTATGAAGGTACCAAATACTGAGCTACATTCATGCTTTCCATAAAATTGTTTTGAAGCTAGCACATGGTCTGGTGGATTTAAAAAAACAAATAGTCATCTGATTCCATCCTGGCACCTGCATGTTCCCACACTGAGAATTAAGTCCAGCTGTGGATTGGAAGGACACATTTTTACAAGTTATAACTCAGTTCTTCCAACATTGATAGGGAGAGATGTTCATTAGGCTACCTGTCAATTGTCTTTATCCTGCTTTGCCACTGATGTTGATATCTCCCCTAAAGCCAAGTTCTCAGTTATGAATAAGAAATACAGATTCTATGCCTAATATATGTATTTAGGCTTATCTCATCCACATACCCTACAATGAAACACTGAAAAATGGCCATGAAAAAAGTTACCAGAAATTTGACGTGTACAGAGATCAGCACTTTTACTTGATACTGATCCATCTTAAATGACCCTTTGTCTTTTGCTACTATTCCAAAACTATTTTTGACATTTGGGCTGCAAATGCCTAAATAAAGTTTTGGGGTTTAATTTTACATCCATCCAATACCTAGAAAAAGACAGTACCTATGATTTACTGGAGCATATTTAAGTTACTGCCACATTGCTAATTACTAAAAGGAGCGGAAGAAGGAAAGAACACATTAGACAAATGTATCAGAAATGACTAAGGCAGAAATGACTAAGACATAATTTATTCTGCCTTATGGCAGAAGAATAGAACAGCAGACCTCAAAATCTGTTCTCTGTAATTCTGTAACTGTTTCCATGCTAGGAAAAGAGTTCTCCTTTTATAGAAATGCTTCCATGCAGTGGATATACCATACATGGGACCTATATCTGAGTCCCACGATCAAGATTCTTCTTAGGCTTAAAGACGTCAGTCCAATACTACTATTTGCAATGAAACAAAATTCCATATAATGCCTAACGCCCAAGTTTAAGTCCACTTTTAAGCATTATGAGAACTAACCATGCTCTGTAAATGAATCCCTGGATGAATAAAGTATTATTTTAAACATTTATAGCACACAGCTACATATCTTGTAGCTGAATTCACAATTGCAAGTAATTGGTAAAAGAACACTGGAGCTGAACGTAATTCAGGATACCTCATCAACGCAACCCAACCCAACCTAAAACATTTGGTAATTCTATGATTCTATGAATAATTAGCAAATTGTTCTGTAACATCTTAATAAGTAATTAGGATGTTATTTCATCACAAACATACCTTAGAAGCCTATAATACATTGTCTTTGTGACTTAAAACTGTCCGTGATTCTTTCTGAGATACAAATCCCAATTTGATTTAGAGTTTGATTAAACATTTAACTATAGAGTTCTGAAACAGAAAAAAAAATATTCGGTCTTCAAAAAATATGACCACACATCATTATGGAAAATAAAGTAGAAGAGCTAGGAATATTTTTCACATACAAATGGTAACAAGGAAAATGGTGTAAATTTTCCTATGTTTTACTACAATCATCTGGCTAATCAGGTTCATACAGCTACACCCTTGGAAATTACAAATGAATGTTGGCAATATGTTAGGAAGGCGGAAATAATGTGTCCTTATCTATAGAAACGTGCCTGCTGTTTCCACTTTTTCTAGATGCCCAGTGACTGTGACATACCTCTAAGAGAGGATTTACTTTGATGATGGAGAATAGTCAGTCGATCAATACTCAAATCAATAGTCCTGTTTGAGAAAATAAAAGCCAAGAAATATCCTAAGGCATCCTTCATGAAGGCATATATTAGATACTCCATTTTTAAATAAGAGCATATATTTTAAAATAAACTTCTACATATGACACGTGCTGAATTCATAGACACTATGATTCACGTTTCTTTTGAATTAAAAGAAATGTGCATTTCTCTAAGGAATACACAAGCTGATTTTATCCCAACTCAATTCCCTACTGGCTGTCAATCTCATGTATCCTTTAGCTGGTGTACATGTTTAATTTCTGAAACAGAGTTTGTCTTTGTGAAGTTCTTCAGGAAAATATAATTAGATAATATATAATTACATTTATATAATTTCATATAATTAGATTTCTGACAACTCATTTATGTGATAATATGGCCCTCACTGCAGAATGAATGCAGCTCACAAATTATTAGTGGATTTCATCTTTGCAATGCCTCAGTAAAGCATTATATGCAGGAGAAAGTGAAGGAAAGTATCACTTAAATGACTTGCTACAATAGCACAGGAAGTCTGTAATTGATCCACAAATGTAATTGGAATCCCAAGTCAATATTCAGTGTTCAAACTTCAAATAAGTTTTTTCTTTCACACTAGATAACACAGGAGAGAATTTGGTCCCTAGACCTACCTTCCTCTGAATCAAACAGATGAAGCATTCCACAATCTAGCTCCTCTGCAGTAAGGCAATTCCTCCAAGTTTATACCCCAGTAAGTTTACCTTACTCTAGATATAACAAGTAAAAACAGCATAACAAATCAAAATAGCAGTTGTTTTGGACAAATGCTATTTATTAGTGAAAGCTTTACAGCTTTAAAGATTTAGAGAGATCTTCATGATGTTTTAACACCAAATGAGTTGCTATCAACATTAGCTGAATTATTGCTGCTCTATAATTACCTCTGGTTTGATAAAAATTTCCATTTAGATTTAGATACATCAGAGTCCTGAATTAAGTAAATCTTTATCAGTTTTCTGACATCACTGATTAATTATATTAACATATATAGCCTATTTCTTTCAAACATCCTGAAATTGAGTCTATATAAAAATGTTATTCTCCTTATGATTGTCAATGCCAAATTCTCAATACAGACACCATCAGATACAGAACATCAGCTAAAAATCACAACTCAGTCTGACAAATTATTAAGCTTACTACAAAAAGAGGTAAGAAATAATAAAATTAATTTTACAGGAAAGACAGATTATCCTTAGCCCTTGATAAGACACTAATAAGTCTCCAGCAGATCTAAACAAACAAAACAAAAAAGTCACATATTATAATACATCCAGTGATAGCTCAGAATTCTTTTAAAGCCTTCCTGAGTAGTTTCTATAAAAATCAAAGCTCCCAAAGTGAAGAGCTCAAACTTCTGGAGGAAGGATTGTACTTAATTCAGGACTCTTTGATGTAACGACCAAGGAAAAAGTGAAATACTTTAGCCTTTAAAAGCTCACCTCACCACATACAAAATTGAAAATTCCTTAAATATGTTCTTTTGCAAGAAGCAGAAGCAGTCCCATGAGATTTTTGCCAAAACTTTTCCATGATCTGATGAGATGAACACCTCCTCTGCATTAAGCACATCTGATTTCCAAACTTTGATAAAAGGTATTTCCCTTGACTTCACACACTAGATGAAAATTATAGGGGAATGTGGAAGCTGTCCAGAACAAGTTATTGTTTTTCCTCTGTGTTTTTATTTAAGTAAATACAGCATTTGGATTCCTCCTCTGTGGACTCTAAGTTTGGATCCTTTTCTTGACACCTTTCTTATCTCTTCTGCAATTAGTCTGTTATTAATCTGTTAGTCCTTCCCTTTAAGCAGTCTAGCTAGACCCTTTTCTTCAGTTTTAAGCCTGCTTCTCTAAATGCTCCATCTTTTTTATTTATGACTTTCCCACATTTTCTCAGAAGCATGTCAAAGCTCCATGACTGACCATACTTCCCCTCTTCATCTCCGTCCTCCTTCAAGGGCTTCTTGTTGCTAGCTTTGACTTTGAATGTAACTATCATTTGGATATTACGCAGATTTTTCTCTCACAGCTCATTTACTGGCTCTGGTTTTTTGGTCTGTCTTGTCAGCTACTGGATACACCACAGCTTTCACTAATGTTTTAGAACATAATGGAATGCTTCTACAAACAAAGACCTTCCTCTGGGTGAAGTGTCCTTTGTTGCATTTCTGCAGTTCCGACAGCACTTTTCTCAGCTGGAGCAAATTTTGCTTTTGCTTATCCAAAATCTTGTTCTTCCCTTGTCTGTAACTTTGCTTCCCACTCTCAATGAATTAATATTCAAATGTTATTTCCTTTACCCAAGATTCCACTGAATCTTCCTCATGTCTTTAGGACAATAAATAAATAAATAAATAAAAAATATCATTCTGTCCACTACTAAATCTACATTTTCCACTGTCTGCTAAATTTTGAACCAAAGAAAGTGCCATTACTCAGTGCAGATCCACTCATTTGACTCCTCTCAGTTTAATTTATGGGTGTATTCCAGTATCTTCTTACTGACACATCTCTGGCTTTTCACATTGTCCCCTAGCACAGACAGAAACCTTTTCTATCCTCCCTTCTGAAACATTTACTCACTTAAAATCTTGTCTCAGTCATCCCTTTTCCTCCAGCTTAACTCCAGAGAATTCAGCAAGTGTGAAAGACACCATGGAAAAAGGCACTGAATTGTAAAACCACAAACTTTAAAACACACACATCAAGACAAAAGCTATTGCTGATAAACAAAAACTTTGCATTTTTCATGTTTTTTCCACACCATTATAATATAAGCTGTGACAGCAAAATATGTTCAACTTAGCAAGAAAACACAACTTGAGCAATTGGCTATTGGACGCATGATTCCATCACCTAGTTTTCACTTTAAAATATTTGTTCTAAAACATTTCATAATAAGAAAAAGAGGTTATTTAGAAAAGAGAACAAAGAGTTCAGGCAGTTACTTTGTTTTTTCTCTCTGTAATGACATTTTCACCCAAATTAAAAAGCTTTACAAAGCTCCTTCCTTTGGTGCATATTTTTATGAACAAAATCTAACTACAAAGCTAGATTTTATACTATTGTACAAGATGTGCTTTGTATCTGTATAGAGAGTATCACTAAGTGTTTGGATTAAATGCACAAGATATATTTAAGGATAAATATCATAGTTCCATTACACTCTTTGAAAATGCCTTTACTGAGATTGATTGCCCTCAACAGCATAAAAGCAGAGCTCCGTGGACCAATGCCAGTTATCTACCAGTAAGAAAAAAAATATGCATCAACAATAGCTCAGCAGCATCACCTAAGCCTACATTAAAGCCACATTTACATTCATTCACACACAACACAGGACAAGAAAGACCTGTTAAGCACAAGATGCAGAAGTAACAGCATGTACTAATGTAGCACTTGTCTCTCCATTTCTAGCAAACAGCTAGAAGAGGTGTGCAAACCTCAGGTGAACTTGTGGCAGCTCTCACTCAGACACAGCTCATATCCTCTGCACACTCAACATCCTTTTCTGTGTAACTTTTCCTCATTTGAATCATCAGCAGGATTGGAACTTAAGACGTCCCATCCCTTAACACAATGTATCCCTGGGTGAAGAGAGATTAAAGCTTTAGTTAACAAGGGACAGTCAGATGGCCAAAATGGCTTGACTACTCATAAAACATTTGTCTGTTCTCCAGGAATAAACTCAGAGCTAATACTTTGAGTTCCTAAGCACTAGAACCCATCTGTAACCTTAACTGAGTCATAAGAAGTAGAAAAATGGAGAAGGGAAAGGGAAAGGGAAAGGGGAAAGGGAAAGGGAAAGGAAGGGGAAAGGGGAAAGGGGAAAGGGGAAAGGGGAAAGGGGAAAGGGGAAAGGGGAAGCAATGTTGCACTACTCAAGACTCAAAGGCCAAAAAAACCCCTCATAAATAAACTACACAAGCACATAAACCCTCTAAAGACAGCTGACCTATGGAACAGTTTTCTGAAGTCTTTCACATGTAATAAAATCTTGAAAGAGGGGGTAAGAAAAGGTATGCAGGTATAATAGAAGTAGAAATAATGTAATTATCTATGTAGAAAGTAAAATATGGTTTCACTGGTAAATTTGTGCCAGATTCCAGCTGTGCTTATGTATATTGAAAACTCATCATGTTTTTCACCCTTTGCTCCTGACCTTCCAAATGGCCCAGAGGAGTAAGACACTGTGAAGGATCATCAGTTAAGTACAACAGAGCTCCTGCTAGGCTTAGCTAATGAGATTTCTCCTTTAGCACTCTGGAAAGGAGCAGAGAGAGACAGACCAGCCTAGGCTCTTGTATTCATTATTTATCATTGTTCATTTATCAGAGGTGTAACAGACGTATCTGGAAGTATATTTGCTTGAAAAGGTTGAAAACTGTGTTTGCATGCAAAGTAAAGGCATTACACCCAATCAACTTATAGTTTACATGATTTTTAAAAAAAAAAAAATCACTGGTCAGAAAACACTGGATTATTGACATCCATCTCATTAAGCAGAATTTACATTTTTAAATGCAAATAGTACTAAGACTGTCTGTAGAAAGTAATACTGTGAGGAAAAAGTTCTCCAGACCTGAAATACAGTAAGCAAAACCTCTGTAAAATATGGGAAAAGGACTAGGGAAGAGCTGAAACAATGCACTTTCTTCATATAGAGCCCAAATCTGAAGAAAGGAACGATCCTTGGAGAAATTGCATGATTTGAAAGGCAGATGAGTGCCATGGATAAACTTAAGACAGCTAAATATTCTCCCTTGTGTGCGTTTGAAGTCAGCAATTACATTTTAGCACAGGTAATGTGTGCAGGGACTCAGTACAGGGCAGATGCTGCTACTGTAGGCTCCAAAGCCTAGTTTTCACATGGCTGCTGAGACCTCTCTAACCTCACAACCCAGCAGAGGCAAAAATCTGAGAATCATTTAGTTTGACATAGTGGCAAAATAGTAGGGTTAAAAAAAGAGGGGGGAAAAAACCTTGTTACAAAGTCATCAGTTTACCTTGACCTGCTCTCTAAGTTGGGCAATACCACTAACAGGACAATTGGTTATATCTCATTGTAAACAGTCCCAAGCCTTTTATTTCTTTCTATGACCCAGTATTTTTCTGGCAAATGAGGATTTTCAGACTACTAGGGCTTACTGCGTGTTGAGTTAAGGGCTTGGCACTCATCGCTCTGAAACATTGTCACAACGAAGTTTGGAAGCCACATCTAAGAGTCACAGCGAAGAGATCAAAACATGGCATCCAGGAAGAAAGCTGGCTGCACTCGGACCACTTTAACATGGCCCAACAACCTACAGAATACTTTTGAAGACCTATTTCTCCTAATAAGTATAGGAAGAAACAACAATTTGAGAAGTGTTATTTTTCATCCATAAAGGTTTGCTAGAGTTGGCTTGGAGGTCTTAATGCGTAAGGAAGGCCTTGATACATAACAGTAAACATGAAAATTCAAGAATACATAGATTTTTTAATTTACAGCCCCAAAATGCAATGGGTGCAATGGTGCATTAAGTCTTGTCTTAAAAGGGAGTTAGAGAATCAAGTTTAACACATTTTATCACTTGTGCTGCAAGTAAAATACTAAATCAATTGCCACTTAATGCAGCATTTTGTGAAAAGTTTGTCTAATGTAAATGGTTTTAAGCACTTTTTGATGTCAAAATTGAAAACAGTGATAAACAGACAGGTTTTCTTGTACAGTTTGGAGTAGCTGATATTTACAAAATCTTGGCAGAAATAAGATGTCAAAAGTGCTAGGACAACTTCTAAGATACTGCTGTCTATTGAAAAGGGCAAGCTGAATTGTCATGGACTTGATCAAAAACATTTCCATCAAACTTTGTAGGCTGATTTATTCAGCAGTGACTAATTTTCCTTAGGGGTTTCCAGTGCTAGATCACAAGAAATATTTTCATATGATTAGAAAACATAGAACGTCCCTTAGTCTATGCGTTACAAACTTCATCTTCCCAATTACAAATGCTTTTATATATAAAATTATGGAGCTTAAGGCCATGCAGTTGCTTCCCACTTGACATCCCTTGGTAATTAGGTGCCAGACTGACATCACTGTAATAATTTCTGATAATGTGCTAATATTTGGCTGTGTGGCCACAATGTCACTTTGAAATGAATACAATTTGGAGACTGCTAGCAAGCTGCAGTATGGACCTCCTATCTACAAACCTTGCTTTAGCAGAATTTTTGTTAGTTCTGCCTCCTGGTATGTTCCCTAATACATGAAAAACTGGTGCCAATGTTGGTTCCTAGCTTAAACAAATGGGGGTTTTTTTATGTGGTACTTAAACACAGCTATGTGTAAAAACTAATCAAATCCACTCTCATGCTTTGGTTTTCCTAAATCACATAGATAAACCATTCATCTCCCCGTAAGATGAAACTGGTTATGTTCCTTGCCCATCTCTATTTCGATTCTTCTTTATGCTTATTTTTCATTGAAAAGGACCTCAAGAAAATGACTACTCAGCACTTTAACACGTCAACAAAGAAACATAGGGCTGATGTTTCCTGGGGCTGCATTTGCATTTTCACAGGTAGATCACCTGCTGACCTTGAATAATTTACAAAGATCTTTTAATTCCTGTCTGATCACCTCATCTTAATGCAGAAATGTTACTGTCTTTAAGTGCAGGGCCATTGAGGCTTTTTCATCTGGTGGTGGGTTGCTGGGGTTTCGGTGGGGGGTTGGGGTTTGTTTGGTTTGGGTTTTTTAAATAGTTCTTAGAATTATCCAATTTTGTCTGAACAGTATTCCAATCATTTGCCTAATTAAGAGGAAGAGCTTTGACCTGTACTACACCAGTAATTCCAGCCTGGGAAGCCCCAGCAGTAGTCCTGGTCACAGTCTAACCACATTACCTCCTCTTCACACCTTCTTCATCAATCCGAAGCAGGACTATCTTTACAGGTAGGTGAAATCTCTTCAGTGTTTGGTCTCTGTATTGGGTAAAACCTGCAGGATTTCGGTGGTGAGGGCTCCAGGGTGCCTTGCTTGCAAGGAGGACACGATCCCAACCGGCTCAGCAAGGGCCAAAAAGGGCCCTCAGGACCCCAGCCAAGCAGAGCAGCCCCCAGCCCTGCTGCGGAGTGTATTTAAAAATGGCAGTGGTGGCTCCTGGAAAAGCCCATTTCTTCTGTGTGCTAGCGACATCGTAGCACAAAGCCAAAATAACAGGCATGTACAACACTCCCGCAGCAAGCACAAAGATGCATCAAAGAGCTGGGAATCACTTGGCAAACAAAAAGGCAACAATCAGCAATCAGAAATTGAGAGAAAGTTTGATCATTGTGTTTATGGAGCATTTAGATTGCACCATGGAAAGTGAATTACATTTATCACATGCCTAGTGCATCGGCAAATGGTCAAACTGAAATAAAAGATTGTGGGTTTGAATTGTTTAGCCATTCTGATTCTTTCCTGTAAAATGAAGTCTCTCAAAATTGCCATTTCTTAAAAGTTTTTGTTAAACAAAGCCCATGCCTGTCACAAGATCTCTTTCCATGTGACAAGTATTATTCAAATGGACACAAATTAAAGTTATTGCCTTGACAGAGGGTATGAAAGGAGAATACGACACGACATTGTCAGTGATGCAACAACCTTGCACTGCAAAAATAAGCAACAAATAAGTAATATGCAGGTGGCCAGACAATGTGATCCTGCAAAGGCACATTCCAATGCCGTTACTGTCCACATGGTTCAGGTGCACTCACATTGCATCGATTCAGTTTGTGCAACCTTAGATACTTACAGCATCTCAAATCAAAACTTTACCTCAGTTTCAAGGAAATACAAAGGCGAGAGAAATTAAAAGGAGATGAAAGCTATTCACATCAATCCGTAATATTAACCAAGCACCTTAGTAAAATAGAGGGTATTTTAAAACTCTGAGGAAGATAAAAAGAACTTTACTTTCCATGTATATTACAGAAACATTGCTCGATTTTAACAAATTATACGTGGGAATTTCCAAGTTTTAAACACAAGACTTTACCAGCTTCTTAAGCTGAGGTAGAACATTTGCATAAATACCAACATGAAAATCCAAGTTTTACATTTCCCAGCTATAGTTACTAGTCATCATTCCTCAAAAATTTTCTCCATTTGGAAATAGTCTGCCATTTAAACTGTCATCTAATTTATCAAAGATCTCCTGTGTTAAGTGAACAATTAGTCCCTCTTTTTGCAATGTTCAGAAGTTAATGGGTTTTTTCATTATTTTTTTCTCAAGTATGAGCATTCTGCTGTGAGTCCAAAAAAACCCGAAGACTAACAGAAAGCACTTCATTATAAACAAAGGCAAAAGAAAATGGGAATGGAAATAAAAAGCCAATAATTTCCTTCTTCTGTTCTCATCTCACCTGCTCATTAAAAAATCAGATTTCCTACTACACTAGAAAAGCTAGAGAAATGAACCTAAGAGAGGTTTTTGGAAATCTGTGGAAGAAATATGAACAATTCTCTCCAAAAAGACAAAAGCTACCTAACAGGAACACCTGATGTGGTCTCTTTTCTAAACTTCAAAGATCAGAAGTTTGCTTCCTGAAAACCATGATGAGACAAAAGAAGAGGAAAGAAACAGTAGCATGTGGAATTCTGCAACTCTAGAAGAGGAGAATATGCATTAGAGCTGGAATTAAATGATCAAAGAAACAAAATTATTTATGCTATGTGTGTACCTAATGGATAGATACAGAAAATACTTTTTTTCCTCTCAGTTTGGAAGCTGCTGTGATCCTCAGAATATTTTATTATTATTAGTTTAGGAACATAACTATACACGTAGCTGAATGCTTTTGACTGTCATTCAGTAAATCATCTGAAAATGTAGCAAATGTACTTTAGCACTTCATTTGGTTTAACTACTATATTTGGTACATTTAGGAATGACAGTAGGATCATGAAACAAATAATGAGCTAGTGCTCTTTTTTCCTTCAAAACTATGTCAGCTCCTCAAGTGGCTTGATTTATTTACAGCATTTCATTTCTAGTTTCTCTCATTCACAGCTAGAGGTAGTCACTGGTTCAAAGAATTGGAGCGCTTCAGCTGACCGGCCATTACGCTACACCTTTTAAGAGTTTTGCAGTTTCAGACTAAACCAGACACAATAAACAATAAAGAAAATGCATAGTCAGAGCTACAACCATGTTTGCCTCATGTCATCTCTTTAATAACACTTGATCAAAGAAAAGGAAGAGCAAAGGTGGGGGAAAAAAGTCTCAGACCTACAGAGTGGTTTCTTTTTAAAAATTAAAATAGACATTAATTATTTGCTTTATTTTTGTTTTCTCTGCTCATATTTTGACCATCATACCTTAGGATTCTACAGAGTAGATAACACTCATTGTCCAACAGGAAACAGTAACTTACATGGTATTTTGACGTTTAAGTTATAACAGTTAAAGTTCCCAATGGGCATAATTAGAAAGAGAGTAAAAATTTCAGTAAAATGAATAACCAGTCAGCATTTGTGCATTAATATTTGGAGAAATAAAGTCCTAACAGCAAGGGTATAACCAGTCTTCGGAAGGATCAAACAGAAAAAAGCCCCAGACAAATCAGACAAGTAAACTCTTAACAAACAGAAATGCTGAAAGAAATTACTTGGGACTTATGAATGAAATTAAATGAATTTAACCTAGACCCTAGACTAAAATTATAAAGATTTCCTGGTGACATAGGAGAAGATAAATAAATTACTAAAAACCTGACTTGCTGAATTACTGAATATATTGTTGGGAAAGCAAAGGCATTGACATTAGCAGTGGAATACAACATAGAAACGGGATAAGTGTTTGCTCTGAAGAAAAAGAGCTGGACTCATCAGTTCAAGAGATCACGTGTAAGTCCTGTGGTCTTACATGAAGCAAAAACTGGTGTCAACTTTGCCAACATGTTTGCCAACAACTACACTGTTATCTTTTGAAGCTGCCCTACTGCATACAGAGCATATGGATATCCAGATCTGACCTAAGAACGAAATACTAAAAAAAAAAAAAATTAAAAAAATGAAAGTTTGACTGAAGAATTTCTAACTGAAATTATTTTTGAGTCAGTAGCAGGTCAGTCTTGTTGTGATTAATTAGGATCATGGTATAATTACCCTTACAGGGTCAGACCATCTGTTCATGAAAGTCCTAGCAGCTATTCTGAAGTTACATTGTTTCCAAGTCTTATATTTATTACTAGTCTAGGTCTCCCTCTCATTCTAGCTTTCAAATATTAAGTACATAGTCCAATTAAAATGCCACCAGCATGTTAAAAGACTGAATGAAAAACAGAAAGGAAATTAAAACCACAAATCATTTAGTCAAAGGAAACAGCAAAACAAAAGTGTACAACAGCTATAAATAAAACTACAAAATGATTCACCTGCATTCCTTTGAGTTGCACACATCGTTTTTCCGCACTCTCAGATGCTCTCTGTTCTTTGTGGTTTAAGTCAAAGATGTTTTAAAGTTCCTTTTCCACACTCAATACTGTGTGTTAAATGTTAATATGGTGTATCAAATTTTTGCTAAACTACGCTTAAGTGAATGATTGATGATACTGAATACTACTAAGTCTATTTTGATGAAACATTATGTAGTTTTCCAAGACAGCTTTATTTATAATACATGCCAGTTATGCCAGGGTTGGGTTTTTTTTTCATATTGATTCCTTCTACCAGGTATGACAGGCAAGCAGAAGCAAGTGTTTTCAGTGACATTCGTTTACCATATGAGAATTCCATTGTGCTGAATACTTTGTTATTAAAATCTGATCGTTAAGGGGTGATTTTGTTCTTAGAGTGTACAATAAGCTACTAACTCACTGCAACAACTTTATAAACACAAACTTCTTGTTTACTTTCTTAAACATATCTACAATTCCCATTTATCTAGGCTGGAGTGAAATCTTTAGGGTGTTGTCAGATTTGGAGAATATATTTTAAAGATACCCATTTCTTTTTTCCCTGTTCTCACGTCTCTTTGATCTCATGTTGCTATATTTGTCATTTTACAGCCCATGAATTTCCACATTTTTGTTTCAAATACAATTCCTACTAAATGCAAGCTTAACTATTTAATGCATCTTTTATAGACAGGCTATCTATACCAAATGTTATCACCTAATTTAAGATGATTATTATGCTCCAAAATTGTTCCTTTTCCCCCTTCAAGCAAAGTTAGAGGTTCACATATAAAACTTTTTCACAGAAACCATTGGAAATCCACACAGATGCATGATTTGCACATCCACATGTTATATTTCATGTTGTAAACAATCGTAGATACTCTTCTGTTCGCTCAGTCCATCTTCCTGTTAATTACGATTGCTCTTGTTCCTGTTAGAACAGCCCCCACGTGAAGACTACGGTGATAAGAATCTGTTACTGCTGTACGCTACCGAAATGGGCATTAGCTTGAACAGTTCTTGCCTAGGGTGCTGAGCAGGTGGGCTTGGCACTGTGCATGGTGGTCCCAAACACAAGTCACCAGTATTGCACTGCCCTGTCCCTGCAAGCGGAGCAGCAGGACAGAGCTTTGAGAGCACTGGCTAGGAGAGAGGAACGACTCATGGTTCCAATCTTGTTGCTAGCAAAAGCAAAGTCAGTACCCTTGAGACTAATTGCTGTTTATGAGATGAGAAAAAAAGAATCTTTCTTCATTGCTGAATGGCCAATAATACGACAGAAAATATAAAGAAGTTGTAAAATACAGTTTTGTAAAAAGAACTTGGGCAACTTAAGAGATACTTTTTTATTTGCACACTACCAACTTCTAATGTTTCCATATGGATAATACACAGTGGTTTTCATTTCAGTAGTAATTCTTGATTACCACCATGCAACTCACAGTGCAGAGGGTTGCACGGAGAATGAAACAGATGACTACTTTTTTAAAATTAAAAAGGAGAAAATGCTATTTTCACGTTTTCTACAGCAGAAGTTGTCAACTGATACTGCACAGTATTGTCACAGATGTTATCTCACCTTTCCAATCTTCCTCCAGTTATTTCACGAAGTATGTTTGGTACAGCCAATATCACCAGTAAGCATCTAATTCAATTGCACTGTATGAACACTAAGCATTTTGGATACAGGAGAGGAAACCAAAACTACACAAAGGAGTAGTTTTTATGGTCATCAGGGTCTATCAGCTTGCTTTACATGTATTTAAGCACCTGCAAAACATCAGTATGCCTAAGAGCAGTTGGTAAAGCTTGCATTTCATCTAAACTTTTGAAATAGAACTAATACTGTACTGAAGGACCCTTTCTCGCTTCCCTCACAGGACATGGCACATTAGGCCATATGCTAATAGAAAAAATGACAACAAAAATGGTTAGCCTAGGTAGAGGGTACTGCTTCACTGCTATATACAGTGCTGTGATAATATTCTAATCAGCAAGAAGAAATAAGGATTCATACGTAATCCCAGTTTCCCCTGAGGATTATGAACTGTCTTAAGGGATCTCTTTGTTGCCTGGTATGGTTGTATGGGTTTTTTCTTTATTTAGTTGAGTGTGTTGGGTTTTTTTTTTTCCTTTTTTTCTAAATAGGAAAAAAAACCCCACATGGAAAACCAATCCCTAACCACAAAAAAAAAAGAACTAGAAGTTGATTGCTATTACACAGATTGCTTCAACACAGAGTGCAACAGAAGCTGTACTTACATTTTCATTTATAACATCACCACAACTTTGCATCTCAATTGCACCTCAAATTTTCAGGATTTCCCACATCAACCATGCTCCCTTAAAGATATGAAATCACAGATTGTTACCAATTGGGCTCTTATACCAAAAGCAGCTCAAGGATAACATGTAATCTACTCCTAATTTTCTTGCATGATATTTTGTAGTGCTCTACTTTTGTGAGCTTCCTGGCACTATGGGGATTAAATGTATACTGATGTAATGTAAGTTCAGTGCAAAAACCTGAAACACTTTGCTTGAACTAGGAAAAAAAAATTAAAATATCAGAGTTATGTCTGGGAGCTGGTCATTATTCATTTTGTTTTCCAGGTATTAAAGCTTGACTAGTTTTTAGCTTCATTTTTTGCAGTGCGGCTGTGTCTTTGTCTAACCTTGTTGCTAAGGTACGTTTTACTACCGGAACCATTCTTTCATCTTAGTTTCTCTGCCTATCCTTCAGAATGGTGTTGTATGTCAAACAAAGCCCAAGAATGTGAGATGCAAATCTCCTTTTCTTTTTTTTTTTTTTTTGACAGCTTATATGAGAACCTCTAATTTCTTAATCAACTTTTCCATTTTACACAGCAACAATCAGAAAGAAGTACAAGGGCAGGATATTTAATTTTCAATGCTGTAAAATAGCATACTCCTCTTGGCGAATGGTCACGCTGTTCAAAAAAATTAAGATATCCTAGAAGCTGGGAGGATTATTTTTTGAAGGTTCCTTTCCCCCTTCCTTGTAGATTTTCAATCTATATAGCTAAAAGCAATTTTACTTGACTAAATTCATAGGACAAAGATTTTGAAAAACAGGAGCTGTAAACTCAAGCTGTGGTGGCTGTGTCACCGCTTCCTGTGTTATAATTCCTTTTCCACATAGATAAATGGAAGGTTCATTTTATTGCCACTTACTATTTGAAAAAATAAAGCACAGGGGAAGACATGTTGTCCCTTCCCCAGATAAGGCTGGTTTTGGAAGAAAATCAAGGTCAAAAATAAAACAGCACATATGTGGTGAGTTCTGAATATACACAGTAATAGCAGGACAGAAATAATAATTGGCATTCAGGATTCCAACCAGAATTTGTTGACTTCAGTTACAGCTATTTATTTTACCCAATAATGTCTGGGCAGTCTCAATATTTAGGTTTCAAAGTGACTGGAAATTATAATGCTATTTCCATTTTTCTCTAAAAATGTATTTTGCTGGACTGTAAGACCTATGCTGAAAGCCTGAGCCCCAGGCTCAGCAGCAGTATTATGCTATCTACAGAGCAACACCTGTGCATGGCACTTTCTTCAGCCACCTGCACAGCAAAGATGCTGCAGAAAAGTTGCATGCCCAGGCCTGGCAGCCTGTGCCCAGCATCACCAAAGTTCCCACTCCTGCAACGCTTCTCCCTCCCTACAATCCAAAACTACACTTCCCACAAAAGCCTTTAAGTCTCTAAATGAAACATGAAATTCCCAAGTAACATTGACTTTCCAACCCTTGTTTACTCTTGAAATATTCTTCAGTTCCACTTTTTTTTTTCCCTTCCCTAGAATACTGTGAGTTAGTATGCTAGTAGCCTTCAAGGAAAATCCCCAAAGACATCAAACTCAAACTTCCCAGGCCCTTCTGGACTCCCCTAGTTCCCTCCTCTTCCAACCTACTTTCATGAAGCCTTATACCCTCTTTTCTGTGCATAATGCAGACGGTTGCTTTATTCATCCCAGCTAACTCACTCTTGTTTACTCTTGAAACTATCTCCCTGATGCAATCTCTAGAAGAATTTGAGGTTTACAAGCTGGCTTTAACTCTCTTGCCACAGAAAAGTTTACACATGCCTGTGCAAGCTAACAAATTAACTCCTAGATCTACAGCTTGATAGAAGGAAGTACTGCCTTGTAGCTGTACAAGATCTGTTATCCCCAATGCACTACGTGAACAGGTTTGTATGCTTGGAGAAGATTGTGTAGTTAAAAGTTTTTCCAAGAAGAAACTAAACTAGATATAAACACAAATCAAAACTCCATGTTGAAAGGCCTGTAATAGTTAAGAAAAGAGGAAAGATTTTGTGTGATGATGCAGTCATTTAAGAGAAGTCACTAATACATATGTACACACACACTTCACTTGTATTACTGTTCAGTGTTCATAAAATCCAGTTTAATTAAAAAAACATTCCTATGAAATTCTAGATACAAAAATATTACTTACCTCTTCTGAACAATTCAGAAGACATAAGTAATAGATCCATTTATGTAAATCATGAGTACAAATCCACATTTCTAACACCTCTGAACTTTAAGTCAAGATTTCAAAGGAAAAGCTCAGTTCTTGGGGTGAATTTGGAGCTTAGTTCTCATTTCCATGGATTTCAAAAGTATGAAACTTTGGGAATTAAGTATAGACCTTTAGATAATAATCTTTATTAAGCTCTGTAAAGGATACGTGAAACAAAAAAGCACAACAGCTGCATTCCCGCTTGGTTAATGAAACAAGAAAAATGTTACCAGCAGATGATAGATATGATTTTAATGTTATATAACTAAACACAAACATGTACACGTGTGAATCAGCTGTCAAACAACATATACTCACATTAAGAACACAAGAAGACAGAAGTAGCATCACGAATAAAACTTCTATAATCCTTCACATTTCATTCTATGGCCCAATGATTACAGGACTGGAGTGACTCAGAATGAAGAGATTAAAGCATATTCTTGTTTTTCCATTAGTGTGCTGAGTAATCTTTGGCAAATCACTTGCCTTTTCTACATGTCAGCATCCCAATTTGTCAAATTGGTGTAACAACGTTTAATTCCTTTATAAATCACCTTGACATCCAGTGATGAGGACAAGCTTTATTGTAACAAAATGAAACAGTTCTGAGCCATTTAGTAATATGTTTAATAAGACTCGTAAATGCGTAACTGATTTTTTTCAACTTAGAAAGGAATGAACTTAGAAGTTCAAATGCATATCTTGCTTTATGAATTAGATATTCTGTCCTTCCAATTGTTTCAATGCTTTCAGGACATAAAACAATTGCCAGAAGACCTGTCGGTTTATTTTCCAATGCTGATATCAGACAAATATTTATGAAATATTCTTATTTAGTATGGTTAAGAAATATCTCCTTAGTCTAACCTATATAACTTCCACAAAATAAACTACCAAAGGGCTGAGAGCTAACTATGGATCATGTAACTATGTACGTATGCAACATGATTTCTTTTACTCTTTCATTTTAATTCAGAAAAATTAGGCCATTCTAGCAGTTATAAGTAGGGTATTAGACTTTTTTGACAAAATTTTTACTTTACATAGAAATAACAACTTCATCTGAGGTACAGCTGATAAGCCTTTAAAATTCTCTTTTGCTTGATACATCGAGCTTCTAAAGAAAATGGAAGATTGCAAACCCATCTTTACCTCAATTTCTATCACACACAGTGCAGCAAAAACCTGATCTCTGCTCCTAGAAATTCCTGTCTTGTTTTAAGAAATCAGATCGTAGAAGGCCCTCTGTCCCCTTCCAAAAATAACCTTTGCACGGTTAATAGAAAAATATTTCGTTTCTCTCTGGCAATGTTTTCAGCTGCTCCACTAAGGGTTAAAGAGCCTCTAACCCATCACCATCCAACTGCTTTCATTTGCAGACCACATTACAGCATAAGTTTCTCATGATATTTTACATCCTTATTAGGCATTCCAGGTTAACAGAAAAGCTTTTTAAGCTTTGATAAACCTTTCAAAGAATCTAGCTCGATTTTTGAAGAAACTGATCATCGAAAGAGAGGAAAGATTTTAAGGAGGACAGAAAAGGCTCAAGAGACCACTAGGTATTTGCATGGGCTGAGAAATGCTGTTTTAATTTTGATAAAAACATCAGAGACTTGAAAAGATAAGTACAAATCTGACTGCATCTCACACATTAAGATTATCAAGATTTCTTTAAATAGGTCCAATGTTTAATTACATTCTAAAGTATAGACAGCTTTCCAATTAGACATGAAATGTGAGGTAAAAAGCTTCGTACACACATCAGTGACTTTTCTGAGGCTGTAATTGCACAGGATTGCATGAAATTGGCTTGTGCTGAACACTGGTCCAAAAAGGCTTAAATCCATTATGAAATTCTCTTTTTCCTTCTTTATATAGACTACAGGTACAATTATCAGCAAAATAAGAAGCAGCAAGGTCACATTGTCTTTTCCACTAGAAATACCATTCTCTGCAGAAATAATTTGCAAAATTTATGTTTAGCAGCTTTCAAATTCCTGATAGTTGATACAACACATACATTCAAGGGAAGATGAGGTGTGAGCAAATACATCTAAACTTTAAATTAACACTGTCACATTCCCACATGACCATTCATTAAAGTAACTCTTATGTTATGAGCAGCTGGCATGCATCTCCAGTAGCACAGCATGTAATATTTTAAGTAAACAGTACCTAGAGTTTAGTGCTGGAGCTCTTACATAGCACTTACTACAGTAACATTCCAAACTAATTTAAAACACAACAAACTTGAGATTGCTGT
Organism: Balearica regulorum gibbericeps; assembly: GCF_011004875.1. NCBI lineage: Eukaryota > Metazoa > Chordata > Aves > Gruiformes > Gruidae > Balearica > Balearica regulorum. The sequence goes on from NC_046194.1 coordinate 14,776,126, forward strand.
TGTGTTTTCAGTAGTTAGCATTTTGATTAGTTTATAGGAAAATGGTCATAATGGCTTCATATATTTCAGTTTATTTTATATATATTTTTATATCTATACATCTGTAACTAGATACAGATATACATGCCAACTAGAATGGAAGATGGAAATTATTTTGTGAAATATTTTGCTTGACAGAAATTACCTTAAAATGAATCAACATTTCAATAAGCAGTTTTGTCTGCACACAATATTATGATAAACATAATGGCTGAATTCACCAGGCAACCACCAATTATCCACATCTAAGGCACTCATTGCTAGATATTTATAGAGCTGTACCCATGCAAAAGTAAAATATTATCCTTAGATCACAACACACAGATACTTCACTACAGACTCCGATTTGATAAAAAGTGATTAATAGAAAGTGATTTTTGTTGTTATGCTAATTTTCAAAGAGGACAGCAAATAGCAGTTCCAAATAAGAATACCTTGCATTTTATCTTTGTTTACTAAATAGTAAAATATTTTCTTTTAGAATAAATTAAATACTCGGTAACAAACTTGCCTCTAATGGATATAAACTGAGTGTTTTTTGAGCCAAACCCTACAGCATGACATTCAACTGAACATTATGTCATTTGTTACTGTTACTGAAGAACCACTTTCTCGCATGATAATTGCATGAAATCTTGTTCCTTTGACCTCTAATACCAGGCATCAGTCACCACAGCTTTTCATTTTGAACTACTCATTACAACACCTGAACCATATACTACTTGAATTCTGAACCACTTTAACAGCTTTCCATCTCACTTGTTAAATTAACTTCCACATTTATTATTCCCAATACTGTAAAAGGTTAACAACTTTAATCACCACTGCCCTGCACATACTGCATTCATTTATTTGCAAGAAAAGTGTAAGCTTTTAGTCTCATTTAACTGCATTTTCAGTTAGATTTTTTTTTCATAGGTATAATTGCTGCACATGCCAAAGGTGCAGAACAGCGTAAGAGTCAACCCAATGTTAATTCAATAGACTTTTAAAAAGAGTACCTATCACACATTTCTTTGAAGGTGACTGATCTTCCTAACAACTTTAGATAAGGTCTAGAATAAGGTGTTAGTAGAGAAAACATAGCATGGTATGGCCATAAGATTGACCAAGAAGATAACCCCACTACTAACAATTATTACAATACAAGAAGTTTAACCAACACCCTGTAGGGTAAGAGAGGAAAGAAAAAACAAAACACAGGTAATATAAAGCATGAGAAAATTAAGTTAATAGAGTCACAGAATAATTCAGGCTGGCAGAGACCGCTGGAGGTTACGTGGTCTGATCCCTGATCAAAGCAGAGCTCACATCAATTAGACAATGTTGTTCACAGCCTGCACCCATCAGTCTATAATGCTGCCAAGGATGGCGATTCCACACATATAGTCACTAATCCCACATCAAAAAGAAAAAAACACATGGATTAGAAGAACAAGGTACTCTCACGTCTTTTGACATAAGCAGCATGACAGCAGAGAGTGCAGGCAACCATTGGTCAATTCCCTTCAGGAGCTGAGGGAATAAAAAAGCCTTTGTTCCACTTAAAGAACTGCGTTCATATGATACCTCACTATTCCAGGCCAGAGACCGGCACTTTCAAGGGCAACGTGCCAGCTTGTGTTGTTCTTCCTTAAAATGCAGGGTAAGCCTACCAGAACATTTCCTGAATCCTGTGGAACTGAGCCCAGAGATCATCAGAAATTACCTTGTGTACACAAGTGGCAGCAATGCTCAGCTCCTGTAGATGCTGGAGTTCACCAGGACTGAATCACTAGCCCCATTCAAAACAAATCACCAACCTCTATTGAGCAGGAACAAGCCAAACTACCCTTTCTCTGTTCAGGGATCTTTCCGTACTCGGGGTCTACCTGAGCCATATGGCAACACGCAAGAGCAAGGGATGCCCATCCTCAACCCTCCTGTGACACAGCATGGTTCAGAAGTATTCCATCAGATGGCTAACCATTTGAGTTTTGTGAAATCCAATGTACATATGGAGACTCTACCTTCATTAAAGTGTAAAACTGATTCTGAAAGGTGGCTTTATGGTTTATGAAGAATTAGAATTTGACCTTAATAAACTCACCAACTGATAATGACCGAAGATTTGGGAGCTAAACTAGCTCTGAAGTCTGACTCAAACCTGTGGCTGTGTCCTGGTTCTGGCAAGGACAGAGTTAATTTCACAAGGAGCCAGGACAGGTGAGCCAAGCTGGCCGGGGGCTATTCCATACCGTGTGACATCATGCTCACCATAAAAGGGGGGCTAGTCGGGCAGGGGCGGGTGTGGCTTGGCTCTGGCACTGGCTGAGCGTCTGGTCAGCGGATCGGTAAATTGTTCTCTGTTATCACTCATTGTTACTATCTGTTATCAGCACTGTTGTTGATTGTTTCCCTCTCCCTCGCTGTCCCAGTAAACTGTCCTTATCCCAACCCTCGAGGCTTTGCCGTTGTTTTTCCGTTCTCCTCCCCATCCCGCCGGGGGAGGGGTGAGCGAGCGGCACGTGGCACTTAGCTACCGGCTGGGGCTAAACCACGTCAGGCTGTCATGGTATCCCAAATTGCAGCAGATGTTCTTTGTAACATGAGTATATTTTGTAGGTTCACCTAAATGCAGATCTTGTCTTAAAGGTCAAAAATTGCATGCATTCTGCAGCAAATCACACTCCATACAGAACTAGCAGCAAGTTCTGGTAAGTCTCTTTTCTCAGAGAGTTAGCATTATCCCCACTGTTAAACTTTGCACAAACATTAATCTGTATTGTAATTTTTTTTTTTTTTAATTTGATGTTAAAGAAAAATATCTACATGGCTGTAATTTTCATTTAAAAGCAAAAATTCTATCATTTTCCATTCTCAGCTAACTTGAAAGGATAAAGTATGTACATTCATTTACAAAAAGATAGCTATATATTCATAGATTCTTATTTCTAAAGCCACACCTGCTTCCCAAGCCAGTTAAGTATAAATTCCAGTACAGTGTCTGGACTAAATACACTAAAGTAACACTTTACGAAGCACAGATTTATGTTTAGAGAGAGAAAAATACTTCATACTCCTGGACTGGTAGTGGCAGTAGCATTTAGAGATAATTTTGCTTTGTGTAGATATGCTTAAAAAGGATGGCACTGGTACAAATGCAGAGTGATAAGCAATTAAAGAGATAGAAGAGTGCAAAGTTGTCATCAGAGAATTAAGGCTTTCAAACTAACAGAAAAGTATTCACAAAGAGAAAAAGATTAAAGGATCACTGCATAAATTTCTAAACATTTCTACAACTAGGCTTTTATGTGAAAAAAGACTGCATCCCTATGATGACTTAGAGAGGAAATGGATGAATTCCTCTTTTAAAAGCATACATTAAGAACAAAGCAATGACAAGAAACGTATCAAGCAAATTGCAAGGGCTTCCATAACCATAGACAGGATAAGGAACAGTGGGAAATCTGTGAAAAAGAACAAATCTAGATTTTTCAAAAATCTATGCTTTCGTTTAACAAAAAGTCATCTCTGGGCTGCACAGGTAATATTCCTGCCATGACTTAAAACTCTACAAGCTGCGGCACAGTATACATCCTGAAAGACTGAAAACAAGGACTGTGATAGCAAAGGTGTTTATTTATCTAAACAGAAGTTACGGCTAACACTTACCTAGAACAAAGTAAATGTTTAAATACTAAAATAAGTTTTTAACAGTTTTGGAGGTGGGTTTTTGTTGGTTGTTTTTTTGCTTGTTGGGTTTTTTGGGTTTGTTTTGTTTTTTAAACAATATTCAAAACCCAAAACCCCAGCAGGATGGATTCAGGCTTTTAATGTCTCCTTATTGCCCCAGCTAATTTAGCATGGCACCTGAAGAACATTTCCTTTATTCAGGACATGTATTTGTTCTGGGTTTTGGTGGTTTGGATTTTTTTAAGGAAGCATGATACCTTTTTTCTTTTTAAATAGAGATGAACTGTGCTGGGAAACACAAACAGCACATTTTTCTGCCTCACATTCATAGCAACCAGATAGCAACCTCAAAAAATGTAAGGTTTTCTTTGTTATTTACTGAAAGTAAGAAAAAAAAAAAAAGAGCTCTGACCATGTCAAAACTAGTGCAGACATTTCTTACTGTTTCAAAACTATAGACAACAGCAGAACAAAAGATTGTCTGAAGATGTAAGGACTGCATTTCCAGCAAGTTTCATGCCTCTTCTGTGTAGGAATGTAGGAGCAAAAGACGGGTAGCATTTGTTTTCTTTCAATACCCTGTTCCCAAGGATGAAAAGTTCATATCCAAGAACATATGTAATTGATAAAACTAATACTGAGAAAAGAAAACATCCATATCTTCTTCAACAAAAGATAATATTGTTGAAACCAGTGGGGACAGCAGAGACTGAAAATCTTCTCCAGCACTTTACACCTTAGCAAAGCTAAGGTTTTGCTTCAGATCTTATCTGTCACTAAGTACAAATAAAAAAAATATTCTCAGTAGCCACTTGTGTGCTCATAGAAGGAAGTTGTGTTTCTCAGTCAGATTAAGCTGACCTTAAACTTTGTTTCCAGATATTTACCAACAATCTGGTTGCTGGAGTTGAATGCACCATTAGCAAGTTTGCTGCTGATACTGAACTGGGAGGTGCTGTTGACTCTCTTGAGGGACAAGAGGCCTTGCAGAGGGATCTAGGTAGATTGGAGCATTGGGCTATGATTAATGACATGAAATTTAACAAGTCCAAATGCCAGATCCTGCATCTGGGATGGAGTAATGCCACGCACAAGTATAAATTGGGAGAGGATTGGCTGGAGAGCAACCCTGCAGAAAGGGATCTGGGGGTGCTAGTCAGCAGCAGACTCAACAGGAGTCAGCAGTGTGCCCTGGCAGCCAAGAGGGCAAACTGCATCCTGGGGTGCTTCAAACACAGCAAAACCAGCCGCTCAAAACTGGCAATTATCCTGCTGTATTGTATCCTCCCCTCAGCACTGGGGAGGCCTCACCTGGAGTACTGTGTGCTGGGCCCACAATTTAAGAAGGATGTGAAGGTCCTTGAGTGTGACCAGAGTAGGGCAACAAAGCTGGTGGGAGGGCTGGAAGGCACGTCCTATGAGGAATGGCTAAGGACTTTGGGTTTGTCTAGTTTGGAGAAAAGGAGACTAAGGAGCAACCTCATGGCTCTCTACAGCTTCCCAAGGAGGGAAGTGGAGAGGGGGGGTCCTGAGCTCTTCTCCATGGGAATCCAGTGATAGAAAACATGGGAATGGTTCAAAGCTGCACCAGGGACGGTTTAGACTGGACATCAGGAAGCATTTCTTTAGTGAGAGGATGGTCAAACACTGGAACAGGCTTCCTAGAGAGGTGGTCAATGCCTTAACAACACGCTCTAACTTGGTCAGCCCTGAATTGGTCAGGCAGTTGGATTAGATGATTGTTGTAGGTCCCTTCTAAGTGAAATAGTCTATTCTTAAGCTACCATGCTTTGAGGAGAAACTGCCTTTGTTTTTTCTCTCATACAGTCAATGCTTAATACTGTGTTCAATGAGTACTAATCATCCAAATCATCAAAGCTGAATCTCAGCCATCATTTTCCCTTTAAAACTGGAAGGTCAAAAAAAAAAAAAATTAAAATAATCAAACAAATGGATCAACAGCAAGATCCAATTTCCATTATTACTGGGGAAATACAGTTAAGCAATTTATATTAAGGCCACAGTCATCACTGCCTATAGTTGACAAGTGTAGCTTCCAGTCTTCTGGGGAAAAAATGCCCAGAGGGTCTGCACAAAAGGAAGCTTTCTCATGTCAAAAAGTAACAGCTCCAAGAGATAAGCACTGTACATAAGAAAGCAAGTAAGCACTTGAGTAGATGTTTTACAGAAAAAAATAAATCTACCATCCAGACACGATCCAGTCGCTTTTACTTGCTACTGTCACTAGGTTAAGGCTGTTTCCACAGTCTTCAGGTGTAAAGAAGTAGTTAATGTATTATCTTGCATTCACATGCTAAAGAACTATGAGTTAGACTCCAGGGAAATCACTGTGGACAGAGTAACAGATTCTGCAATTAAAAAAAAAAATATCAAGCTAGGGACCAAGTCTTTCATTCTTGGAAGTGTAAGTATTACACAGGGGGTGCGGTCAATCTGATTTCAAATTTCTTTAACATTAAGAATGTGAGACCTGGGATTTTGCTCTTCCTCAGAAGGACAGAAAAAAAATGAGCAACTGAAGTGGAAGACTGGTTGAGTAGCTATTCATGAGCTACTAGCAGCCTTGCTGTCCCTAATCCACAATGGAGGATTGTCTGATGTCAAGTCAACTTTTTGTTTGGTTTGTGTGACTAAAAGCACTGATCTAAACTACAGTTACCTAGGGCATAAGATTTAAAACCATTTGAGTATTGAAACAAGTAACCTTTTTCCACAGTGCATGGAAAAAAAAGCTTATGTTCATTTGGCTTCTCAGGATCCACAGTGGAGAAAAACAGAAGCCTTGTATTAACATTTACCAAAAGACAGAAAGAAGTTGCTTGTTCCTAACAGGCAATTCACACACCACCTATCGTTACTACACACAACCTACTCCTATAGTCTCCTGAACAGGTAAAAGGCAAGTACTCTCCAAGCTTTCCGAGAGCATCTCTAGAAAATAAAAGGAGGGAGGGAGAAAAGGAGAGAAAAGACCATATTGCAGATGTATATGTTGCTAGCAGTGAAGTAAGTGTGATTGATAGGACTGTCATTTTAGAGAAGACAGCTCAACTCTAGCTATTTTTACGGACAAAATACTGCTAACGAGTTACACTGCACAGGAAAAAACCACTGCTTAAAAAAAAGAGAAATAGGCATCTATGTTAGGAAAAATACAGTTGATTTGAGAATAAACAAAGGATTCCTCTTTAGTGGAAGTAGTAACAGATGTCTCATTTCAGTTTGAAAACACCTGTTTTATCTGTATTTAAAGTTTTTTCACAAAAAATTGGCTAAATCATTTCAAGCCTTTAAAATCTAGATCTTCAAGTTTTTCAACAGTTGGTTTGCACAACTGTCCCCATCAGTTCAGAGGGCAGCCAGTTTCCATTCTCATTGTTTTTTCTATCGAGACTGCAGCCAACAAAACCAGCTTTTTCACCCACTTAATAATACACTCAGGTGCAACCCCATAAAGCTTCACTGACTTGCAAGATGGCTGTCAGGAACACCTTAAAATCCAGTTGAATGCCTGTTTTATTTTAAGTTTTTCCTTTTCACACTTTCAATTATGTGTTCCTTTTACAGCAGATTTGAAGGGACACATACACACAAACCTGCTTATGCTTTACAGTTTTCCCTCTGAGTAGGTATATGCAAGACTTGTTATATGGTATTTCGCCTTCAATTGATAACACTGACCTTAGAACTTACATGTTGCAAGCTTATTTTTTAAGCAACAGATTCAAGTATGATTTAATGAAATGATGCTAAGAAAACAGCCTGCTATTTCTTATAAAATGGACTTCTGATTCTCTTGAAGAATTACACAGCAAGAAATTTGACCCAATGGATAAGTTCTGCTCTAGCTTTTCTGTTCTGTTGAATGATTTAATCTAAGGCAATAGTCAGGGTAAGACCAGCTTAATGGTGGTGTTTCACACAGAATTAAGACTTTCTGCCCCATCACTTCACCTAACCCAACCACAAACTGTCATTTCTTGCACTTACCTGCTGTTGTATACAGTATCGCATGCAGAATCAAGGTTTAGTACGCTTACAAAGCCTGTATATGTTTAAAATGAAATTAAATCAAATTGTATATTATTACTCCTTTCTCCTGAAGTTATGAAAAAAATGTGAAACCATTTTCATGGCAAGGCACAATCTCTGATTGCAAGGAAGAAAGATTGTATGTAACATCACAGTCTATGTAACAGTCATTCAATTAACTTACTATTTCTGCCACTCAAGTATGACCAAAAAAAAAGTCTATTTACAAAATGATTATGCAATAGTTATCTTAATGTTGGAGGGCATTCCCGGAAATCCTGAAAAACAGTATATCATTCTTTCCAATGGTATGTGATTCTGAACATTTGGATTACATCATTCTCATCAGATACTGAAATAGTCGTACATTAATGAAGGGGGTTGACTAACTCAGAAGATCATTAGTAAAGTTATAGATAGGTATTATGCAAACAAATAACTCAGCTGTTAATGTTGACATCTACAATTTATTCAGAAAAATCTTCTTAATCTGCTTTTCTGATAGAGCTTCAGTTCAGAAATTATCTTTCAAGCATTTATATGAAGGATGGTATACCAGCATTCCTACCAATGAGTCCAAAAAATATCCATCTTTGCCTACTGAAAGGTAATTACATTCCTGAACCAAGTTCAGCCTCCCACTGTACCACCATCCACAGCTAAAAAAGAGGACAGTTTATGATGTCCTTTTGCCAAGACATATTACAGGAACAGGCACCTGTGGATAACTACTACAGTTCCTGGGAGATTTTCCCAGAGCCTGTTGGGAGGAAAGGGAAAAGAAGGTGCAGGCAACAGTGAAGGAGGAAGGTAACCCATGGTAATTTTCCAACAGTTTTTCATCAGTAGGTGCTCTACTGATGCTTTCAATAAAGCCAGTTTTATATTAACTTAGTTATATGCTCATCTCAAATGTCATATCAACAAAATAAGTTATATATATATTGCTTTTTCTAAGCAGCATATCCTGTCTCTAAATTTCTCAAAACATCACGCTTTCTCTTGTTTTAACAAACTAATGGCAAATGTAAAACAGAAGTAAGTCTGTATCCTCTGTCATAAATTTTCCCTCTCCACTGCTTGGTCATTAATGGTGCAGTACAAAAAGCATCAGGCTATAAAAAGTGATTTAGGGACTGAAGAAATGAATTAAAGAGAACCTGGAAGAGAAAACCTACAAACATCCTAGACAGATTTATTTAAGACATCTCATTCATATAGTATACACTTAGTCTGAATCAGATGTTTACATTAGTCAAGTACGCATATGATCTTGTGATTACCTTACTGAGACTCTTGAGTCACATATGGAGACCCACTCTCTCCAGAGAGTTCAGGCAATCATGTAGTCCTGACCTACATAGGTCTCTGAAGCGGAAATAAAGGTAAGTCTCTATGCTTGATCTCAAAACACAAACACGTTACACTGGCAATGTCTACTGCATGATTGAAAGCATACTGCCTTGATGATGAACTCTGCCTTCCTTAACACAAAAGGTTCATGCCAAGGACTGTATGTAAAGGAACAAATCAAAACGTGGAGCAGTGCTTCTTGCCACTGCATTTGCCCTTTCTAAAATAATTGTGATGAGAACAGCAACTGCATTTCCAACTCTTCATCCTAACATTCCTTCCAGCATGAACATAAGCAAGTCAGTCCTAGACAGAGACTCAGAGCCTTCACTGTGGTTATTAACTAGAAAGCTCACTCACTGAATCACTCCTGCATCTCCCATCACCGCTGTTGTAGGCTTATAACCATTACAAAAAGGCCAGAGCTGATTTATTCCTCAAAAGGACTTTCAGGTATGTTCTATCAAAAAAGACAACTTCAGGTGCAGTTTTGTAGTAACGTACATAAACATAGTAGCATTTCATGATCAAAAGTCTCATTAAATGGCATTCAAGACCAATATAACTACTCTACAGCAGAACTTGAATAATGATGGAATGCTTTCCAGGTTGCCCTTTCAATCTTAAAATTCTTCTTTTGCTACATACTATCCACGTGTCTTCCTATAAAACAATTGTCAGTAACATAGGAAGATACTGGTCTTTTTGCTTAAAATACACTGATAAAATTCTAAATGAAGGAATCATCTGTATGGAATAAATTCATTATGATTTCCAAGTGTCAACACAATTGTAGGCAACATTGCAGGGCTTAATTTCTTTATGTAGCTAGCTTATAAAGTTAAGGTAACATGAAAAATTCACCTTACAAATAGAGCAACAAAATGCTAGTTACAGCATTTGTATTAAACAATACTCCTTGCAAATTGAAAGATAGAGAAGGTAAGATACCTGAAATGCCAAAGGTCAAGATTAAAGCTGCAACTTATGTTCTGACCAAGGGTGTAATTTAAATATGACAATAAAAATGGTACATGTCTAATATTTTCATTTTGAGGGAAATCAAATACATTTTTAAAAAATTAACATTTTAAACTTACCAATGAGGCACAGAAAATGAAAAAGTAATCCATATGTCAATTTATAAAGACATGGGAGTAGCTATGGGGAAAAACAGTGATATTTTCCAAATTTACTGCATTTCTCGGTTGCCCGGCAACTCGAAATCACTAGGTGACTGCTCAAGGCTCCAGACTAGATGCAGCAAAAGACTTGGAAAGCCTGAACTTAAAGCACTTAATTACGAAGCACCTCACTCTCAGAACAGAGTTCAGAAATACATTATTATCCTTATTCAATTCCTGGGGAAAACAAGGCTCCAGGGAATGCAGTTCTAAACAGCCAGCAAAACCTAGCAGTGAGATACAAATACAGGATCTATAATCCTGCATTTCTCTAGGGATTAGGTAGAGAGCCATAAGCAAAGGCTTCTGTTCATATGTTAACCTACAGAGGACAATCCATTTGTGGGTAGGACAGCCAGCAAATACTCTTTTAGGAAGCATCATCATGCTTGGTAGAAAAGGAGGTGATAATCACCATACCTCCTGCAAACCCATCCTGCTGAAGGACAGCATGTGAAAAAAATATCAAATATATGTATTATTAAAAACATTATGCCAGGTGATGGCTCCTGTTCAAAGTTGGTATGATTTGTGCATGGAAAAAATTCAAACATTCAAAAAAAGCATTCTCCTAGTTTAAACTTGGAACCTAGGTCTTATTTTATACTTCTCCTAATATCACATTGGTGGTAAAAGGGTTCTTCACTCTTAACTATATGACAGAAAATACACTGGCCTAAGCGTGCCAAGACTCAATTTTCAGGGCAAGTCCACAAAGGTTATGTTAAGGTAATTACTAACAATCATTTTTTTTTAAGTTATCATAATAGAAATACAAAATCATAACACAGTTACAATGGTTTTGACAAGGTCAACACTCAGGACTAATTTAAAGAAATAACCCAAGTTTCATGTTAATATAGGAAGTAATTAAACTTGGTTTGAACACGAGCAGCAGTTCTTCCAACATTGCTGCTTTTCTCTATGATATGAATTGAAAATTAAGGCTTTCTGCACTCTCCAAGAGTAGGAGCAGTGGTAAATTGAACAGAATAATAAAGAGAACAAACCCTATGATAAAAAGCTGTAAGCCAGGCCACCTCATAGGTGACCAAATAAAAAAGTCCCAGTACACATGTCAACTCTGGAGATCAAAAAGGCTTTATTTCATCTCACAGGGAGAACATTCCTTCCACATCACAGCAAACGTGTATGAGCACAGCAAACTTGCATTTCTGCAGCTTGGGTTTGCTTGTCATCAAGAAGCAGGAACACTCTCTGCTCATTGACTATTTTGTTTGCTATAGTTAACAGTGAATTCAGGATATTCCTCAGTAAGAACAGAAATCAGACAACCATATCAATTTTCAAGGCTCTGCTTAGTATTCACCAACTTACTGGCTTCAGCTAGAAATTTCTGAGCTACTATTACACCTCATTACAGTAAGGAAGCTACCAACTGTGTTAAGAATAAATACCACTTGTGACTCCTTTTAATTCTCTCACTCATAAGGATATCATGGCTTTAAGTTTAAAAATAAAACAGACAAAAACTTCCTCTGGCATTTTGTTTCATTTAATTTATGTCTTCATCTGAATTTGTAAGCTTTGCAGTAAAAAGCAATAACTGGGAACAGCAGATGCTTCTGTTTGGGTTTTGTCTACGTAACTGTTGCAACAGAACAAAGATAAGTCCGGTATAACCATTATTTTTGATGTCTTTTAGCCCTGGACCAACCCGTTAAGTTAGCCTGGGTACCAAGATAGCTTAATTACACATATTTGACTAAGCATACTTATGTAAGTATCCAATTATAGCTTAAAACAACACTCAACATGCATAGCCATCTGTCATTGAATGTATCTGTTTTTAAGGTATAATGGTGTGCTCAGTTTCTTCCTTTCTGAACACATTAAATATTTTTTGCAGCTACAGTGAAAAAAACCCTGGTATAACAACTGTTTGGAGTGCAATACTACATTACCTTGACAATTTAAAACATGAATTTACAAGACAATCTGCCAATATTCTCTAAATACCCCATCACATCAATGTGATTCTTTTATTATTTTTTTCAGCTAACAACTACAGATAATACTAGAACTAACCACTTGCCTGCACATAAGCAAAACAAAGATGTTTGAAATTATTCTACCTTTTCTTTTCAAAATATTGTTCAATGTCATTTTCATTCTAGGATAAACTATCAGCATTTCTGCAACTGAAAGATAAAATGACATTTAAATACGTCTCAGGAGAATAGGAGTCAATCAGTAGAGTAGGAAAAGATAAATGCGTGATGAGATATATTTAGAAAGCTCTGTAATGACACACTGTTTTACACTGGGAGGTATTAAAAACTCTACTATTAGTCACTACTTCTGACTACAGAACTGTGATACTGTTTTTACCAGGGTCAGCTCCAGTAACAGCTGCAATTACCTGAGGAACTTAATGTTAAGTTGCTGATGACAGCCACAGTACACATACCCCAAGACTCGACCATCATTAGCACGTATACCCACATTATCTGTGACTGAAACAGATATATTTTATTTTAAAGAGGGATTTCTCCCTTTACAACACTACTTCCTCCCTTAGCAGCGTGTTCTGTGGTCTACAAAGTGACATAAACAAGGTGTTCATGTTATATACAAAAAATCTTTTTGTGTACACTTTCCTGCATCTTTTAGACTTTTTTTATTTTGAAAGAAGTGTATTATTTAAGATTTTTGTGATATCTGCAAGAAATCAAAAGTCTTTTTTTCCTAATGATAATTTTAATTGTGCCTGTAGATTCAAAGAGCAGACATTTTCAGTCTGGAAATAGTGAATTATAACATCACCTTTTCTATTGAGGGGAACAGTTCTTACTGTAGCTTTCAGTTCAAGGAAATATAATCAGAAGTGGAAAACAAAAATTGAGAAAGACAACTAACAAAAGAAAAATAACCTTTTTAGTAAGATTTTAAAACAACTGCTAAGAAGAAATAGTAGAAGTGAAAATACCTACTTAACTTTGTATAAATGTTTAAACAAAGACGTCTGCTTTCTTTCTCATTATGCGGCTTAACAAATAAGGGTCCATTATTCCTTACTTGAATATATGACGGTAATAGGGTGAAAGCCTATTTTACTGAAGCATATCTCCATACATTTGCTGCATGCAAGAAAGCCATTCAAAGCTGCCTCACTAATCCTGCATAGACAACTGTGTGGAGAGCACAGCATCACTTAATAAGACTAGCCAGATCTTGGATCAAACTGAATTTGCCGGGCAAGAGCTCATTACAGCAAGCACATGGACTTTGAAGCAACGCTCATGAATTACCATTAAATTGGGTAAGTCCAACTGTGAGCATCAATTTTTAAGAAGTCCTAGCTTGTGGGCAAGAATAAGGTGTTAAAATGCCTTAAAAGGTTTGCAACACATTGAGATTTTATTATCTAAATAACAACATGCATCGATTTATAATACTTCCCATCATTTGCCCATATGAAAGAGTTACCACAACAATAACCTAAGGTTTAAATTAACACTATATTGCTATAACTCCTTCGAAAGAAACAACAGCTACCTTGTAAGACAGTGCACAGTGACAGGACAGACAAGGAGAGTCAGTGTAAAGTAGCCACTAATAATTCATACTGCGCATCAGCTTGTACCTGTACAAAAGCTGAAAACAGAATGGGATTGAAGGTGGCAAAACCCCAGGGCACCAGAAGTCATAAAGTGATTTTTTTTTTTTTTTCTGATTTAGCACTAAATCAAAGCTTACTGACATGGAGATAGACAGATTTCCATAAAGCACTTACTTAATTCAAATGTTTATATTAATTCCTTTTTATCACTTTAAAGCAAATAAAAAACATACCTCCAAAACTATTTCAAAGTAGGAAGAAAAAAACAATTTTAGAATGGTTTCACTTAAATCCCTTGTTAACGCAGGAGTCTAGGCCATCCATATTTTGGGGTTGGGTGGGAGGGGTTTGAGTGTGTTTTTTTAGCAGACTTTTCATTCATTCCACTAAAGCTTTTTGATTAAAGCACAAGAAACTTATCTGGTTATGAGATGGGAACAAGAACTTCCTGAAGTCTGAGCTAATTATCTGCTACACAAGTACTTATAAAGTATTAATTCAATGACATATGATTCCTTCCAGTTGTACAGTCACCATTTCTTGGAATGAAACTGCATTAAATTCAACAATTTGGTATGGAAAGTTTGTTTAGATGACATAATATTTTCTTTAAAATTTTCAAATTCAGCACTGCTTTTAAACGAAATCATACAAAAGAATTAGTTTTCTAGAACTTAAAAGGTTCTTTACAGTATCTTTACAGTACTCTAGAAGAGCAAAAAGATAACACTGATTTGTTTCTGCTAATTAATACTTGTGGCCTTTTTCTCAGGGTTTTGCAAGCCGATAACCAGTTTCTTTCTAGCACATCCAATACAGCTGTACACAAAAATCCCAGCTGTATGCTAGGTTTCTCCTCTTTCAATACCCACCCACAATAATTTCCCTTCTTTTAATTAGGAGCTTATTTGCTCTAATGGTTTCCATTTCTATCTCAGGCAACTAATAAATAATGCTTCAAACAAAACTTGCAAGCACTGAAATGTAAGAGAAGTGAACCTCTTTGCTCTGGTGCACAAGAATATCTCTGCCACTTGATAGAAAATTTGTTTTTACCAGCAAAACAGTTTTCAAGTTTCTCATATTAACTTTCAGATTTAACATTCAAGAATGCTAAAAATTATCTGGCAAAAACTCTACTGAAGAGTTTTAATTTACAAAGCCCTTTTGCCAGGAATTTTATTTTATTTTTAAACTAGTTTTGCACAATTGTGACTTGTCAGGAAGTTGCATCTTTTAATGAATCTTAATTTTATCAGGGCATAGATTTGTTAGATTCTGAGGCGAGACTGTACTTGTTTTGGATAGCTGTAGGATGAAATTGAAAAGCAGTTTGATGTGGAAAGCCTCTATTTGTAAATGTATGGGGGTTTTGACATCTGGGTACTAAGCGATGCAAATTCATTTTGGCTTTGCTTTTACTGCTACTTGACTAGTAATTTCCTCAATTTTAATGGCCATGTTTGCAGGAAATTCACTTAAGGAGCCTTACTAGCTATTAACAATGTTCTTGTAGGAATATACTAAAAGGAGACGGTATCACAGAATATAACCACAGAATCATTTTGATTGGAAAAGACCTTTAAGATCATCAAGTCCAACCATTAACTTAGCACTGCCAAGTCCACTATTAAACCACGTCCCTAAGCACCACATCTATGCATCTTTTAAATACCTCCACGGATGGTGACTCAACCACCTCCCTGGGCAGCCTGTTCCAATGACTGACAACCCTTTCAGTGAAGAAATTTTTCCTAATATCCAATCTAAACCTCCTCTAGAGCAACTGGAGGCCATTTCCTCTTGTCCTGTTGCTTGATACTTGGGAGAAGAGACCAACACTCACCTGGCTACAACCTCTTTTCAGGTAGTTGTAGGGAGAGGTAAGATCTCCCCTCAGCCTCCTTTTCTCCAGGCTAAACAACCCCAGCTCCCTCAGACGCTCCTCATCAGACTTGTTCCCTAGACCCTTCACCAGTTCTGTTGCCCTTCTTTGGACATACTTCAGTACCTCAATGTCTTTCTTGTAGTGAGAGGCTCAAAACTGAATACAGAACTCAAGGTGTGGCCTCACCCGTGCTGAGTACAGGGGGACAATCACTCCCCTAGTGCTGCTGGCCACACTAATCCTGATACAAGCCAGGATTCTCTTGGCCTTCTTGGCCACCTGGGCACACTGATGGCTCATATTCAGCCACCTGTTGACCAACACCCCCAGGTCCTTTTCCACCAGGGCAGCTTTCCAGCCACTCTTTCCCAAGCCTGTAGCATTGCCTGGGGGTTGTTGTGACCCAAGTGCAGGACCCAGCACTGAGCTTTGTTGAAGCTCATACAGAGATTCTCTAAACAGAAGCGAATGAAGGCACAAGTCCAGTTTTAAGAGAGCTTATGCACATGTAGACTCAAAGAGCAGAGGCCTCAGCTGTTATGATTCTTCAGTTCTAATGGGTCTTTGACAGACTTTAGCAATTGAGCACATTGCACCAAATGATGAGTGGCCAGTGTACTTTAGCTTGTACTTAGCCATCGCTTATGATAATGCTGTTAAAAAGCCTTTTATTTCGTTTATATTTGTACAGTGACACAAGGGTGTAGATAGTGATCACTGGTGTTAAGAGTCATTCCCCTGTGAAGTGTTGTCAATTTTTTCCCATTTTAGAAAGCAGCATTTAGCCCAGCTTTTACTAAGATGCATCATGCTGATTTCCAAAGCATTTCAGAAGATCAGTCATACCACAAGTGCTAGAAAATGGGAGTACAAGGGGAGCAGGAGACCGAAGTCTACAAATTCACTCAACTTACAAAGCTCCTGCATTTTGGCAGTATTTTTACAGCTTTGGAGCTCATACAACACCTGTCAAAAAGATACATCACATCACCTCTGGCCACTCTCCTCATGCTTATATGATATGGCATTCTTTTTCCACTCATTCTTCGAAAGGATGGATTTGGTTTTTAGGCTCACTGAACTTCATGGTTACAATTCTGATCATCCATTTGTATTAATTCTAACAGGCATGGTGGATCTCTCCTGAAATCTCAGTCGATATCTGGGTTCCCTTATGTTAGACAATTTGCTACCTTATATGCTGTTGAGATACAAGCTAAACCATGGGAGAGAGACTTCTGCTAGAAAGGATTTAGGCCTTTAAAAAAGTGACTTGGCCAGAATCTGAAGTGAGGCAATATCAAGAACCAGAAACAAGTCTGAGATGCAGTCCAGCATCTAAAGAACAAGATCATACTTACTCCTTCATCCTAACTTTGTTCTGCATGTTGTACATCCTTTCTTATGCGTCAGTAGGTTATTTTAGAGAGAATACAAAACCAGTGCTGAAGTAGGAAAATACTGCCTTCTACCCCCCCAACATTTTTGTCATGCACTAAACTTAGGCACTTCATGGTTTTAAGGAATTATATCCCTGGAATCTAGCTTGCAGAACTTCATTTTTCTACTTGGTAGCTAGCTACACTGTAAGATACTTCCAAAGGTCATTTTCTCAACAGCAGAAGCACAATATTTGCAGGTCTGCCAACATGCCAAACTAAAAGAAATTTTTCTGCTCAAAGGCAACTGGAGTTAAAAAGTGACCTCTAGAACAGAGCTAGAGAAAATATTTTACTAAAGTAGTCAGCAAACAGGTAAGACAACTGCTGAAAAACATGTTTTACAACTGTATAAATTGAAAAGCAAATGACTTCTCATTGATGTTGACTATTTGCAAAACTGAAATGAATTCATACTTCCTAATTTGCTTTAAGTACAGTTTCACACATTCGTCTGTTCAATGATACTTGCACACAAGTACTATGAAATGTGCCTCCTAGTCATTTTAAGAAAATTGGTCCAGGGCAGCCGTGATTTCCATTCAAAATATGTTATTCTATCATGAAACAATAACATCTATGAAAAATTGTGATTATTTAGGAAAATCACAATCATATCACAATTTCCTCTTGGAAATATATTATGTAGATACTCACTGTAGCTTTAAATAATTTTTTAAATATTAAAAGCAAGAAACATCAGAAGTGCAATAAAATTGCCAACTCTGAAAGTAAAGCTAAGAATACAGCTGTTAACGCAAGTAGGTTAGCAGTGATTCCTATCCAGTGATCTTACCCGTAGTTCACTAATACTAAGTTGTTCACGCACTTGGAGCAAAGCAGAGTTTGTGTGAGTACGTAAGGCACGCATATGGAGATGGAGCTCTCACTATCCAGCCTCACCCACCAGCTCTCCCTTTGCCCAGTTCTTCTCCTAGCAGTCACCACTCCCTTTTTTGTGTTTCTCACTCAATCCTAGTATTAGGTATCCTCAATACCTAATCCTTAATGAGGTGTGTCACCTAATCTGGCTATGTTCCTCTCTTGATACATAAGCATTTGAAATTCTGTGGTTGTCTTAAGTTTGGCTGAGAAACAAAATTGTACACCAAACAGTTCAAATTCCAAAATGCTAAGAAGTTAAAGGAAGGAAGGAAAAGGTAAGAAAACTTAGTAACGATGGTACTATGAGCAAAATCTGTATTAGACTGGATCCCTACCTAAAAGATGCACTGAACACCACATTTTCTTTTACACATAATTTCAAGCAGACACCAGCAGAAGTTTACACCCAGTTGGCATTACACTGATGCGGAAAATCAACTTAAATTCTACAGAGATCTAGCACAACTTCCATTTAAAGGTGATACAAATTTTATCTCCAAACCTGGCTTCTATTTTACCATTTTCTTATCACCACAGCATCCAAAAGCTCAAACAGGAATTATTATGCTCACTCAATGCCAGTCATGTTTGCCAAGAATTTGCATTTACAACAAGATGTTAGAGATCAAGTGAAATACCAACAGCATGACTGGATTTGGCAGTGGCATATTCTCATAGTCCCTTGACAATATTAAAGGTTGACAGCAAAAAGATAACCAGATCAAGAACTGAACCATGAATGAACTCTCAGCTGATACGACCTAAAGCAAGAACTCAGCATGCTATACATAATGCTTTAACATTATTTTCACTGTTCCAACACAGATTGTAGAAGATGCAAGACTATGTAAATATTTCAGCGAGCAGGGCAGCACAGCTTTGACTGTACCATTTACAGGGATTCTTCAGCTTCAGAATTTTTGGTCAAGTTCAAGGCCTACCTTAGCAGCTCAAAGACAACATTCTCACATTCACTAAAGCAAAAAATTTAGATGGAAGGACAACCTCTGTTCTGATACCAGTATTTCCTGTATTTAGTGAGAATTGTGAGGAGGGAAAAAAAAAAAAGATTACTTAAGTGCTACAATGGCAAGACTACTCTTTCCAGTTCCCTTAATTTCCTCTGTATAAGTGTACCTTTCACCTCTGCATATGTTTGGTACCAGCCAGAGGTTTCAGGGAAGGAGTCATATAGCTCAAAACATTTGAATGTGAAATAGTCAGTTACATGTTTTCACCCCAAACCAGCTAGAAATCCCCAGGCATATACTGATCACATGCCTTTTACATACTTCAGTGCACCAGAAGAATGATTTGAGGGGAAAAAAACCAAAAAAGATAACATTTAATTGTTATCCACCATGATAACAATGCCATGATCCCGGAGATCCCAGCCAATGCTATGTTCTTTAGTTATGTTTTCTTCCAAACACAGTTAACAAGTTGTCACAAAAAAGCTTGTTATAAGAGCTGCTCTGAGAACACACCTCTGAATCAAAATTCCATTCCAAACGAAGCTGGAACTTGTTCCATAAAATCAGTTTAAAGGAATATGGCTGTTTTCACAGTCAGAAAAGAGAGGCATAAAACCTGATCCCTCAAATCGTACCAAAGCTCTTGGGGAAGCCCAAGAAATAAAAATCTGATTTTCCTAAATTTAAGTTGAGCACCTTAATTTTAAATTAATGCTACCTACCCAGGTTGTTTCTTATTTGATGCTTTGCAAAAAGAAAAACTATCAGTGAATTATAAATGGGTAAATTTTTTTAAATATGCTTTTCTATTTGGATCATAAAAAAAAGTAAAGAGCACATTTTGTATGCATCCTACACAAAGCTATCACAGCTAGACTGATATTTCTATTTGAAAATGGTATTTTGGCATTGCATGTATATTTTAAAGTTCAGTAAAACATTCACATTTCAGTCCAAATTTAGAACTATTTACAACTAAAACTAAACCACATTGCAAAGGGACAATTTCAGAAGTTAAAAATTAAACATGAAAATAGAAAATGAATCCAACAGTTACAGATATTTGAGTTGAAAGGCTAGATGAAAGGTTTGTGTTTCTCCCCTCAACACCTCAGTAAAGTCAGAGGGAGTTGTGACACGGTCACTGATGGTCAAATGGGCAGAGGGGAAGGGAAACAAGACAATGAAAAAATATGTTTTAAATATATATTAAGCATTAATCCATAAATAATGAAATCAAGGAAAATTGTATTAATGAATCACAGTAGGTAATTTCTTTTCCATTCTACCTACATATTGAAGCCCACCAAAATACCTTCTACTAGGTAGTATGGTGGAGGAGCTGGTTTGGATTCTGTATGCCACTAGACTCAAGTTTTCAAAGGCATTCAAGAGCACATGTCTAAAATTTAATAAAAGCCTTCAATCTCTCTTTGAAACCTAATTTCAATTCAAGATATTCCCTTCAAAGGGCAGGACCCTTCCAAAAATACGTAGAAAACTGTCCACAGGGGAACAAGAAGAATCATTAGATAAGGAATACCTGCTGGCATGCGAGGAAAGACCTAAAGAGGGAAGAATACCAAGTTCCCAATACGGAAAGAAATTCTGTAAGCGGGGTAATGAACTGATCTTCATGGTCAGATGTAATGCATTTATGCTGCAATAAGGAGGATTAAAATTAGGCATCTAAGCATAATGCTAGAAAAGCATTCACTAGATTGCTTATGGAGCGCGTAGAACCTCATCCTGGGTCTAAAAAAACCCCATCTTAGACAGATGTTTAACAAACATGTTAAAACTAAAAGCATACAGTGGCCAGTCTTGAAGTGCAGGGAGAGGATAAGACCTTTCATTGTGTATATCACTCTTCTTCCTACCCCTTCCACCCCCCAAGAACTATTCTTTTCTATTACATCTGCCAGCTGATCTGGCAGAGTATGTATTATTTAAATAGGCTAGACTCTGCTAGCCCTTACTGACTTAAGGTATGCAGGATCAGGAGGAGGCACTCAAAACAAAATCCAGCAGCCTTCTCCAATATGGAACCACCTGAAGTTTAACCACTAAAGAGCCTGCATTAACCTGAGCTTGTTCTCTAGACACAGTTATCTCCATGCTCTCTTAGGCTCCCATGTCCTGCATGCAACACACTTTACCAGTGGTCACCATCAGTGAAATATTTGAATTAGGTTTTCAGGACTTTTAGTGTTCTTATTTGTTAGCATTTTGTTTTTCACAGAAATAGATCGGATTTTTGGAAGAAAGAGTTTCACTTCTATCCTCACGTTAAAGTTTCTTGGGAGTTACATTTTCTTATTTAATGATTCAACAGAGATAAAGGAAGCATATATGATGCAAATTTGTTAAATATTCAGCATCTTTTATTAACCAAATCAAAATCTGCAAGCTTGAAAGCTTCTGTATGATAATACCCTATTGAATGACCTTTTGTATTTATTCTCTAGAAACCATGCATTAGACTTAATAACCATACTTCCTCATTATCATTTATTCTGACCTAAAGACTGATTTTGCAGTCCACAGGGGAAAACTTTTCCTGATAATTAGTTCTCCTTGGTTGTAGTCCAAGAGAAATGACAAATTTCACCTTGTTTAAGACGCCTCTTGATAACAGTTTAAGCCAACAGAGGAAGCATGCATAATGTCTTTTTATTTTTTTTTCTTTTAGACATGCACATGTTTTTCTCCTGAGGTTGCACCAATATTTTGTCCAATCACTTGTTATTTTAGTCCCCTCTGATAATTGTGGCCTACAGAACAAACAGCCAGCTTTTCTTCCCTCCTCTCTGGGGAAGTTTAGATTTTGACAGGAGGCAACATACTAGTAAAATAAAGTCCTCAACAAAACATCCATTACTTCCAGTATTACAGGCAAAGATTTATATTTTCTTGGAAGTGCCCAAAACCATATATACATCTAAATGAACTCTAGCAAAAACTGTGAAATCAATCTACATATAACTGAATACAAGATTAGACCACTAGATAAATAACAAAATTCCTATTACTCCTGTCCCCTTCAACAATCCAAGACCTGGATAACACTATGAGAAAGACTCATATGCCTGCTGCTGCCCCTTAGCCCTCCCAAAAAACCCACACGTGGTCTGATTGCATACAAAGAAAATGCATTGGCCAGGGGACAGGACTAAAAAAAAAAAACCAGCAGTCAAAACAGGCCTTAGTCCTGACTCTAGGTAGACCAAGTCTTTCTTTGTTTTCCTGAGGAATCACAATATACATTCTCTGGCTAAGCATCTACAGAAGATAGAGAAACATAAGTGCACGCATAGAACTGAAGATCAAAAGACAGTAACATGGATCTTAGAGCCCAAGTCTGAAAGCAATATACTCCTTAGGGAAAAACAAGCATCTTTTTTCCTAAAGGAAGGACTTCACTGTTTCTTTACTGTTGAACAATTCCCAACCTGAAACCATCAGAAAATAGCATGGTCCACAACTATGCCTTGAGAAGCAGATCCTAAAGTTTACTTTGCTGGGAATCCACAAACACTGATCTCCTGCAGAGGGGAAAGAAACTATGGGCAGTGATCAAAGCAGAGATTAATGTACAAGTGCATAGAAGTCTTTGATATTTGAATTTAAGGCATCTGTTCAAATTATTGTGTAATTTAAAAAATAACTTTTTAATGTACAGACATTTGGCAATATTTCACTACTCTTTTGGCTGAAAAACTGGAATAGAAAGTATTTTTGTACTTAAAAATATATATTAGTATTACCATACTTTTATTTTCTAACCATCTAAAATTCCATAAAATTAACAATTTAACATGAGAATAATATTTGCAAAAACTTAGCATTTGAAAAGCATCTTTTTTCTTGCTCTTTGACAATCCGATGTTCTATGTGAAAAATTCATGATGGGTTTTTCAAAGCAGTCTTACACTGGCTGATCTTCTCATCAGCTTTTAATATACTGTAGGTGTTTCTAAATGAATTCATAAATGATATTGGAATAAACTATGCTGTTGCTAGTGCAGCGAAACCAAGCCACTGCAGCAAAGAATTTATTCAGATTTATCCTTTACTTTGTTCATGGAATATTTCATCAGCAAGTTAGTCTCTTCCATAACTCCCCTAGGCTTTTCCTCCACTCTCCGCAATGGTCTACAGACTGCTTACTGCAAATGTATTTATTGTAACACTTAGTAAGGCTGATGATAAGTAGCATAAAAGCACCTTCATTCCCATTCTGGAGGAACATAACTTTAAGCATGAAGAATTAAATAGAACAGGAGAATTCAGATTTTTAAACTGTGCATTTGAGATATATCTGATAAAATATCCTTCCCTCTCCTGAGCTCCCCAGGTCTTTGCATCCAGAATCCCTGCAAAACAACTGGCTTCCTGTAAGATTTGTTTTGCATCAGTAGAAATGAAATTTATTATCCCTGTGCTTTGGCTTCCTATGCATGTGGCAGTGGGCAAGGGTGGAAAAAACATGAATGGTAGACCCGTTTAGTTATCATTTTGCCATGGAAACACATCATTGTATTGACCTAACAGTGGACTTATGTCAAATATGTCAAAACAGTTACAGTCAAGATGGGAACAAGATCTTCCTTGCAACAGCTGTAGTGAGGATGGTGAAAGACTGGCTGAAGTTAAAACAGGAAAGACTCAGGTTGTGAACCAAGATAATTAAAAGAATTACCTAATAGCCAAGACAGCTCTGGAGCAGACAGTGGAGGAACCAGTGGACTATCACTGGATATTTTCAAAACCAGCTTAGACAAAGCTTTGTCATGTATATGTGCAAGCTGATTTGCCTGAGGGCAAACCAACAAGATAATATCCAGTCCTATTTTCTAGGACTGTCCTATAGTATTCTAGTTTGGTTTTTTATTTACTAGTATGTATATATGTGTATATAAACACTAGCATATACTAGACATATAGGGTGTATATTTCTTTATGTAGTTTTTTTCTACTATACATTTTCATATCTATTCATCTGTCCTGATTTTCAATGAGGATAGAGTTAATTTTCACAAGAAGCTGGGAGGGGACACAGCCAGGACAGCTGACCCAAACTAGCCAAAGGGATATTCCATACCATATGACATCATGCTCAGTATATAACTTGGGGGAAGCTGGCTAAGGAGGAGTAATCGCTGCTTGGAGATGGGCTGGGCATCAGGTTCTGCATGGTGAGCAAATTGCATTGTGTATCACCCACTTTGTATATTCCTTTATGAGTATTGTTGTTATTTTCCTCTCCCTTTGCTGTCCCAGTAAACTGTCCTTATCCCAACCCATGAGTTTTACCTTTTTCTTCCAATTCTTCTGCCCATCCCACCAGGTGGGGTGGGAGGGGGGACTTGAGCGAGTGGCCATGTGGTGCTTAGCTCCCGGCTGGGGCTAAACCACACCACCATCCTTTTTGTATTTATCTTCTGCTTCTATTACATATATGTGTGTGTACATATTTAGACATACACATAGTGTATCCTTTATTTAGTTTCCTTTAGTAATGTCATGGTTTAGCCCCAGCTGGCAACTAAGCATCATGCAGCCGCTCGGTCCCTCCCCCCCGGTGGGATGAATCATTAGAGAGTCATAAATAATTCTAAGAAACCTCAATTTCTTCCTCATTTAACAGCAACATTCCTAGTTTTGGTCTATAGTGCATTACACAAATTGAAGTATTTGATGACCCCTAATTTCTACTGCAATTTCTTCCCATCCAGATAATTTGTTATACAACTGAAGCATAAATCAGAATTAGAACTAGAAAGCAAACGAAGTTTGTTTCACCCTTCTGTATCAGTTTGTCATTACCAGATGACCAGCACAGTTACAGACAGATTAGTATATTATAAACATAATTAGAAATGCCTATTTTCATGTTACTTGATATATTTCTGCAAATTCAATAAATGTGAATAATGAATGAGAGGCATTAGATTTGTATTCTGTATTTAAAATACTAGCTTAGATGATTTATGGTTGTCAACAAGTTAATGTATGAGAAAGCAGGAAAGAATCGTGAGCTTCCCTGAAACACAGAAATTTATAGATATTGAAATCAGGAAATTTGTAGCAATATTTCCATCTACTGGAGGCTGGAGATAATTAGCTACCCACAGCTGCCATATTCACTTTTTCCTAAGTCAAACTGATTAAGTATAAATACCTCTCTTACTGGATTGATCATGCAATCTGGCTCCAGGACTTCACATTTTTCATATATGTCCACAACGTTAGGACATAAAAAGCGGGTATCATGTTAAAAGCTGTTGGCCTTCTTATCTTAAAGGATTAGGACAAAACTAAGGCAACATATAGAGAGCGTGAGTCAGACACATCTTCTCCATTAAGTAAGACTTATAGAATCTATTAATAAATCAATTTGTCCAACAGTGGATTCATTTATCTCAAGACAAATAAACTTGATTCAAAGAGGAAGATCCTGATGCTTAAGGAAACAATGATGTTAAAGTTATGACTTTATTTTTGTCATTGTAGAATATTGTAAATGTAGCACTTCCGCGTTTCAGGTCCAAGACCTCTATTTCCCCGTGTCTGCATCATTTTTCAAAACAATCTCTTGTTTCTACATGGTATTTTACAAAAAGCCTAAAAAACTGAACAATGTATCACTGCTAAATAGCCAATAAGCAGTCCCCAAACTGTTCCACTTCTATGTGGCAGGAACCAAGGGCTAAGCCCTAAGAGTCTAGGAGAATCTGTTTCACTCTAAAGATTTTGTCACTCTTCAAATACAAAATGCTTACCATTGTCACAACTTCTGTCTTCAGCTAAATCCCACTACACATTATTTTAAAATAGCCTACAGCACTAGACCAAACAATTCAGTTTACTCATAAGGCTGTTCAGATGGGCAATTGTGGATTCTGAGACCGCTGGTTTTTGAGAGTATCACAGATTTAAGAAAACAAACTTTAGTAAAATAACGTGTTAAAGTCCACACAAGATAAGGCTTCATTAAATCTTTTACAGCTGAAGGTTAATATAAACAAACCAATATTGTACATGGCTTTTGCAGTTACTTCACAGCATGTCGCTGGCAGTTCCAAAGTAAAATCCATACGCAAACACAAGACATCCATAAGAGTGGCAGCACCAACTCTGACCTCAATTACCCAGACATACTGGGCTTCTGACTGACAGGAAAATTTGACTCTCTGTATTTATGAACCCTCACACTCCCTTAGACATCTATGATTAAAAGCCAACACAGAGCAATTCCAACATCCACGCTGACACTGCCATCAGAAAAAATAGTTTCCCTTCTCTAGCATACTGCTGGCAAGTAAAGCCTTTCATACATTTGTGTAGAATAATTTAGCCCATTACTATTTTTTTTGTTTTGTTCATGGATAATTCAGTAGACACAGGCAGTTAGTCTTTGTTATTTCAAATTGTGCAGACATGTTACGTAAGCATATTTCAGCACCTGCTTCTGTTCTTTTCTTTGTGGCTTGTGGGAGGTCACCCAACTAATATGGCAGCATTTATGCCCTTCCCTTTGATAGCAACCCTTATAAAGGGAGGATAAAAGCTTGCAACACAACCACATTTGTTCAAACCACAGATTCCACAGAAACTTCAAAATCTACAGAAATGACTACTGTCTACGTGTACACTGACTGAAAGAAAACAAAGGAGGTATTCTAGGAGAAATCAAAAATCAATTAAGAGCTTGCAAAAGGATTTCACTCCTCAGCATTTGAGGTACACAAAGTATAGCACATAAGACATTTGCAGCTAGTTTCCATACAATGAAGTGTAAAAAAAAGTAATGATTTCTGTGGCATATTTGTTAATCACCAGTAAAGATTAACTCATTTTTAAGAACAGTCAACCAATTAAGAGACAAAAGTTCCATTATGTTCCTTGACAGTAGTCACAATAAAAACCACTATCTAAATTGGGAACAGCAAATATTATGTCAAAAAAACCATGTCTGTTCTGAGAATGCATCTGCTCACCTTCCACTTAAACCAACTTTCTCTAACGAAGTTGAACCTCCACACATGCTGGATGGGGTGAGTTTTTTGCCAAGCTCTGACTGCTGTATCACGGGTAACAAAGAGGCCAGGTGCAATGCAGGTGCTTCAATATTTAGAATAGAAAGTAATTTATACAATTCATTGGTAGGCTGCCTCATGACAAGCACTTAAAGTGCCACTTAATAAGTGACAAATATAAAGCAGAAGGCCTTGGCCCCCTGCATCACTGAAGTCTATGCAAGCTCTGTTTTCAAAGGGAATAGGTTCAGGCACTGAAAAAATCCTTCCCAACATCAAAGTAAATGGACATGGAGAAACCAATAAACCAGCTTCTTAAAGGATGGTTCCAAAATAGTTAGACAAAAGGGGTCAATAAGATTTATCATCATTATATTTTTATGTCAGGCTACTTGAAATCAATAGGATTTGGATTATGAATTCTAAACACCCTAAAAGACCCTTCCGCTACTTAATTTACATCTTTCCTTAAATACATAAGGAAACCTTAATACATCCTGGTGGATGCTGGCTAGCCTACCTAAATCATCATGGATAATTAAAGAAACAGTAACTGTAGCCAGCAATTGCTTTTTCAGAGGAAGCACTCACCCTATCTCAGGATTTTCACTACATTGGTCTGCAGCACTGTAATGGAGTAAGACAGTACTGCACTTAAAATGCTACAAGCAGTCCTGGAAATGCAAAGTTATCATGGCAACTACCTAGTGCTCAGAAAAGACTTTCCTTTTGAAAGCATTTCCCAAAAACAGTGCATAAAACAAGCCATTGTGAGCAGCTGTTGTCATGCTGATACTGGAAACAATTCAGCAATTTTTTACTCACAGATTAATGGAAAATGTATGGAACAGAGCCCTTGGGCCCAATCCTGTGAAAACACTTACTATTCTCTGATTTAAAAATCCCTGGTGAAAATAATCAAAAAACCCAGTTGACAGAGCTGCAGATAATTTCAGACAAACTGTAAAGAAGTAAAGAATCAAAGATTCTGAAAGTAAGCCGTTATTTTTTTCAAATTCCAGCCTTCTCCTATTTTCATTTTACGTTTTTACATTTTCTTTCTCTTCCATTCTTAATTTCTTTTTCATTCTTAACACAGAAAGACGGAAAGTGACAAACATAAGAGAAGTCAGTAATTCCATTTTATGGATAATGTTTCAATTTTCAACTTTGCTAAGCAGAAAAAATATCTTCAGGCTTTTAGACTAGCTTTTTAACTGTAAACTGTGTAATCTGCATAAAAACTATGAATCTTCTTTTCATCTTCCTT
The DNA here is from genome assembly GCF_011004875.1 of Balearica regulorum gibbericeps. Lineage (NCBI taxonomy): Eukaryota > Metazoa > Chordata > Aves > Gruiformes > Gruidae > Balearica > Balearica regulorum. Next base: position 14,804,511 of record NC_046194.1, read on the forward strand.
ATACATATAATAGCCCTTTCATTGTATGAAGATTGTTGTTATAATGCCACATGGACTAGCATCCACTATGAAAAACTCTGGAATTACACAATCACAAACGGCTTTCCTTAGACGAATCCTCCCTTCAGTTAGTTACTTTTGGCTTGAAAGTCCGCATTTCAGAGAATTTTCAAGGGAAAACCTTCATCAACTATTTTCTTTGCCTTACAAATTAACAGTGTGCTACAGTATGTTAAAAAGCTTTTCATTGTTTAATAAGCTAATAATTTTATCCTAACCTCATTTCAGAAACACCCAAGCTATTGTCAGAAACTTTCTATAAGAACTCAGCTTGAGCCAGACCTCTAGCACAGAGTTAGTTAAAGCAAGTTAGGAAATAAAAATATGCCTGTTAAAGGGAATTATAAAGCAATCCTAATAATGATTTACAGGACAGCCTAAGAGTGTGAAGAGGCCCAAATGAAAAGCATTGCCCAGTTCTCACATTTTATAGCGCACCTTCTCTTTTAAAAGTACCATAGTAAAACATCAAAATGAAGTGGTACAATCAAAATGACAGTGAGTCAATGATAGTCACTGAATACAACTTGTATTTTTATGAAGGATTTGGCATGTGAGCTAGTGGAAAACTTGACTATGAAGATAGCTCATTTCTCATCAGGTCTCATGTCAGTTGCTGAAAAAGTGGATCTTGCTAAATAAAATGCAAGCACAATAAATTATCATCTCTGTAGTTTATACTTCTGAATTTATTCAGCTGCTGTCAAATAGAAGATCCCTTTCAGAGCAGTTTTGTACCAGTCATGCCTGCAAAGCTCTACAGAAAACATAGAAAAGTCCTGATACAAAAAAAAAAAAAAAAAAGAAAAAAAAGGGAAAATTTTGTCTGATACACAATTACTTCTCTGACCTCCTAGGAATCTGAAGGCAAATACGAACTGGCTCAACCAACACATCACAGCGAAGCTGGGCCAGATTGCATAATGCGAAAATTGGGAAGTGGCCCTCTCCTACAGAGGGGATATCAGTCGTGCTGCATAATTCATTCTCTGAAGGAACAAACCTCATCTTTAAGAGGGATTTTGTTCTTCCTGCTTCTCCTGGAAGGTCACTTCAGAACCTGTCTTCGCTAGATCTATCATGTGGAAATCTTATTTGCAGCCTGCTGGTATATGTCAATTGTCATCATTGTAGCTTCCCCACACCCACAAAAAAAGTGTCCACTTTTACTATCAGAAATTTAGGTGAAATCAGTAACTGCAGAATATTCACAGTAATTTTTTTACTCAAACAGAAGTACTTGCAATCCAAATCTGATTTACCCATGAAACAGAAACAACACACTGAAACCTGTAAGTCAAATTTCAGTATCAGCTCACATTTCAGATACCAAACACTGACTACGGTCCAAGAAAAAACTGTAGTAGTCAGATTATTTTTTTTTTTTAACACAGTAATTTGATAAGAACATGAAGCTTATACAGTCAAAATCTGCATTTGTGCATGCATCTTTAGTAACACTGGGCCTATGGGTCAAATCCCAAGAAAGACATGCTCTATTAGTACTCCCACTGATAGATAAAGCACTTTAAATCCATTTTAAAAAGTACTTGTTGCTACTTTATTATACATTTCAAAACCAGAATGCAAATACAGGCTGTTCCCAAGGCACTAAAAGGAAAACCAAAAATATTCACTGGACAAAAGCATTCTTTTCTGAGTAAAAGTTATGTTTTCTTTAAGGTAAGTAACCCCCCGAAGTCTCTTATATTCCCTCTCTTGAACAGAGCCAGAAGAGTTGGGCAGAAGAACGAGAGAAGAAAAATACATGCAGAAACTCACAGAATGACTTGGTACATGAAAGCATGCAGAATGTTTGTGGAAAGCACTAAAGAAAACCTAATTAAAATTCAAGCTAAAGGAAAATCTTCCTTTTAAAATATTGTTTTTCCAAGAAAATTGTTATTTCACCTAAGATTTACTTTCCACAAAAAATAAAAAAAAAAATACAAAAAAATGCATCTGCGTCCATGGAAAAAGTCAGCATTTGATTAAAATCAGAACAGGGAGATCACAGCACTTATATTTGGAAGCACTGGCACAGCAGCCTAAACGTGAGTGCCTGGAGCTACAACTCTCAATAGCCTGGTTTCTGACGTATTGACAAGAAAAAGCAAAGACTCCTGTGCTTCATCATGATTGCTCAGCAGAAGGAATCATCATAGAACATAAAAGATAGAGCCTAGGCGGCCATGGAAAAAAAGTCAATATGACAGTTATTTTGAAAGCCAGAACGCTTCATTTTCAAAGTACAAAAAAGCTTTCTTCTTTTCAGTGCAAATAAAAATTTTCTACAGAAAAAAAAAGAACATTTTCCAATCAGCTGAGGCTAGAAGTTAAAATCCTTCACTTTTTTTTTTTCCTATTTTTCTATGCAGGTATCCAAAGATACAACCTAAAAAGCAATAAATTCAGACCTACCCACTCCTTCAACCCTCTGCCAATAGTATATCCGTCCTTTCAACCCTTCAGTGTTAGAAGAGCAAGGAATTAGAGATGCACTTCACAGATCTCCTCTTTCTCTCTTTAAGGGAGAGGGAAATTAAAGGCATTACTATACTGTGATCTTAAGAAGTTGTGGCAAAGGTCAACCATGTTCACTTCATTCTGGGCCCAAAGCTGCCAATCAACTGTTAAAACAAGATAACAAGCCATAGATCCTAAAACCCTGATTCAACAGAACTTAAAAACATTTCCAGCTTTCACTGTGCATCATTACTTTAAAGAGTATAAAAATTCTCTTAAGGTTCTGGTTCCTACTGAATTCTAAATCTCACAGCAGAAATATCATCCTGAAGACTTTGAAAATGCAAAAACCTACACACCCTTTTTAGCACATAAGGATTCTTGAGAACTTAAACTGGGATATACCAACAAACATCATCTCCTTAAATGTTTTTTTTAAATCTATTCCCACTCTACAAAGCACTTAGCCCCACTGATTCTAAATGCCCTCTGTATAGCAACTGATTATGTACATAAACGAGACAAGCTCTCCCACAAATAGTTTATTGTTACTGTATCTGATGATTCTCTGAGGAATCTAAGGCACCAGAAGGGATAACTGTTAGGTTTCAAAGCAGCACAGGAGTAACAGCAAATGAGTGCTAAAGAATAATGAGAGGTAACACAGGGATCAAAAAGAAAGTAAGTGTCACAGTTCAGTCCACTCAGAACCAAATTCTTGTGAAGAGACTTGGTCTCTGAGTATGGGATGGGGTCAGGGCATAAAGAGCGACCTGTCCCACTTTGGGGTCCCTCTGCAAGCTCATGGAAAGCACATCTTCACCCAAAAACTTTCTTATCACGCCTCTTCCCCTGTAAGTAACTTTGACCCTTCAGGCTTTCCAGCCACAGTTGAATACAATCCCACAAAGTCCTCACAACTGAACTTCTCAGGAACATGCAACAGCAAAAGAAACAGGTGAGCTGGATTATTCTCCCTCCCTCCCCCAAGTAAGTCATTGTTCTTTACAGACCAGCTGTATTAAAAGATAATATATGATTTCATCTTAACCAGGTTAGATGACTACCTACACTTAGGGTGAAGATTAATTTCTCCATAACCTGTTCAAGAAGATTCACCCAACCAAAAACATATAAATACATTACATGCACTTTATAACTAGCAGTCACGCCCCAGTCATATAAAATTAACAACTTTTCGCAAAAGTACAATAATGCAATAATTTCTTATTGGTAGGAAGTAAGTTACAGTCAGCTATCTATTGCTGTTCCTATGACATTTCTCCTCACAAATTTCCACCTGTGATAGAAATAAAAACAGTAGGAAGGTAAAGACCAGTTACAAATAACCTATACTGCAAATCTATGCCAACGTACCTTTTGTTGAGGATGAGCTTAGAGGGGGAAGGGGAAGCAAGGCATGCAGGTAGGCAATCCCATGGCTGCTGGCAGCCATACAGGGAAACCCCTGAATATAGACACTTCAGCAGATGCCTTTGGCTTCACTTTTACCTTCTGAAGAGGAGACCCAACTTCTAAGCAGAAAAAGTCTTTATGCCAATATCTTGTGCATACACACTACAAGACAATTATGCCAGTATGCTTGTACTGGCAACACCTCTCCTACACACCTGCTTGTATAGCAGAAAAGGGTACTTCCAGGCACATACAGAGTTCCTCCTCTTAATACATAAGTTTCTGGATCTACACATAGATACCCCAAACTGTCAGTAAGACTATAGCTTGCATTATCTAGTCTTTATAAAAGGGTATGGGGTTTTTTGTTGTATTTTATTCTACTAGGTCTGCACTCAGTTGTAAAACACAATCATTTCCTCCTAAATCCAGACCTCTTAGACAGGAAGAACTCCCAGGTGTAATTGCTATTCAGAGCATCTTTTCCACTTGAATTCACAAATCCAGCAGAGATGATTTGTCCTGTCCCATGATCAATAAAACTGTTTTTATCTTTTGCTACTGACATTACAATGTTTCCTTTCCATGCCTATCTCTACAAAGGGTGTTAACTAAATTCAATATTAATAAAAATGGTTGCAATTCCAGGACTAATATGACCGTAAAGGGACTGGTAATTAGCAATACATTCACATTGCTATAAGATGCATGCCAGACTAAGCAAGTACAGTTCTACTCCTCTTACACTATACTAGGCAATATTGCATCCTGGTTTCTCAGTCCTTATATAGCACAAGAGTGAGAAAAATTCCTTAAGGATCTGTGAGCAGAACAGAACTGTTCTTTCAACTGACACAAATATACATCATGCTCCCTCTGAGGATGCTCTGTTAAGTTGATGCATCTTCTCACTCCTTTTCTTTCTGGACCGCAATCAGGTCCAGTCAATCTCCTGAAACTACTGAAAAATACACGTCTCATTTGCCGTGAACGATGGCATGTGATGTTGGCTTTCAGTTCAGCTGGCAGCAGAATCTGCGCAAACTAAGATACACTAGCAAGAAAAACATGCAAATAGTGGCCAAAGGAGCCACAGTGTGTCTGGTCTCAGTTGGCATCTTCTTTCCTTCTCTCCTATTCCTGTTAATTCCCTTCAAGTCTCTCATGGGTTACTATCAGACATTCAAAGGAGAGATCAGGCATCAGAAAAAGCAAGAAGGTATTTTATTACGGTGGGAAAACAAGAAGTTACAATTTAGTCAATGCCTTGAAGGTTTCTGGAGTATGTGGAGGTTAGAGTACCAGAGGAGCTCCTGAGAGGAGCTAAATGTTAAGCATGCATGGCACATCATTGTAATTTATACAACAAAAAAATTTACTCAGAATTCTGTCTTGCGGTATACCATTTTATCCACATATCGCAGCCTTGCAGTATAGCATAGTAGGGCAGACTTATTTGATCCTAGGTCATTAATGACATAGGACCACATGTACTTCAGGTAGAGGGCAAGTACACACTTATTTTCTTGTATTATTCTCAGCTAGTCTGAGGAGGTGAACAGACATCAAAGACACAGCAATTGGCAAGAACCACACCCACCTTCTCCACACTAAGTCTGCTCTTGTAAACAAACCCTTTTTCAAAAGCACTAATTAAATAGCAGCAGCATCAAATACTGCTTCCAAGATCATGGAAAAGAGCAAAATCCAAAGAAAATTGTACCTGAGTCTTGCAGACCACAGTTGAAAAAGCAGAACATAGCTACCAGGAGAGAATGATGGACCACAAAGAAAAGACCTTACATGTGATAGAAGTACCAGGGCTGCTCACCTATGACACTACATCAAGGTCTTCATCTACTTCATCACTGCATGTGTGGAGGTCATAGATCATATGTATTCTCCCAGTTCCTCCCCTTTACCAAAACCACCAAGAGCGATTCACTTTGAAAATTAAACCAAATCTTTCCATAAAGTTATTTTGTGCTGCATGCTCCTCCTTTACTGTGGAAGGAGGGAGAGAGCAAAGAGACTCAAAATCCTTCAGCTGTGCGGCTTCACCAGCAGTCCTTTTGCTGAGGAAAAGTTTTTGTGTGGGGGAACTCAGCCTTTGCTGCAGTTGCCTTTATTCTCCCAGGAGCTTTCAGGAATTGGCCCCTACACAACCACATGACCAAGAAGCAACTTCAAGAGGGAATCCTTGCTGAAATAGCTTCTCTTTCTCCTTTCCCTGTTAGAAAAATATTTTTAGAAATGCAATTTTATTCCCTCTCTTTAAGGTAACCACAGTACATAACATACATAAATTCAACAAAGTGCTATATAAATTTATCAACAAAGGCTTGTTGCTCTCTCTTTTATACTGTGTTTGCTAATTGCTTCCACTTCGGAGATGCTGGCGGTGCTTCAAATTCTGTGAGAAGTCTACAGACATCTTTGCAGCACTGGGGCAGTGACACTTATCTGATGCACTGCGCTGCTTTCCTGAAGTTCCATGGCAGCAGATCTGACTACAGGTTGTTTTTTCTTCGTTCTTTCATTTTGCTGCAAAAATTTATTGATAGCTTTCTCTGAAGCGAAGAAGAATACCAGTTTTTACAGGAATTGGCTAAGAGAAATCTGAAGTTATCTCATCTAGCTGTTTCCAAGAGAGCATAATTTTTCTGTGGTTTGATTCCCTCAAGCAGTTTTTATTGTCCTATTATCAACATCACAACATCCATCCCTAAAGCACATACATATACTACTTTGGGTAAGTGGTACAACAAAGACCTTTTCCCAAAGGACTATGAAGCAGTTGGCAATAAATTGGACTTCATTTCTAAATGATAACCACAACTTAAACCTCCGAACATAAACCTCTGTAGAGCAGCAATCTAACAATGAGAGCAATTTGACTGGACTGTGTTATTTCACAGATATTTTTCACTGGCTAAAAACACGGAGCTCCACCACAGTAAAGACACTCAATTTTTACTTACTCTTTTTCCATTTAAAGTACTTCTAAGTCTGCACTGAAGGTACATGTTCAGTTTATATTTCATGCTGCTCAACTATCTGGTCTTTCACTAGAGGACAAATAGAAAGTGTTTTTGTTTACCTTGTAGAAATCTAAAGAGAATCAGCTAGCCTACATCTTACGCCAAAACAAACAAGGTCTCACGAACATTCCCAAACACAAACAAGATTTTCCAATATTTGCCTGTGAGTACAGGCATATATCCCTTATGCTAACGGATTAAACCACGCAATAAAATCTGTGTAGAATCTGGATTTAGAAGCGCATCTTTGCTCAAAGGACAAACCTTGGTAGTCTTAATGGTAATCCAAGAAATGCTTGTAATCTCTTATGAAACTGCTTCTGTTTGAACTTGAAATACTTCTCTGGCTGAGGAAAACAGTTTTTTACACTGATATGCTCTCAGGCTAATTTGAAGCCTAATTCTAAGTGGGCTTAATTTGATATTTAGGCATGTGTTAAAGTTTAAGCATCTGGATAATCCCTGTGGAGACTACTGCACAACATGTGCTTGGCACCATCTCACTAAGTGAAGGCTATTACATTTCCTTTGTGGGATCTGCTACAACTGAGGCAAGTTCAAAATGATAAGGTGTAGTCTGTTTAACTTACAAATAAAAAGAATACTAATACTCATGAGGAAAAAAGTAATCAGCTTCAACAAACTCCAATCAAACCAGCTGTAATTAAAAAGCATCTCTCCAGATCTGATGAATTACATTGACATCTATTAACTTTCTCATCTTGCTTCCCTTCCTCCTCCTCAAAAAGTAGTTTATATTCTTCACTCTCTTGCATAATAGAGTAATAACCTGGGGCAGCCTAGTTGTCTTCACCATAGAATTAACATCTGCAGAATCAAAGAGTATCCAACTAAAAAAAGAGAGGGGTAGGAAAAGAAAGGCATTTCTATCATGCTTTGGATTGGAAGCAGTTCAAACATAATAGAGCCAGTGAATTCAGGCCAGCGTTGCATAATACACTGTTCATACGTGAACTTCACTCAAATTCCCATCCATTATAAATTTATGTCTCCAAGAAGAGGTCCTGCAATTGTTACTGTTGTGTTACTTGAGTTCCTCTCACAAATAATAGAGAGAAAACTTGGGAGTCTGGGAAGGCCTGTATATTAAATATGGTTCTTGCTGCTTTACTGAAACAATCCTTTTAAACAGGATACAGAGAGCATTCTACCACTAAAAAGCCAGTAAAGACAGAGGTAAAAGCACCTTTACCTTTTTTTTAAAAAAACACCCAAAAGCATGCTCTAAACTGCATCTTTCTAACTAAGCCAGAGGACAGATTATATATTAAACTGTAACTATACTTGACTGAAGCCTAAATAAGCCAAGATAACTGTATAGACTAAAAACCAACTCGCCCACATCCCAATCTACTATTTGCAAGAGAAGCTGACCTGCTACAAGGACTGGGATCACTGAGAACATAAACGACAGATGGAGCAAACCACTTCAAAAGTTCACACATCTAATTCACAGGGAGGAAATCTTATGAACTATACCGTATTAAACTTTTTCTACCTCCAAACCACTTTATTATGGCTCCAGGACTATTAAAAACAAGTGTTTGTGCCTAAGACCAAAACCAACCTAACTACATTTGGTGTTGTGTCTTTAATTTTCACTAGCTTTGAATTTTCCAGTCCATTCATTTTGTGGTCAGAAAAGCTATGAAAATAAATTCTAAGCACATGGAAGCAAACCTTAAGGAAAAAAAGAAAGATTCAAAGTGTCTTATGCAGCTAAGAATTCAAACTAGGACCTTGCTATGACATATAAGCACTTTTGCTTACTCAAACAAGGAATAAAAGCCTCTATCAAAATTAAGCAATTCATCTTTAAGTTCTGAATACTGAATATTTGCAATGAACTGTTACGAACAACTGTTACTTACTAGTGCAGTTAGCAGGTCATTTCCACTGATTCACATTCAAGCATGACTTGCGTACAATTTGCAAACAGAAGAGTATAAGTTTGTGCAGTAAGCTTGATTCAGCTTGACTCAACCATGTTACATTTTAGGATCTAACTTAATTGTTCTCCCTTACCACTCTGTGAGAATTGCACATAAGAGGTTAAAGACACTGGTGTCCACTTATCTCTTATACAAACATTGTGGATGGAGATCTGCAAAGTTGGCATGAGAAACAGCTGAAGGAGGGAGTCTTATGGCAGCACGACGGTCTTGTTTTGGCTAAAGAATGAAGAATAAACAAATAAACAGTTTCTATGCAGAATGTTGAAGGCCACGGTGCACAGAGTGAAACCTTTTGCCTGATTACCTGTGAAATTAATATTAAAGTTGATACCCCTAAGTATGATAATAAGCTAAAAGAAGTACATGCTAAACATATATGGCTATAGTACTCTACTCCACCCAAATCATGTTAAACGTCACCTCAGGGAGGGGAACAGCTAAGGTTAGGACATAAAGGATACTGAGGAAAATACCCCCGGGGCGGGGAGAGAAGAGATTGAAGACCCAGAAGAGGTAGTCGATGGGCTGCGCTCCTTCTCCTCCACCCAAGATAGGGATGCCTTCTTGGTAAGCATTGCTTCTTCACCTTTTGGTGAAGAATACTGGGATAGCATTTTGCTGGCATTATAATGATATATTAGCACTATTACAGTAAGCATATTCATCAAGGGCAATTCTGAACTCTTTATTATATCTGTCACTTTAATAAATTACCTATCTGTTTCAACTTTGCAAAACTGCCTCAAAGTCCTTTAGGGGGCTCTGACAGGCAAGCATTGACTCTGATATGTGGCTACACACATAATCCTGTAGACAAAAACCATTGACCAAGTCTGTGACCAGGATGACCTAGCCACACCTAGGCTCCTCTCTGAGAAGGAGTTTAGAAAGCAAGGGGGTCCTTTCTGAACCTCATGACTCAGTGGGAGGGCCTCCCTCAGCCATGCATCAGACCCATACCTTTTATGTCACACACTCCCTTTCCAATTCTATTCTGGAATACAAATAGAACAAAATAATCATTCAAACTTCTTCGGTCCATCATAAAGTGTCCACATGAAGAAGTTCGAAAACAGTAACATTCATATATGGTGTATATCCCATATGCACACCATTGTCATACATGCACCAAACCAATTTGTTGCCACTTTTAGATTTACGTCTCTTGGTACTGAAACAACCAGACTTTAGTCTGGGATTTGGCTACTCATAACCTGATGCATATCAATCCCAAACTACCCCGAAGCAATTTTAGCATTTAGGTTTCTCCTTTACGAACATTCACTAGCACATACCACACTATAGGAGATCCAGGCCAAACTGCTCAGAAGATCAAACGTTTCAACATAATAGTTCACATGTTGTCTAATTTGACCTTAAATAAGTGCATTTGGGTTTTTATCACCAAGGAAAACATCAAACGTGTCACAGCTTCCTTCCATACAGTAGGCAATCCAGATTGTCCTGTATGTAGACCATTGAGATTGGCTGCACAAGTCCTTCTTGACTAAATACTGATCACCATCCACACAGCAATACTCCAATCAAAACATATTTTATAACACATTTGCACCATGAAAGTAACCAGAGTACCAACAAAGTTTCGATGGAAGCATCTGTAAGATTCAGCTGTAAATCTGATAATTTTTCTGCCAGATAGGCCATTCTTATCATGCAATAAATTGTCACAAAATAAAGTTTTCTTTCAGCAAATGTTGAGATGTTCACAAAAGCTGTCTAGTACAGTTCAAAGTAGGGAAGTTTGACTTTGTGCTTTGTTTTGCCTCTGCTTAAACAAAAGCAATCAAAACGCAGCATAATATATTTGAAAAAGTATTTTAATGCCACAAAAACAAATACGTCCTCTCATCTGATAATAAACTTTGTTAACTTCTGTGTCTTTTTATTTTTTTTTAAGAGCTGAATGAACTGGATTTGTTTAAAATTAGAAATTACAATATAAGTTATTCAGGGCTGATCAGTGTTGCTCTTGGACAGTTAACAGGAAGGTGGACTTGTTAATAAGGGACATCTTTTAAGAAGTCAAGCAGAACCATCCCAATTTTCAACTGTTTGACAGCTTATATAACTGTGGCTCAAATTAGTCCCAGACTAATAATTACTTGATTCTTTCTATAACACATTATTTGTAAAAGAATCTTTCATTAAAATGGGAAAAGGTGTGTGTTGGGTTTGCATGGCAAGGTTTTGGTAGCGGGGGAGTCTACAGTGGTGGCTTCTGTGAGAAGCTGCTAGAAGCTTCCCCTGTGTCTGACATAGCCAATGCCAGCTGGCTCCAAGACAGACCCGCTGCTGGCCAAGGCCAAGCCAATCAGCGCCTCTGTGATAACATATTTAAGAAGGAAAAAAAAACAGTTAAGAGAGCGCTTTTGCAGGCAGAGAGAGGAGTGAGAAGATGTAAGAACATCTGCAGACACCAAGGTCAGTGCAGAAGGAGGGGGAGGAGGTGCTCCAGGCACCGGAGCAGAGATCCCCCTGCAGCCTGTGGTGAAGACCACGGTGAAGCAGGCTGTCCCCCTGCAGCCCATGGAGGGAGGATGAGGGGGTGTAGAGATTCCACCTGCAGCCCGTGGAGGACCCCACGCCAGAGCAGGTGGAGGCACCTGAAGGAGGCTGTGACCCCGTGGGAAGCCCACGCTGGAGCAAGCTCCTGGCAGGACCTGTGGACTCATAGAGAGAGGAGCCCACACCAGAGCAGGTTTGCTGGCAGGACTTGTGACCCCGTGGGGGACCCACGCTGGAGCAGTCTGTTCCTGAAGGTCTGCACCCCATGGAAGAGACCATGCATGAAGGACTGTAGCCTGTGGGAGAGACTCACGTTGGAGAAGTTCGTGAAGGACTGTCTCCTGTGAGAGGGACTCCATGTTGGATCAGGGGAACGATTAAGAGGTGTCCTTCCCCTGAGGATGAAGAAGCGGCCGAAACAACGTGTGATGAACTGACCATAATCCCCATTCCCCATCCCCCTGTGCTGCTGAGGGGGGGCGGAGGTTGAAGCCGGCAGTGAAGTTGAGCCCGGGAAGATGGGAGGGGTGAGGGGAGGTGTTTTAAGATTTGATTTTATTTCTCATTCCTCTACTCTGTTTTACTTAGTAATAAATTAGATGAATTCCCTAAGTTCGGTCTGTTTTGCTCATGACAATAATTAGTGAATGATCTCTCCCTGTCCTTATCTCGACCCACAAGCTTTTCGTTGTACTTTTTCTCCCCTGTCTAGTGAACGAGGGGAGTGATAGAGCAGCTCTGGTGGGCACCTGGCCCCCAGCCAGGGTCAACGCACCACAGGAGGAAAGAAAAATAATTCAAACACCACAAATGATAGGGCTTATAGAAACCCCTATTGTTGTGTAAGTTTCTCACCTTCTCAAGTTCTCCAAACACCATTTGCTGTTTCCTCCAGGAAATGACGGACCAGCTGTCCTGTCTTATTTACAAATGCATTGATCACTTCCTCTTCTTTCAGTAATAAACCTATTTGAGGTGCAACTGCTAAAGTGTTCAAACTGTTGAGCATCCCAGAATTTCTGCTGGACTTTTGCTTGTTTTGACAAGTTTCATCAACCAACAACAGGCTGACCAAAAGAAGCGTGCCCCATTCCTTTTTAAGTCTCATATCTCTTTGCACATAATATTTTTTACCCCAGTTTATCAAATTTAGCATTTAATGTCTCCTTGTAATTTTTACAATTCATAATGGTACTCACCTTCACCAATAGCCTGCAGGGTTAATTGCACAGAAAAATACAAGCTGGAAGATTGATCTGGCCATATTTTCAATAGTGGCAACATTTTTTTTCAATGGAACAGGTTTAATATTATAAATTTTTTTTTTACTATGGGCAAATTTTAAGAAAGGCAGCACTGACAAATCTGAGCTTGGCATGGTAGGAAATAGCTGGTATTACAGTTTCTCCCTGTGTCACCTAGGTAGTAATATAGAAGTAGAGTAAGTCTTAGTAAGGATTAAAGTTGGTCTTAGAAACTTAACTGCTAAGGGCTTTGACACTCACTAGTTCTTCCTAGCTAAGAAAAGCAGTACTACAAACTAAGCATTCCAAAAAGTGAAATCACTAGTCTAATCCCTCACTTCTCTTACCTTCCAAATTAAAAAGCAGATCAAGACCCTAAAAAACTCACAAGTGTCAGGTGTTATTGCATTTTTTCCTATTCTTGCACTAGCAAGATTTAAAAAAAACCAAGAAAACCCAGCACTCAGAAAAAGCAAAAACACAAGTTAAGAACAAAAAACCCACACATGCACTTCAGTCCTTATATTCTGCTATCATCTAAAATCCTCAGTCATTAGGAATAAATAAAAAAAATTATCTCCCTTATAGGTAGGAGACATTTTAAATCTGTAGTAGAAATAGAAGAGAAGACACAGGGATGCAGTTATTGGGTTATATATAAGGAAGATAGGCAGCCCTCCAAAGCTGCACTGTAGTACCTGAGCTACAAAGCCATCTCCCTCCGACACTGCAAGGGACTCAAGACCTTCATGGCAGCACATAACTCAGCTGTGGCTTGCAACCTGCCACTGGCCAGAAGAAGTGCTTATACGTTAAAGCAGTCTACTGAGAAAGCAGGAAGCAGTGAGCAGAGCCATAGTCTTTTAACACAACCAAAATAGAGATTATTCAGCACATTTGCCACTCTTTACCTGAAGTGAAAAAAAAAAAAATACTATTTCTATCACAGGGGTACACTGATGAGCATCTTCAATAGGATAAAATTCACCAAGCTTCTGCATGCCTGCAGGTGAAGTGTATCCTATACTTACCTGGAGAACTGTCCCTTGAAGATACCTGCAGTCCTCCCAAACCAAGACAATCAGCTGGATTTCCCCCCCTCTGCAGCAGGAGTGGCTGGAGATGGCCAGCTGCATTACACAAACTCATGCCATGTTCCTATGTAAATTGAGCTGACTGTGGTGCAGGAAGTAACCCCCGAATATTATTTCTACCAAATTTGAAAAAAAAAACTTTCCTCCCACTTCCTATTAGTGAAAATAAACTCATTCATTCATGAATGAGTCTTTTCACTTGTGTTGCCCTTACAATTCAATGAATCCAACTAAAACTAATTCATTTTTAAATGTAAGCTAATACTTGCCCTGTCTCTTCCTAATACTCACCAAATTCTATTAAATATATAAAACCATAATATAACTTTTGTCCTTATCCAATACTGAAACTTACTATATTTACTGACCTAATCTAAAGTTTACTGAAATGAGTAAAAACATACATTACTTTGGCTGAGGCTGTTACTTCAAAATTGCAGAGTAAAGTGCTGTCAGCAATTATACCTACTCAACGCTGAGGAAAAAAAGGGAGAATATGGCCCTTGTACTACATTTAAAATATTTATATTGGCCATTTAAATATTTATATATTTGTCACTTTAAAATATTTATATAACTATCTATTCAAGCACTTCATATATTGGAGAGTGAACTTATATAATGCAAATAAATTATGTATTAAATATTTACCATAGGTTAATATTTTATGAAATTTACTGTACACACAGTAGGAACAAAACTGGCAAGGGATGAGGAACTGAAAGAGACTACTTTTGCCCTTTCAGCACAAAACAACAAGCATCACTTACCTCTGCACTGCTTTTAACAGATTTTATAGGCTTGCTAAGAGAGCACCTCTGTTTAGAAATTATGTAATTAAACATCTAGGGATAATTTATCCTTGGGCAGAATTCCACCAAAGTTTGTGGAATTAGTCACAAATAAAGTTGATCCTGCAATTTATATGCTAGCAGATCAAAGAAGGAATTGAAAAAAGTTGAGTATTTTGAAATATTAATGATCAAACTTCTAAAACTGCTTTTGACTCCTGTGCCCTCAATATGGGCTTCTAACAGCCTATTCAAAGAGCAAAGCAAAGCTAAATATTCCCTTTATCCTGCAGATTTTGACACGAACAGAACATCTCAGCACAACAAAAACCCATACTCCTTGTAGCAGATTTGAAAAACAAACAATGTGTCTTCCCCTATAGTTCTGAAAGGTTTAACATCTTCTCAGCCCATAACTGAACTCCCTGTGTCAAATTCAAAACAGCTACAGTCTAACTGAATATTTAAAAAAATATGCTGTGAATTAAGAAACAAAACTAAACAAAGCAACAACCCCAAGGGTCTTCTAGTCACTGTTCTCTATGCTCTGAGACACACAGGGATGAGTTCAGGATCTCAGAAGCAACCTCAGATAACTATGAAGGCATCCTATTGCTGGCATAGTCACTGTCCAAATGAGAGTCTTCTAGCAACAGCCTATAAGAAATTAATACCAGAAGCATACTGCAGTACCAATACAGTCCTCATTTACATTTTTATGACAAGTTGATATATCAGCAGTAAGTTCAAACCAAAGGGCTGTATGAGTAGAGGAGTCCTTCTGGCATTGAAATTTCCTCAGAGCTTTTTAATTCCTTCATAACTTTTTAATTCTGATTAACAGTCATAATAAACTCTAAATTTACTTACAACCTCCAAGCGTTAGACTTTATTAATCTACATAACATGCCAATTAAGTTAATATGTTTTGATTCTGTCTGGGTCTGAAAGATGTTTTAATCTTGTTGGCAAATACGAAAGCCAACCAGCAAGTAAGTCTCCTTGCTCAGTTTTTGAACAACTGACCTTATTTTCCTGCATTCTAATAAATTAACTTCCCAGTAGGAAGCACGTACTTCAAGAACTAGGAATTGTTCTGCCTGCTAGTAAACAGAGCAAGGTTCCTGTCCTTGCACTGACCACATAAGGCACAGGAGTCAGATTTGCTCCAGAGGCAGAATTTGTCCTCTAGTCCAAGTGAAGTCCCTGTCCGCATCCCAGGCTGTCTCCTCTGCCCCCTCCTCATTCTCCATGCTGCTCTATCAGTCCCACCTCCTCTGCCTCCCTGATTCCACCTTCTGGGGCAGGAGCCTATACTTTCCTGTCCACTGCAGCACAGCGTTGCCTCGTGCTGCTCTTGTGGGTCACTACAATCCATACCCTCCTTCAGCTCCATCACAGTCCTTGTAGCCTCCCAGCAGCAGGTTAGCAATCTTCATTAGATACAGCCATGGCGCACACAGCCTGACTTTGACCACTGAAGATTAAATGTCACGGCTGGCGGGGTGATATGCATTATATTACAAGCAGTTCACTGAGATCTTACTAAGAAATATTTAAAGAGTAGTCTCTGCCTTGAGAGAGTTCTTCAATGGCCCTTGTTTAATTCAAGTAGGGGACTAACAGGACACTCAGAGCTCTCAAGCTTACAGAGCCATTAGTTTTGATAGATGGCTGTTATTATACCTGTCCATGTTTAATTGTTTTCTACTCCAGTTACCTATAAGCCAATTAGAAAATGCCTGCTGCTTCTTTCTCTCACATAAATGGCACCATCCCGATTACAGGGCTGCCAACAAGGAAGAAAAAAGCTTCTTCCAAAAATATGTATATTCAAGTCAATTGTCCCTCCTGCTGCGACTGCCTCTATGTGAAGAATTGCTAAATATTAAAAAATATGCACTGCTCTCTCCTTAGGTGAGGTGACATGTTGATTCACTGGTGAGTATTTGCTTCACATTTTATTTCTCTCTGAGTGTGCCAGCCTCATATCTTCAAACACTTCAGGAACTACTGCTCTGGCCAGGAGCAGCTGGCGTATGATGGCCAAGGCACTTTGGAAGCAGCTCTTTCAGAACTGACACTTTGCTGAAGGCAAGCTACCGCCTACCTGCCACACAGAGAGCATACCATCAGCAGACACTCCAAGAAGGTGACCTGCCATTGATGCACATCCAACTTTACTCAGACCAGCTTATTGCCTATTTCCCAAGTAATAACAAGGAACTCTATCAGGGTATTCATAGTACACTCCATTGCTCTTTTTATACTGACCTTTCAATAAAAAAACAAAGCTTGAAAGAAGAGAGGGAGGGCACTGGTGAAGAGCATATTTACATAGTGCTTCTGGGGACTAGCGTGCATTGTAATTAATAGTACAAAAATACAAAAAAACCCCATAAATTTACTATGGAGAAAAAAAGGAACAGAAGTATGATGACCCCAGGAAATTCAGCACAAAAAGTCATGAGAATGCTAGCTAACTGACCTTCCTTAATGAAATTATGATTGCAGATGAAATAATGTTTCACAAAAATGCTCACCGATTAATTTCTCAAGCAAGTCTTTCACTGCAAAATCAATCATGTTTTGAATACATTCTTTTTGCACCAAATACATTATTCATGAATCAACAGATTACAGAGAGGGCTTGATAGAGAAGTGAAGTCTTAGTTTCACACATTCATTTGAACTTCTGTGTATTTTGTTCAGCCACACATGCAGAAATTGGGAATTAGTTTAGCTATATATATTATATTATATATATTATATTACATATATTATTTTTTATATATATTAGTTTAGCTATATATATTAGTGGGAATTAGTTTAGCTATATCCTTAATCATGATAAGTGAAAACAACAGTAGTGCCATATTTCTGATCCCCACTCGCCAGGTGAAAATTTTCAGGTGATAAGATACTAGTCTAAGGCTCACACTGAACAGCAGATTACAATGCATTTTTAAAGTTCATTTAAAACTCTCATTTCAGAATAGCTTAGAAAGGTTAAATTGCAGTGAAGTAAACTGACAGTCACTTACCATTTGTGTCAGACTTGAAGATTTTAATCTGAAGTAGCCCTGCTTAATAAAACTGATTGTCCTTCTCCCCATTCCCAAAAGAAAACAGAATCTCAATGCTGAACATCAGTTACCAATAAAATGTCATGTTGCAGTATGAGTAATGAATGCAAAATGAGATCTGTATAACAGCAACAAAAGTCAGAAGCTTCTTAACCTAGGTATTTAATGAATGATGTTAAAATGCTGTTTTACAAACATAAACAAATAAAAACTATCTAATACTAATAATTGTGACCTCTGGATTGAGAGAATTAATGTACACAAGTACTATGGATAAATTGACACTCACGAGTTCCTACAGTTATCTCCTTAGACATTGGTTTGGGGAGAAATGTTGAGACTTGAAAAAAAATATCTTCATCTCCACAGAGACAGAAAAAAACCCCAAACCATTGCAGAGGTGTGGTGAGAGTTATACTTGCTGACATCCCTCATTTTAAACTGTTTTCTCAACTTCCCTTTTGCTCTTGGCAGAATCATTAAACAGCATTTTGCAGCAAATCATTCACACAGAGTTTTCGGCAAAGCCTGTGGAAGAACACCACCTTGTACGAGACTCAGGACTTAAGCAGGGCAGCTACAGCCATGGTCCATTCAGAAGTCCTGAGAAGCTGGCCAGACTTTATGTTCAAGATGGCAGTCAGTAGAAATATCTTCTAATCATAAAGGCCCTTTCTTTGACAATTTAGAACACGAAACAGAGGAATAGTTCAAGAGGTAGGCAAGGGCAGCAGACTACCAAGAGCAGCAGCTCAGCCTTGTTCCCACTGCGTATTTCACCGGCACCCTGCCTCCAGGAAGCCAGGCTGGCTGCCAAGGCAGCTGAGGACTCTGCTGCCATCACAGCCGGCATGCTCTCACAGGCTTGTCTGTCCTACCACTTGTGGCAGCAACAGCAGCAAGCCCAGCTCCTCTCCTTTCCCTCTTCCCTTTTTCCGTGCCAGAAGGGTTGACATCCCAACCCCCATTTTTGACTAACAATATTTAATTTTTCACAAAAACCTGGGTAGCTCTGGGACAGGACCAATATAAATTTAAATTTTAAATCTTTGAACAATGCTCACGTTTCATCTTCCATGTCTGTTTACACAAGCATCATACAGTATCAGCTAGTTCACAGTAGAGTCACAAGCTTTGAAATTTTTAGAACTGGTAGGCTTTGCTCTCAGTATGTTTGGTGAATATTCAGGTGAGCTTGTTTCTCCTTGTACGACTAGTTCCCCAAATGTAAAGTTCACATACTGAATAATTCAAATTCAAGAAAACAATGAATTGACACAGAAAGACACTCTCTCCAGAGACCAATGTAGACATCACCAAGAAAATACAGGGGGAGGGAACCACAGCTAGACCTGCTCATGCTGCTCAATGGGAATCATACACACATGACTCCATGTCAATACGAAAGACCACTAAACTTCTTATTCAAAGCAACCTGTGGACCCTTCCCAACATCATCCACGTCAGTCATTGCATAGGCCTCCATCACATTCTTTTTAAGCACTGCACTGATATAACCCCATCATCTGACTCTCTTCTGTGAAATGGGGATAATACAGTGTCCTGGTTTTGGCTAGAATAGTTAATTTTCTTCCTAGTAGCTAGTATAGTGCTGTGGTTTAGATTTGGGATGAGAACAGTGTTGATAACACACTGTTATTTTGGGTTTTGCTAAGCAATGTTTACCAAGTCAAGGACTTTTCAGCTTCTCATACTGCCCCGCCAGCAAGGAGGCAGGGGGTGAACAAGAAGCTGAGAGGGGAAACAGCCAGGACAGGTGACCCAAACTGGCCAAAGGGATATCCCATACCATATGATGTCATGTTCAGTATATAACTGGGGGGAAGCTGTCTGGGGGGTCTGATTGCTGCTCAGGGATGGGCTGGCATTGGTCAATGGGTGGTGAGGAATTTCATTGTGTATCACTCATTTTGTATATTCTTTTGTCATTATAATTATTTTCTCTTCCTTTGTTGTCCTGTTAAATTGGCTCTATCTCAACCCATGAGTTTTACTTCTTGATTCTCTTTTCCATCCCACTGTGGGGTGGGGGAAGGAGTGAGCAAGCAGCTGCATGGTACTTGATTGCCAGCTGGGGTCCAACCACAACATAGAGTAACTCTGTGCACAGAAATAATCATAGAATCATAGACTTGTTTAGGTTGGAAAAGACCTTTAAGATCATCAAGTCCAACCATTAACTTAGCACTGCCAAGTCCACTATTAAACCACGTCCCAAAGCACCACATCTATGCATCTTTTAAATACCTCCACGGATGGTGACTCAAACCACCTCCCTGGGCAGCCTGTTCCAATGACTGACAACCCTTTCAGTGAAGAAATTTTTCCTAATATCCAATCTAAACCTCCTCTAGAGCAACTTGAGGCCGTTTCATCTTGTCCTATTGCTTGTTACTTGGGAGAAGAGACCAACACTCACCTGGCTACAACCTCTTTTCAGGTAGTTGTAGGGAGAGGTAAGATCTCCCCTCAGCCTCCTTTTCTCCAGGCTAAACAACCCCAGCTCCCTCAGACGCTCCTCATCAGACTTGTTCCCTAGACCCTTCACCAGCTTTGTTGCCCTTCTTTGGACATGCTCCAGCACCTCAATGTCTTTCTTGTAGTGAGGGGCCCAGAACTGAACACAGAACTTGAGGTGCAACCTCACCAGAGCCGAGTACAGGGGGACAATCACTCCCCTAGTGCTGCTGTACACACTAATCCTGATACAAGCCAGGATGCTCTTGGCCTTCTTGGCCACACTGATGGCTCATACTCAGCTGTTGACCAACACCCCCAGGTCCTTTTCCACCAGGGCAGCTTTCCAGCTACTCTTCCCCAAGCCTGTAGCATTGCCTGGGGTTGTTGTGACCCAAGTGCAGGACCCAGCACTGAGCCTTGTTGAACCTCATACAATTGGCTTCGTCCCATTGATCCAGCCTCTCCAGATCACTCTGTAGAATGAAGCATACTACACAAGTCCTGCACTAGGGTCCCCACTCAACAACATACTGTTTCCTCCTATACACTCTTAACACAGCCAGTGAACATATCTGGAGCTTGTCTTGGAAAGCCATTTCTAGGGGCAAGGTTTGCTTGGTCTGGGAAAGGGTTTTAAACTGTATAATAAATCTTCTTATTATCTACAAAAGATTAAGTACCTGCCTTTGCACCACAAGTACTTGCCTGCTTATATTCATTCATGTGAACTGCACAATTAGTCACAACCAACTCAAAAATCAGAAATGTCATTTGGTTTTTATCCATGGAATGACACTGCTATATAGAAGGCCAATGCTTTCTACTTGTATTACTAACTTCTTTGAAGTGGAAAGACTGGTACTAAAAAGAATATCACACCTTTGCTCTTTACTGAATGCCAGTTAAAAAAAAAAAAAAAAAAAAACCACACCAACCCCAGAAAAAGCCACTTATTTATAGAAATGCCTTCAGTATTTTTCTTACTATCTCCTCAACTCTTAAAAACTCATAGAGTCCTCCCAAACCTCAACAGCTTAGTATTCCACACAATTTAGTTTCTAG
Source organism: Balearica regulorum gibbericeps (assembly GCF_011004875.1). NCBI lineage: Eukaryota > Metazoa > Chordata > Aves > Gruiformes > Gruidae > Balearica > Balearica regulorum. Next base: position 14,825,754 of record NC_046194.1, read on the forward strand.
GCACAATCAATCTTTGACTGATACACTAAACTCAAGCTGCTTATGAAGTGATTCAGTTCTGGTTAATGGAAAGGAAGATTATATGATATAAACCAAAATATTTTACAGAGTAGGTGCATGAAATCAATGAGTCACAGCTTTTACAGTCAACCTGGTCACAATAGCAGATGCCCTTGTCCTTTTCACATCCCAAGGATCAAAAGTGTTCACTTCTTTACATTTTTCTTCTTTAATCTCCTAACTTACAGTCCTGCCATCCTAGGTTTTTATACTTTCATTTGCCAGTTACAGCAGGGACATTACTAGTGATGTACGTGTTCAAGATCAATATGCCTGTAAGGAAATGGAAGTCATATTGATCTTCAGTCATGCAGCACATATGCCTTACTTGTTATAATCCTTTCACTATAAACAGAAGTACTGCTCCTGCATGCTGGATTTTTTCCTTATTACTGTTTCAGTAGTGCTCTTTCCTGCTCCTACATCCTGCTTTCACACTGCTCCTAGAGCACTATGTAACCTTTGCTCCCAGGCTTTAAAAAATAAAAACTAATGGCAGCAACAACTGGGACTAGTGTTTCATGGCAGCAAAACAGAATTTTATTGATATCCAAAAGATCTAATCTGATTAATTAGTCCTTCCTAAATTATAGCAAGGACAACAGGTATTAGTGTAACTTAAGTTCCAGTATCCCTGTACAGACTGTATTTCACAGCTACATTGAGGAGGCACCAGGCACGGTGGTAAGCATATTCTGACTGTAGTCTGATGCAAAGAGCATAAGAATTATTTGCACACAGAACCATCACAATATTTCCAATAAAATGTTTTATTTTCTGACTATTTGCATTTATTCAGATTGTAAACACATCTTGTATGTATGATCTCCTCTTCCCAAGAAGTTTATACTTTTTTCACATTTGACCAAACTTTCCAGAGCAGAAGGGACATTTTTTGAGAACCTCTACAACTTTTACTCTTCCCAGGAGCTGCTTAAAAGTTAAAGCCACACCATTGCTATTCTCTGCCCTCCTTTCTCACATCATAGCTGCAAAGCTTCCCAAGCCTTGCTGGGCACACAGTGAGCCACTGGAGAAACACATCAAAATAACAGGCTGAGCTTTGTGCATCATGCAACTGCAGGCTTTCAATATGGATGAACACGCATAGTGCTTAAAGAAGCACATAACCCACAAATATGGTCTGTTTGTCTCACAAACAGCAGTATCCAGAGAGACAATGAGGATTTAAAAAATAAAAAAATAAAAAAATAATCACACTTTGAAGCTAACCTTTACAATCTAGCAGTCAGACTGCCATTCTGAATACCTAACACACTCCAAAATTCAGAGTAGGAACTTAAAATCTGAATGCCCAACATCCCAACTCCATGAGCCCCAACTGCTGGGTATTTCTGGTGCTGTTTCTGTGCTCCTTATCAGTAGTGCATTTTAAAATAAACAAAAACCAAAGAAAACACACTCTGACTTTGAAAGGCTCCAGTTTCATTCTGTTGTTGAACAGGAAAATTTTCAGAGCTCATACTCCGTGGGATGGCAAAGTTATTTCCCCACCCATATAATCTAATGCTCTGATGTATTATAATACCGCCTTAAACCACTATTTTTAGCTGAGCCAAATGTGATGAATACCGAAACAAGTGTATTACCTTACTTGTTTCATCATGTTTGCAGAAAGGTTTATAAAAATTCATGTCAGGGTAAGGATTTAGCCTTCTTCCTATGAACATCTGCAAACACATCCCCTACAAGAGCTGACACATCTACTTACATTGATAGCTTTACTTGCAGTCATTCCAATTTTCACAGATTTTCAGTAGCCTGTAAAACTGACCCATAATGAGATTTTTTTGCTACACATCAGATGGCGGCTTTCAGCCTGCATTAATGAATGTCTACCCATTCATTTAAGGTATAAAGACAATTTCAGAGTTTTCTCTTCTTATAGAAATATTAACTGTTTGCCATCTTTGGAATATCCACCCCACCCCCCCAAACTACTCAGCTTAAAAGCAAAGTAATCCTATGTATGCAAACAACTGACAACAAAATACTATAAATCTCAAAACAAACATATAGATGGAAAATGAAAGATCCTTAAAGATTATAAACTGAGTTAAATCATGCAGATTCTGCCACCTGTCTGGGCATAGCTCAAAGGTCAGCCCAGCGCTACTCAGACTCAGCAAGGCAAGTCTGCCACCAAAAAAAGAATGGTTCAATGAAGGAAATAAAACTAAAATTATACTTCCAGTCTTGAACAGCCCAGAAATCATACCTTTTAAATTCAATGCCTCCTGCTGCATTGTATTTATTCTGTAAACTTTAAAGAACTTGAAGAACACAAAAGTTCCCTTCCACAGTTTATACCAGTTTAAAAAAAAAAAAAAGAATACAAACTCATTATCCACAGAGAGCTATTTAATCATGTCAAGTTTTTTTTCTCTCTTTAAACCTAGTGCATTACTCTCTTAAGCAGAGCTCTCCATTGCCATGGGGCCTGCAGCATTGAACCCCACAATGCAGAAACATCTTCACACATTGAAACACATGACAGAAGCTCACCTCTCACTGAGTTACATGGAAAAAGCACATCTAGTTGTGCAACAAGGCAAAGACAACTGGCAGAGACTGCAGCCACAGGCCTGACAGCACCGCTGGCCACACAGCAATGCCAACAAGACAAAAACTGTGAGCTATTAATTCCTTATTTTAAAATGTCTAATTTTGACAATCCAAAGCTAGCAATGTATTTAAGTATTTAACCAATTTTCAGCTAGTACATAGGGGGGAACAAAGTATTGCTCTCTTCTCAGAGTAAAAATCTATATATAAAGAAATCTGTTGTGTAGTATAATAGGAGCTGATCTACTTCCTCAGCAGAACTTCAACCACTTCAAAACTATGGAACATTTGCATATGAATAACTTCAATGGCAATTAAGCACCTTTTGAATTTCTACATATAACAGCAGTATTAATGAATTTATACCACTGTAAACGTGCACTGGTAAAAATGAGAGATTTAAGAGAATAGCTGTGATTTAACAGACTGAAAAAGTAGTCCAGGAACTCTCCTGTAAAAATTAAGATAATGAATTACACAAAAAAAAACCTGATCCTATCCCCCTCCCCACTTGATTAACCTGGGATTTCATGTACAGAGGGTATTTACATACACAACAGGAGCAACATCACATCTGTTATATTCAGAAAGCACAGGGTGCAGTAAAGTGGAAGTACATCAGAAAGTAGTTGCCTTGCAACAGCCTGGACAGGCAGAATTTTCAGCATCTACAGCATTTCTCTGAGCAATCTAAGTAATGACATTCAGACTTTCATCCGCCACGCAGCCGGATAAGCTATTCTACTAACTGCAAGAGAGTTTAGCACAGGAAACCTACCCAGGATAGGGTCTGTGGACAGTCTCTCATCTCTTTGTATAACGTAGCCAGTAGTTTCTCCATATAGGACTTGACCTTTCATTAAGACTTCTTGCATCACATCATCAGACATCGCAATTTGTAGACATCATGCACTAAGACTAAAAAAATCTGCTGTACATGCAGCAGAAAAGGCATGCAAGCAAGGACATTGAGCACAGATAGCTTAGCACCTCAATTCTTACAGCAGACAAGGACTCTAAGTTTTAAAGGAGAAGTGTATCTTAGTCATTATGCTGTTAAAAAATAAGAGCTTAGTATGAAAAAAATACTACAGTAAAAAATTATTGCCCTTTATTTTTAAAATGGATTTCTATTGATTTTCCTAACTCCAATTCAGAACTGTCTTCCATCTTAAAAAGAAAAAGGTAGCAGTTACAAACTCTCCTAATTTCCAGGTTTCTTTGTTTACTTTTTCGCATGGATGCAAAAAAAAAACCAAACCCCAAGACTAAGCAACATGCTTCCCTTTTTAAAGGCAATAATAAAGATAAGTGGCATAAATTAAGATTCTCCACCTTTATAAGAAATGCAAAAAAATGCATTCCCTTCCCAATTTCAGTATACACATCAGCTCCCTCCACTGACAAAAGCAAGAAGAGGTGGAACTGATGACCTCAGACTTCAGTCACAATATATCTTTATTGCACTACAGCAGCTAAAGAAAGCACGGACAGCTAAAATAGCCTTTGGAAAAACATCTTAGCATATGGAGTTTGTCTGGCATAGGCTTGACTGAACATCCACTGCAGAAGGTGTGTATAGCAGGAGTACAGTGTGTTCTAGATAACCTTTTAAATAGCAGCTCTAACCCTTGTGTAAGCAGCCCAGTGAGAAAGTCACCAACTGTCCCAAAGATACGTGAAGAAATAGCCTTTTCTTCCCTGTTTCATTTCCTGAATCAAAAGAAGAAAAGGGATAAAAGGAAAATCCAGGTCTTTGTGCTTCATATGTGAAATACAGTTAACCAGCAAATGTGCAGCTCTCACAAGCCCCTTGATCTGTTTTCCCTTTTCTCTTCATTGATGATCTCTGAACTGTCCCCGTCTGTGGTAACAGACATGTGAGGAAGGACACTGGCATGGGGGCACTGAGGGGGGAGAGCCATCGAGCAAAAACGCTGCCAGAGGAAGAGAACAACAAAGAGATAAGAGATTGTTTGATTTAGATACGTACTTGAAGAGGACCCAGGAGGGTGCTGAAAATAGTTGCAGAATCAGAGAGTGTTTAGAAGTGAGTAACAAGCTTCAATTTCATCTCAATGAGCTAGCTCAGGAGAAATATGAAAAACATTACTTCCCTCACATAGCACAGGAAGTCCACATGATGCATCCACACCTGAGGACCAATTTGTTGCTACTTTTTCAAATGGCACACCATGTCCCCCGACATGTTGGGCCACAGTCCCAGTGTCAGAGATACAGGCGTACACACAGCAAGGCAGTCAGGCTGCTTTGCTCACCCCATCTCATGCACAGCAAGTCAAGGGACCTGAACTCACTGCACATGTAATGAAGCAAACGGTGAAAAAGAGAAGGTGGTCTTCATATTGTTTTGTTTAAAAAAAAAAAATCCATAGGCTTTAGCCTTTGGCACAGGGCAGCGAGGCAGCTTCCCTCTGTATCTCAGGTGCAGCTTTAGAGCTCTGAACAACTCACCAGCTCAGTGTCTCACCAGCAATAATGTAACATATAAAGGAAGGAGGAAAGACTGCAGCTTTTTTGGTTTGAGTTTTTAAGACTAACTGATGTCATGGGGGGAAAAAAACAGGGAAGCTTCTGGGTATGGAAGCCCCTCAGTTGTACTCACCTCACCTGAGGAGAGGAGCGGGGCTGGGCTACCCAGAGGACAGGTACAAGGGGACACCCTCACACAAACAGGGGAATCAGGACAGACAGTGACCCCAAAAGATGGGTGTTTATGTTACAGCTGGAGCAGCCACCCCTCGCGCCCAGGCTCCCGGGGCCTGGCGAGGCGGGAACAGCGGCGGACAGCGGCAGAGAAGGGAAAGCGCCCATGGGCGCCCCGCTGATTTATAGCCCCTCGCACCCCCTCCTGTGGCAGGAATGAGGCAAAGCAAGGGGCAGCGCGGCAGTGCCGTTCGGCAAGGTGAAACGCTTCAGGAGGGAGTTTGCGGCCTCGGTAGCGGGGCTGGGGCAAAGGGGCCGGGACAAGGGCAAGGGCAATGGGGCCGGCAGGAGCCGCCCCGAGCCCCCCCGCGGGCCGAGCGGCAGAGGGTCAGGCCCAGCACACCGTACACCGTACCCGTCCGCCTCTGTTTTGTAAGGTTTCTCTGAGGAAAAGGAGCTGAAACTATGGTGAGCGAAAAGCACTGCAGCTCCTTTATGGTACCTGGTGCCTCCTGTGGCCTTCAGCCCTTGGGACGTCCCAGGTCTGAAGGAGCACGGGTGTCACTCCAAAGACCGGGTGAGGCTGACAGCCCACACACGTCACGGTTATGGTTATGGGCTCACGGTTCAGAAGGTCTGGGTTTTGTAGCAGTCTCATCAGATCCCTGGAAAAAATAAGTGAGCATTGGAAACTTAAAAGCAAAAATGAATTAAAAACTGGGATTCAAACACATTCCTCTGTCGGGCAGTCGGCACTGTCCTGGGTGCAGGGCTGAGGTAGCGTGGCCGGTGATGAAGGAAGCAACACAGCATTACCAAAGCCCAAAAGCATTAAAGCACTGAGACAGTTTACAGCATAAAGCCTGGGATACATGCTCTTATATCAACAAAATGCATTTGTTACGTAAAATCATTTTCCCTTCTCTTTAAACAGAGTGGGGGAAGGGAGGCTTAAAATATAAGTCAAATGGCTTAAAACATAGCTCATACTTCCAGTGCTCGTTACCAGAATTATACATTTCATGTCTGGCTGTACAGTACGATAGATGGAATTTTTTTCCTACTTCCTGCAAAACAACATTTGCTTATTCAACTGCCTTTTAGCAATGGTTATAATCATAATCCCAAGTGACATATGCAGTGAGAGCAACTGACTACTTTCTCTCTCTCCAGCACTTTATTTCTAGAGATGCTGTGTTTAATTAGCTCCACAGTAGTCAGAGGAGCAAACAGGTCACCTCTATGTCAAATCTCTGGTAGTCATCTTCCTCACTGCCACCCCCATCCCCTTTGTTTATTTTACAGTTTTGCTTTTGTTTTGCATGCTACAAGTAAGGTCATTAGTATCAGATAGCTTTTTGTGTGTGTGTTATGGTCCTGAATATCTGCACTTTCAGTAAGGGAGTGAAATAAACTGTGAACTCCAGCATACAGCATCTGTATTAGGGAGGGAATATTTCATACAAATTCTATATTCAAATTGAATGTCACCACAATTCTCTGAACAGATGATGTCATGAGTGTTGCAAACCACTGAGAGTTAGGAACAAATATGAATTTTATTTTTGTCTGGTTTCCAAATCAGTAGGGTTACCCAAACCCTTCTCCTATAGCAACTCTTCTCTTTCTTCAGATAGACAACGGTTTTGCCACATGCTTTGAGAATATGTCTTTGGACTAGCATTCCAGCAGTGCCATGAGACTACACCAAAATCTAGCGTGTTTAAAATAGACCTGCCACAAATGTTGAGTCACTGTGAAGCATATACAAGGGTCAATTACATGCAGAATACTGTTCTTTGATACTTTGTCTGAAACAGAGTGAGCAGGCAGGCAGAGGACAGGAACATCCAGGATGCATTTCCAAATTGAAGCTGCACATAAGCCACAGAACTGCTTACTTCTGCAGGAAGCAGTTTGCAATCACTGATACTGTGGCAAGGCCCAAGTGACTCAAATCCAATCTGGAATATGACCAGGGTCATGCTTCTTTGCCTGTGTTTCTACTGCCCAGTTTTCTAATTTAGATAGCAATCCTTTTGGCAATCCTCTTGTATAGTGGGGATCCACCTGCAAAGCTGTTACTGTTTCGAAATCAACTGTTTCTCTTGAAAGAAAAGTAATGTTTTCTAACACCTGCAAGTCACCAATGTCTTTTTCAATTTCAGTATTCTCCGAACATCATTACAGACCATAAGCATATCCCACATGTTACAGTCTTGCATGTTATGTCTGTAATTTCACAACCACTATATTACATAGAAGTTAAGTTTGGTAAGTATTTATAAAAACAGCTGAGAAAGGTATGCAAATATTTCCTGGTTTTATATACTTTTCAAAGTGGGTTTGGAGGTTTGACAGTCTTAGAAATATAACAGCCTACTTCAGCTGCTGGTGTAGACAGATCTCCACTGACGCAAGGCAGCCGCGCTGATTTATGCAAGCTCTCTGGCCCACATACCTTTATTTATCCATTGGACAGTAACTGCATAGGCCATATCAAATGTGAACTACTCCTGCAGTGCCTAAATATGCCTTGTTTAGTAGTTTATATATGAAACCTTTCCACAAAATGTAGGGAAAATTCCCTCCCAGATGATGCTATGACCTTTTTATATGCTGTTCAGTGAACCATCTCCTGCAGAATTTTCTGTACTTGGTTTTTTTGGTTTTCCTATCAAGAAAAGTCAGTCTTTCTGCATTGTGTTAACTTATCATTTGACTCCTTGTTTCCCATCTCTTTGAAGCTGTGTTTGTTCAACTGTAATAAAACTACTCACATCTGTATTTTTCACTATTAAATATAATAAAAGTTATTTGTCTCCATTGTATGGCAGTAAGAACTATCATGTTTCCTCCTGTGAAGGCTGAATGTTACAACATGGTTGGGGTGCTTCTTGCCTGAAAGACAGCTAATGCATGGTGCATCTGATAAAAGCTGTATGGGACTGCTGGTATGTGTACCCAAGTACCAGGGCTATAATCAGTACCCAAGGATGATCAGTAGCCAAGGACTCCAGCCTCTTCCAACATACTGACATTTGTATGCAAGATAAATTAAGACCTCAGGAACCCAGGGACTTCTCTAAGGTTCAGGATTCAAGGAAAGTAGAAGGTTTTAAAAGGGTTTAAGTGAGATAATTAACTTCTTGTGCAATATCAATCCTATAAAAATACACAATGATGTATTTGAACCATTATTGTTTGTGGATTGTTGTTTTTTTTTCACATCCTTCTAGTTCACATAGGCTGATGACGTAGGCTGATGCAATATGCACGTGAAATATACTGGCAAGTAGCTGGAAACATCTCTTTATGATGATCCACAATAGGTACAAAAAAATCATTCCAGCTCAGGCTCAGATAGCGTTGATGCAGGCAAAACTCTAGAAAATCATTCTTCCAGCTGTGGTGGTCCCTGCTTTGTTAAGCAGCAGGACAGTCGCTGTGCAGAGTCGTCATATTAAACTACACCGGGAAAGAAGGTTTGAAATACCATCTCTTTGAGTGTTTCGGCACCCACCAAAAAGAATGACAAGATTCACACAGCAGCCTTGGAGGTTTAATGGATTAGTCCAAGTGATATTGAGGCTGCAACTTTAGATTATTGTTAACAGCCAAACCATTTAATTTAAAATTATTTATGCATATAGCATAAGAAGATAGTCAATGCAATAGGGATGTACTCATCTAAAAAAGACCATCAAAACAGGAGGCTCAGAGAATGCAAGTGACATGAACAAAGAATTATTTGAAAAACTTGCAGCTGTTCTGCTTCATTCTTAGTTGAACGTAATTGTACCAGTGAGTAACAAGGAGGGAAAGGCCAAGCTCAACACATTCACATTTACAGACATCTTGCCAATCTTTCTTAATGCCAGCAGTTGAAGTGGTGACATTTTTTAAATATAAAATGCATATTGTTTACAAGCTTGGTGGGGTCAAACAGTTTCAGCAGATTTTCAATGCTTCTCAGCTCAAGCTCCAGCTACAACCAGAAATGTTATTCAGTATTTAAATGTCGCTATTACTAACATTTTAGAGATGCTGTTTTACATTATGTGTATTGAACCCTCTACTCTGCAAATGATTCAGCACTTGGCAGGCCCATTTATAACAAGTATAAAAAAAGTATATGTTTTTTATTCTGTTTTTTCCTGTTCTATTTAGAAACAGTCCATTAGGAAACATTCTTTTTTCTTTAAAGAGTGAAATTACAAGTAAGGCATGAATTGTATTAGAATGAATATCCAAGGTTCTCTTACTTAGTACGGTTTGTTTGCAAATCAAGCTACAGCTTTTGTCAAAATCTGTGGAGCCATACTTCCCAAAGTGGTGGCCAAAACAAGTAGGTTTAAAGTTAAGCAAGATAAATTTATGTATTTGCGTTCAAGTCACTTGAGAGCTGAAGATTTATTTCAGAGGAGGAACAGGAACTGTAGAATTAGTTCTCCAGTGCAAGTTGTCCTTACAGCCCAACTGAAATAAATATTTTCTTAAATTTTTTTTTTTTCTGAATTTCAGGTACAAGGTATGTTTTGTACTTGGGAGCAAAAGCTAAGCAATTTGCAGTCATTTGTCACTGTTAGTTGTTTTCAGAGGACTAACACGGTGTGGCAGCCAAAGTGTTAAACCAGGATGCAGTGCTGTCTTCCTGGCCCTTTCACAATGATTTGGAAGCACAGATACCTGTCACATCTACCAGAATTCCCCAGGGTAGTGTGGTGAAGTTTGGTCTAGAAAGAGGGACAAGTAATTGGGCGCAGGTTGCAAAACCACTTCAGGACAGAGGGCCCTCTCCCCCTGCCCCAACCCGTGTCAACCTAGTTAATGCAAATATCAAATGGAAAGGAGCTGTGTAGTGGGAAGAAAATAAGCATGTTTTGGTCAACAATTTATAAAAGGTTCACATTACATCTAGTCAAGGTCTGGATGTCCCCTTCTGTCACGTTCATGTGAAATTATTTACTCCTTAGCCTAGAAAGGCACTTCTGTCATAACCTAAAGCTCTGGCAATTGCCCCTGAGTGTTCAAAACCAGCCTTAAATTAGAGTTTAATGAACTGTCTATGATGCAGGAAAGGGCAGAAGAGAATTATCAACATGCTGAACTGTTGTGTGATATGTAACTCTCTGTAGGGCACAGGAGTAGAAATTAATGGACACGAAGAAGAGAGCAGTGATCTGCCAAGCACTCCTTCCCTGTGAGGAAATGGCGTCAGGGCTTCTTTCACTGCATGTCTACACAGCGCGTCACATAAAAAAGGCACTGGCCTGAGGCTGGGACTCTCAGCAGTGCTGAAATTTTTAAAAAAACCACGAGTTTTTAATTATTTCATAGAACCATCTCTTACAATCAGAGATGAAAGATAATAATGATTTCATAAAATCATCTCTTACAATCACGTTTCACATATAGCTCCAGCTGAGATCCAGATCAGGGAGATAGGCAGTGTTTCTCCTTTTACAGAGTCTTGAAATTGGAAACCACTGTGATCATGTGGTCTGACTTCCAGAACAAAAAATATCTGCTACTCATTCCCACATCAATGGCATCTACCCATAACTTCAGATCTTAAGTTAAACAATAATATTTTTCCAGTGAATGACTGACCTCAGCATATCAGGGTAGGAGAGAAAACTAGTCAAGAAGCCTATGATGTTATTTTCCAAGACATAGATAATACAAACATCTGAGATCTTAAGCATGTGTATTAATGTACTTTACCAAATGGAAAACAGAAGAGAGGATGCTTTAAAATATATATTTCATTCTTTTTTCCTTCTTTTTTAGACTGACTCATCTCAGCCCATTTGAACAGAAAAAAAAGACGAACAAAGCTTGATGAGGCAAGGATCCCTGCAGAGACAAGGTGATTATGAAAAAAGTCAAGTGAAAAAAACAGACTCAAAAGAGATTACAGTAATTACTTCAACCAAATTGTCCAAATCACATTAAGGTCTGATCCTACAATTTCTCACCTGCTTTACATCACTTTGCAGGCATGCATAAGATAGTGGATTGAGGTATTCAGAAGATCTCTTATCCCCATGGTAAATATCTGGAAATGGTAGTGAGAGAACAGAGAGCATCAGTATCATAACTAAACTTCTATATGTATAGGATAAAACTTGTAGTTAAATTTTTGCATTTTAATTAATTGTACTTATTCATGAATACTCTTTGTATATACATTTATTTGCTATTTATAAAATAACAAACAAATGCTGTTTTCTTCCTTTCTTTTAGTAAGATATCTATGAACAAGTTACTTTTGACATGCAAATGTTACAGCAGATGGCAAGTATTATTATCCTTACACTTCTAACAGTTATAGAAAGGAAAAAAAGTCATATGTACATCAAACTCTGTTTTACTTTAATATAAAGATAATGAAAAAAATTAGTAAAATTAATGTTACCCCTTTTGAGCAATGGAAACTATTATCTTCCATCCAGTGATGAACGCAGATCTATTGGGTTCTGCGTCATTAAAATTCATGTAAAAGAAATGCATTGAATTCCTTCATATAGAACAAAATGACCATTAAACAAAATAACACTACATCTGAAATCAGGGTACCCCAGAAACTGCAAGTAGCTGCCTTGAAACTCATTATTAAAGAAAAACAGAAATGCATAAGATTGCCCATAAGTTCTGTAAAGATCATGTTTTTTTTAAAAAAAATAGCCTGCTAATACAGCTTTTTAATATCTAGGGCTACTTGAGACATTTGAATGATCTTTCTACTTGGCATTTTATTAATGTAAAAGCTCTTGGAGGGATAAAAATGTTTTGAAGTGGGGTGCTATTTTCATAAAATACAAGTCTGCCTGATAGGTCTAGAGGAATCTTTTCTCATATTCTATATAAAACATACCACAAAATTTCACTAAAGGATTCTTGAATTAACATGAGGTTGATATTGTTCACTGCAATACAGTACTTTTTTTTTTAAGAAAGAGATGATATAGGCTGAAATTTAAGCAATTAAGGCTTTTCCTTTTTGTTTGTTTTTTAAAGAGGAATGACCATTTTCTCTTCCTTAAGTTTGTAACACATCATAGGCATTACGAATATTATTCTTAGAGACTTAATTCTTATCTTGTTTACCACAAGATGAACCATAGGTAATTTCACTTAAATACTTGGATTTCCTCCAGGGGTATCAAATTCATTTCCAGTTATCATTATTGTAGGTCCCCAATATCTTGCAACACGTGAGACTGGGTCCAAAACAATAACCATGTTCACCAGTCCTGGGACCAGAGCTGATATGTCGATACAAAACTGTGCTATTCTATATAAATTTGCCAGTTTGGGCTGCCACAAAGTTCTTCATGCATACCCTTTTGTGAGAAACATGGTCTGTATGAACCCTTCCCAAGAACTAGAGTTAATGCATAAACCAGATATTTGCCAGTGATTGGCTGTACTCTGCTAGTGTGGATGCCAAAATTAGATCTGGCACAACATCTGCGGCAACTGAAGTTTGTCTTTCACTTCATGAGCTTCTCTACTCTCAGCCACGTTGAGGAGACGGGTACATATTTTACACAGAAAGCCAGTCAGGACATACTAACACTCGCATCTGGCTATAAAGGTGAATAGGAAGCATTGGTGGTGGAAGTGGAAAATAGCCCAGAGCAGGCTTCTGATGCCCAGAGACTTGGGTATACTGCTCCAGGTACCAAAATGAATCTACCAGAAAATTTTATTGACACATAAATCTCCAGCAGTGCAGTGTAATTTGGTTCAGCGTGTTTCTTTTCCCAAACAACAAAAGGAAAGTTTGGTAGAAACAGTCTATGACGCAATTAACATTTCAGAAGACTGGTAACATTAAAGGGCTTTGTATTTTTATTGGCTCAACAAACAAAAGATTCCCTTTGAGTTTCATGGGAGCTCTGGGTTATCAGTCCAAAGCTGAGTTAAATTAGGAGTGATTGGGAGCTGTTACCATCTGTTGAGTGCGTGGTGGCTTGTGCTACATGTGTTAATATATTTTAGGAGACAGATGGGCAGAAATGTGCAGGCCTTAGTCATTCAGCACCCTTGTTAGCAATCTGAATAGAGAGATCAGGAACATGGAAGGCACAGGAGTGAATTTCTCTTTAATCCCATGACAAAGTCCCCTGCATCGTGCTTTTGGCCTTTTTCAAGGATGTTTCTACAACTGCTTCCTCTGTTATATATATTGTGTGGGTAAGAAAAGCATTGTTCTTTCCAGGTGCTGTCAATCTTGGTCCTTTCTCTTGCTCTAAAGTAATATTTAAAAGAAACCAAACCAAACAAAAAAAAGAAAAAACAACCAAAAACCACATTTCTGTTCATGCCTTCAGGTGTTAAAAACCACACAATTATTTTTCATGGACTGAATGTCACAGCAGTTAAATAATGATGATGTGAAAGAACACTGCCATATCAACTATGATTTAACACTCTCTCTCTTTCCCTCTTTCCTCCTATCCAACACAGCTTTCCAGGTCTAAAGTCACCAATTCTCCTACAATGAAAAAAAAAAAAACCCAAACCCACCTTTACTGACAAGGAAACTATTGTTTAATAGACAACTGCACTGAAAATTAATATATTTCTTGTAAAGACTGCTTCATTGTAAGGAATATTATCTATCTCACTTCATGCTCAGAAAAATCCCTTTCCTATAGTAGATAGTCTAATGAAAAGGAAATGTTTTGAGCAAGAAAAGAGGAAAAGGGAATAGAGCACTGCATGGGGATTAAGGAGGCACCAATGCAGTTTTGTAGTTAACCTCAGCCTTTGTGTGCTCCTTCCCTCTCTGTGCATCAGTTTCCCCATCTACAATTGGCAATCATTAATCCACACAACCCATCATCAAATTCCCAGAGCCAATGCCATATCTTTTGGGTTTCCAAACATCTCTTTCTTATCAGTTACCTGTATTTCATCACGCCTCAAATTAGTAAGAACCTTTTGGAGCAAGGAGATTACCTTTTAATCTTCAAAACATTTACTACATTTTCAGAAATATATATCTATATATACAGTTTCATAAAAAGTTCTACATCAGAGAAATGTCAAGATTGTGAAATCAGTCACTCAACATTACGAAATGCCAACATAAAGACCTCATATGTCCTTTGCATACTCATATTTTTAAACCAAGTCCAGCTTTCCTGGATCCTGTGTCTGTACTTTAATAAAGACCAGAAAATGTGGTCTCTTCCTGAAATCCTTCTTCATTTGTCATCCTGAGAGTGTGCGTAGTAGGTGTACCAAATTTCACATAGAAATTGGCTCTGTATTTCTGACCAACACAACTCCCGGTGCAGTGCAATCAGAAGAAAAATATGCCACATAACCAGTGTACTAGACCTTAGAACTGGAGCTACAGAACCTTATAATGTATCTAAAATAAAAGATTTTTTTCATTTTCATTTTGAGATTAATATAGCTTAGTGAATGACCAGCATAAATAATACATAAAACATCTTTCATCTTACCAATTCAGCAAGGTAATACAAAATAATCTGCAAATTTTAAAACTGACAGAAGACCCTGGGCTAATAAGTCCCTCTGAAGACTCTTCTGCTTTCAGGGAGGTGGGCAACAGAAAGCAGAAGATTAGGACAGAGTGCAGGGGTTGGTTTAAAAGCTTTACAGTGAATACTGATGTTGAATCTGGTGAGGCTCTAATGCTGCACACATTCAAGAAGGTACAACATGAAATAGCACTCATGCAGGTGACAGATGAATGAACTAATGCCCCATCGTGGTGCTCAGAGCTCATGAACTCCCCATCTTTCATCTGAAAGCTAAAACAAAAGCACAGACTGGTTATGCTCTTTAATCGCGATAGTACTTGTCTCTAAAGGAAAGCTTTAGCCCATAAAGCTCAAGCCAGATTCCACTCTGAGTAATTATATTCTGCCTACAGTAATTATGTTCCCTTTGCAGTTTCGCATGGAACTAATGTCCACCCACTTGCTACGCTGAACTATTTTATTGCTGTGCAATTGCTGTGAGTAGCTGAAGAGTTGCTGGAGTGGAAGAGGTAACCTGGGGCCAGAGACAGCTGCCGTGCATGGTGTCTGCATGGTGGCAAACCATTCCCTGCCAGCTGACCCAGCGTCTGTACCGTGGCAGGGCACGCTGCTGAAGGAAGGGTTATGGTACCTGAGCCCACAATAAGGCTTCCTTGGAGATAATTCATTTTATCAATATCTCACTAAGCACTGTGGGATCTTACAGAAAGAAAGGTGCTATGTACAAAGTGTAATGAGGTCAGTAGTTTTTAAATGCAGCAGCAGATTCCTTTGTTGTACAGAGCAGTAAGACACACAGCACTACTGCGCAGAAAGCTTGGAAACACACCAAAATAGCAGTGCCTTCTCCATTCCTAATGTGGGCTTCCATTCTCATTAAAGGCTTAGACCAGCAGCAATTCAAGTTAATGGATGTTTTTCCATGGACTTCAGCAGTTATCAGAGCAACCTTAAGCACTGTCATTCTGCCTCACGAATTTAGTATAGTCTGAAAAAGGCTCAGCTGAAGCATTGCATCAACATGAAATTCAGAAAGCGCATTAAACATAAGCCCTAAAAGGATGTTACCATTCTGCTTCAGCTGTGGAAACTGAGTGACTGGACAGTCTAAGAACAGGTTAATAGAACTGTGCGTGCAACAAGCAACACTTCTGTCTTCCACAAAGAAAAAATAGCATCTGTTCTGCAGACATTTCCTGAGCAAGAAGGTTTTTAAATTTCATAAAGAAAGAGAAGAAATCTTTCACTCAGAAAATGATCAGGTACCTGTAATAAGGACTCCCTAAATATCACTTTGTAAAATGCAGCAATGACTGCCCTGTTGCAAAGTAATCTATGAGCTCCTTCCAGTACTTCTCTGAACAGCATTTGGACACAAATCATGTAGAGGATCTGTGTTTTAAGGACACACTGAATGCATCGACTCACTATTATATCTAACTCAGTAACTCTGTCCTCCTCCTTTTCATGTTCCTCAACAGATTATGTCAATTCTCTCACAGAATTCTATCTTGCTTTTACAACTCTGATTGTTGCTTAGAGTCCTGTCTATCTACTAGTTACTCATAAAAATGCTCTGCGCTGTCTTTCACTCAGCACTGGAATTTTTTGGTTTATCCTTGAAAAACACTATAGGACTTTGCCTAAAATTACGTAAATAAATATATACAACAACATTTAATTTAATCATTAACTGTCTGTAACTGATTTTCTACAATTAAAATATTTCCTTTCTCTGTTCATTATGTCCAGTTAGCTATATCTGACCAATATTCTGGTTTGTTCCTGTTTTTCAGTGCTTGCTGCAAGCTGAGGCTGTTTTGGGTAGTCAGTATGTAAACAGCCTGACCAAACCCCCAGTGGGGCCAAGTATTCCGACATAACCCCATGGTTTAGCACCTCCTTGGTCTGAGCGCTCTTCCTGTATGTATTCAATACATCAACAAAGGTTTTCATTTAGCTTTTGTTCCAAGATATTTTTGCTGCTAATGAACACAGGTGTACATCTATTGTGTTGATGGGATCAAAGAATAAAATATATTTTTAGTAGTACAAGATAACAAAAGACAGAAATCAGCCAAAACTGAATAAGAAGCTGAGTAGTACATAGGAGTGGGGGGGGGGGAAGAGATTAAAAAAGGAGAATCACATGAATCAGATCTATTTGTTATTTCAGCAGCTGTCTCCAATTTACCAGCATGAATAATAAAATCAATTGCAAAAACTAAAGTCAAGAGTTTTGATTAAATAGTACCTATCACAAGTTACTGAATATTATTTTATTAGAATTAATAGCCATTATAAAGTCCCTCTATAGACCTTGCCCATTTTGGCTACATAGGAGCAGAGGAATTGAAGGATAATGCTTATATAATGATAATGCATTATATCAATACATAGGCGAATACATCTAAATAAACCATGTCCAGTCTTCTAAAGGAAGAAAATATCTTTTTTTTGGTGCACAATAGGGTCCATCTTAGCAAAGTTCATACATGAAGCACTTCCATGTTACCTGGAGTCCCCAAGCCAGGTTAACAACCTTCACTGCCTCTTCCCCCACAGCCCCTCTGCAGCAGCCAGGACCGTCCTCTCGCTGGTACCCCTTCATCGTTCTGTGTGGCTGAATGTGCACTGGGTGCTTCATAAGTGAAATGATCTCATTGAAAACAAACCAGATACTTGGAGAAAGTGTCAAAAAAGCGTTCCACAGATTCTCTTTAGTGCACAGCCACATGGCCAGGTGAGTCAGTCCGGTTGAGGAGGTGGTAGGAAATAAGCAAGAATTTCTTTAGCCAGCTCTGCGCTGAATGATTCACAACATGGAGGTGCAGGCAGGGCCTTTCCTAAACCTTCACAGATACCCCCCTGCCCACTGTGTGCTGTACTGCCCGTCACACATTTGTCACGGGGCTACATCCTGATGAAACTC
Source organism: Balearica regulorum gibbericeps (assembly GCF_011004875.1). NCBI lineage: Eukaryota > Metazoa > Chordata > Aves > Gruiformes > Gruidae > Balearica > Balearica regulorum. The sequence goes on from NC_046194.1 coordinate 14,843,526, forward strand.
CAGCATCAGATCAAATGGGGAAACGAGAGCCAAACCATGATAAAGGAGAGCGGGTATGATTTGACAAATTATTTTCTTTCTGCAGGGAAAGAATGGTATTCTTTGAGAAATGTAAATCATAACAAATTAACACAAATCCTCCTTTGGTCTGCTTTTCAAACTGAGGGTTTTGACACGTAAACAAGTCGTTGCAGAGGAACAACACAGCACAAGTGAGGTGCCAAGCAGTAACTCTCCATTTATTGTGCAGCAATGGACACCAATTAATTCTTCTTCCCTCATTTTTCTGCTTTTGAATTTCTTCATCTAGATCACCAACTGGCTTCTTCCCCTTTTCTTATTTCTGGTCCCGCTTCCTTTTCAAGGCTGTTAATATTCAGAGTAGCTGATCTGCTCTTCTGTCTTGCAGTGGGACTTCAATATTGGCTGCTGAGCCACGTCACTGCTGCCCTTTTAAATTACATGCTGCTCTGGGGTTGTGGGGGAAAAATTCGCATCTCCCATGGTTAATTTTCACAGTAGTTAAGAGCCTGTATTAAATTGGTCCATTTGCTGCTTTAAGTTTTGCGCATGTCTTTAGCTAGCACTGCTTATAGATTCTTGTGATGTGACAGTAACAGGCAGGGAGGTGATCTGGTTTTCTACTTTAAATGGTTTTAGATGAAGCATTTTGTCCACAGGCACCAATGGTATGGGATGTATAGGAGCCTCCTCGTTTCCCAGCTCTGTTTCTCTCCAAGCTCTGTGGCTTGAGCCCCAAAGATGAGTCTCGGTGCCCATAAGCTGATGGACACTCATCAGCTAATAGAATTTGAAGACAGAATATACATGGATTCCTGAAATACACTGTGAATATAATCTCCATATAAGCCTCTTACAGCTTTCAACATCTGTTCTGTTGACTGACATTTTCCCCAATGCTGTATGTTTCACAAATAAATCCCTGAGTAGGTTATTAATGTAAAAGTGTAGGTGATGTCTTTAATGCTGATTGTATACTTTAAAAGAGTGCTTATATGAAGGAATGTTATTCTGTATTTTAAGGCCACTTGTTGGCCAAGAATATTTCGTGGATTTCTCTTACCTGAAAACACTAGCCCATCCCTTTTATTGTTCATTTCCTGACCTTAGTCATTTTTGCTACTGTAAAGTACTTCCAAGAAAAATCCTGACCTCACTGAACACATGGAAAAATTATATTGACTCCAGCATGGCCAGGGTTTCAGGCTGGAGCTCCGGATTACTCGTGACATAACTGTTTTGCAGTCAGTAATTGGATAAGCATCTACATTGTATAAGCATTAGCCACAGTTTGCAATCCATATTAATTCTTAGAAAAGAGACACGATGTCAATAAAAAAATAACCTGTTTGTGAAAAAGGAGCTAAGTACACAATTCAGGAAAATCTCTTCCCATCAGATGATTTTTCTTTGCTGATTATTTATATTTAGGGACTGCCACCAATGCATACAGGCCTTCTTATAGGACATTTTCCTGGCTCACCTTTTTTGACTGGTCCTTTAAATTCCATAATGTCCAGAGAAGAGATTCTTTTAAAGCAGCTATTTTGCATCTGATTTCTGCTTCTCCATTTCTGCCAGCAGGTAGGACATTTTTCCCAGTGTCTGTTCTTCCTTTTTCTACTTCTGACAGGGATAGCATGTTACCAAAAGTGTCTTTCCACATAGCTACATATTAAAGAACTTAACATATTTTTATGTTTAAAGCTATGAGAAAAAAAGGATTGTTTATTTTATGTATTAAAGTCATAAAACTTTTCACTGAAGGTTTTATTATAAGAAAGGTTTCCCAGATGAAGTCCATCAGCTCTGGTAACAGAATAAACAAGATGAAGTAAACACCTTAAATAACAGATTTTTGTGCCCTTTCCCAAAGTGTTAGCCCTCTGGTTCAGTCATTGGACTTTTGTGCTTCACACCAGTTTAGCTATTTCCCAGCTCTGTGAATGCTACGGCACATGTGCCTACAGGACTTAAAACAAATTTGTGTTTGCCCATCTTTGAGCAGCAGCAGTTTGAAGAGATGTAAGATAATTTTATCAAAAAAATGGATCTAGCATTTCTTTACACACAGGTTTACAGCAAGCAGCACCTGCAGCCCAAATCACAAAGGACTGAATAAATCTGGTCTTAGGTGACCTTTTGCCTTTCCTGGGACAGCTGGGGACAGGCTGGCTGGTTTGAGCAGAGCGTTCCTACCAGGCAGGCTGGGACAGGCCGGCTGCCTCGGCTGCTCTCTCTCCTTCCCACCAGGATAAACATGAAAACTGAGTAACAGGCATGGAAAGGAAGAGAGATTTGCCTGTCTTCCATAACAGCTCAAGCATTTTGATACACTCCCTCATGCTTTTACAATAAACAGTAGCCTTTTCCTAGATGTTTCGTCAAATTCCCAATATTTTTATTCCCATCTCTCTGGCATTGTCCATTTACGACAGCAGGAGTTTAGGGTTGTGCCCAATTTCTATTGAGCAGCTTTATAAAGGATTGAGGTACTCTAAATTTTTTCTGGCAGCCCTGGTGCATGACTCAGCATAGCACAAGACAACTCACATCCCTAGCTACCATTGCTGTCCTTAGAGATAAAAGCAAACACTACCAGTAGGAGACGTTTTATCCCTCACAGCATCAGCAATGCATTTATGCAGGAATTATATACAGGCTGTATCAAGTATTCACAAAACTGGAGATTATAACAGAATCTTTAGGGTCACAAACATGAGCTTTTCCTCGCAGCTAGGGAGCTACAAAATAACCTTCCAAAATAAGTGCATAAATGTTAACAGTTTGACCATAACCCCATATTTTCAGATGCTGAAGCTTGGAGTACAACATCAAATATTATGAGCTTCATGATAAAAATGCAAGACTTGGCAACACTGGTATTGTGGCTGCCTGTTAAATTGTAGCATTTTATAATCAGGCATCTGGCATTCTTAAACGTCCCACCCCTAGGCGCTGAACACTTAAACCCCAGTGGCATCCCACAGACATGAAAGGGACTCTGCCCAGGCATGATAGCACCCATCACCTTACATGAGCATGGTAATGCTGAGGAAGGAGGTTAAATTAACTAGCTTGGACAGAGGCTGTGCCAGCGCTGCCACTGCATGGACTAGCCAGCATATGTCAAATCAAGACAATATTGGTCACTGAGCCACAAGGCCAGCTGCTCTGCATTCAGCACATCATCTATTTTACAAGGATTAACAGCCTAGGATTACTAGAATGGCTGTTTATGGGTATAGAGTCACTAAATTGCAGCTCAAATCAAATTGCTGTTAACATTTGGCTTCCTAGCTCATGTGTTTGTCAAAAGGCATCTTCATTAGATAATCTAAAAGCCAAACCAGAATCTATGGAAATGAGGAATTTGATGGAAAATCCAGAGAAATTTCGAGATATAAGGAGACTGAATTAAAAAAAACAAGTTTTAGTAACAGAAACTGTTCTTTATGTGTGTTTAAAAAGCTGCAAGTGCCTATCTCAAGAAGCCTTTTTATTTGCTTTTTATTCTTTGGTAATTTTCACAACAGAGAAATGTAAGATTTGAAACTGTGTGTGCACGTGCATATAGCAGATCAGATGCTCAGTTGGTACAAATCCCTGATACCAGTGGAGCTCTGCTGATAGAGCTAAATGGCTGTTCTAATACATTCATGTGAGGAGGCTGCTTTTCACTATTTGACCACAAATGCCTACAGTTGCCTGCTGATGGCCTCCCAGTGCAGGAGCCATTGAGGTACCTCTGTGCATCTGCTCAAGCCCCTTCTGTTAACCCTTTCATTAGTACAACAATGGTCAGACTATTACAGTGTTCAAGGCAAGAATTCAGTGGGATTTTAACTGGTTTAAGCACTTACTGACATAGAAGAGGGGTAAAATAGTGTTGTGTGCTCTCTGAGTTCAGGTCATTGGTAACCACTTGGGGTTTAAGAAGAACCTTTTCCTCCAAAACAGTTTGTTCTATATCATATTTTATCATGTTTCCCTGACATACACAGTGGTGGCCACCTCTGAAGGAAGGATAACAAACTCACTAGACCTGCAAGTATGATCTAATATGACAATTCTGACAGTTCTATCAAATATTGAGTGGTGCAGAGCATGAAATCTGTAAAGTTACCTCTCTTTTGGTCATTTATTCTTACTAATGGATCCTGGGGAAAATGAATACTTTAGCTCCTGTTTATAATAGATAAATGTTCTACAATAATGCCTCTCACTAAGAAAACATAATTTTAACTATGTAAGAGATTAAAAATAACTAGAGAAATATTGTGACAGATGGTGCCGCTCATGCTGCCTTAACATTTGGATGTTCTATTTAATGTTTTGTTCATTCTCCTGATTCAGAACAGAAAATCCAATTAAATTAAGCATGTTGTAACATTTCTGACTTTTTTTCTTGTTTTGTTCCTTCTTTTGCTGATGAAACCAGTGTGAATTTAATGTCCAGTTTAGATGAAGAATAGGAGGCCAGGGAAGTAATGTACTGTGAGCAGACATAATGTTTTTCTGCCACACTGTGAAATACTGCAGAGGGGGCAGCATGTACTTCAGGCTCTGTGTTTTTTTCAGTCCTCTACCTCTTGAGGAAATGCAGTGACTTGTGTTAAATTTGTGCTGATTTTTCTTAGGAAATATGGCTAAGATTTCCTGGGGGGAAAATTGCTACACAACACTGAATTTATGTAATATATTCCTGTGGTTTTCCCCATTTTGGAGGTCTTATGTCTGCCTCTTTGGAAAGTGCAGGGGAGATGATAGCCCATAGCCCATTCCCAAATTTCTGTTCAAGCTGAGTTAAGCACAGAGAAGTCAGACAGAAAGGGAGACCCAGGGGTACCATCAGTAGACAGGATTCCACTAGACATGAGGTTTAATTACTTCCATCAACCTTAAAATATTGCCTTTTCCCTTTCCTCTTTTCAACCCAATTTTAAGTTTCTGTTGGAAGAAGGAGAACACGTCACAAAGCTCCATTTCAGTGTGCTATAGCTCCCGTTGTTGACGGGTCTAGACACAGAGTCTTGCCCTCTCAGAAACATCTCCGTTCATAGGAGTGAGACTGCACCAGAGAAGCACCGAAGGTTGGAGGGACACAGTGACCACCGCTGGTCTGCCTTTGGTCACTGCTCAGGTGTGAGCCGGGGGTCAGCAACCCAAAGTAGCTCTTACGGCTTTTTGGAGAAACTTATCCTCTGTCTTTTTACCAAATTAATTCCTATTTTAGGCTGTTTTAACTATTCCAGGACTGTATCAGAGTCAACCTCTAGCAGTTCCTAGGTCTCTCTTAGATACCTTCATTTTAGATTACATTTGAGATCTGCAAACGTGCTCAAGATAAGCAGGGCCAATCTGTCAGGGGTTTGTAAAGAAAACTCTGGTCCTGCTCTTTCTCAGTATGAAGAATGTAGGTTTTGGAAAGGGGATGGGTAGGAGGAATCTGAGTTCTTCCCACTCAGACTCACAGGCTAGCCCCAGACAAGTCTACAGGTGGGAAACCTATATAAGGGTTCTTATATATGGCATATTACTTCCCATGTCGGCTCTACCAAACTGGCTTTTCCATGGGCATGATCATGTAATTCCTTCTCGTGCCATTGAACTCTCACTCCTTTGAACTATTCCCAGAGGTGTCTAGAGGGCTACTAAAGGGAGTTAAGTTAATGCTTTCTCTAGCTGGTGCCTTAATGCTGCTAAGTGGAAACCACCTCTCTGCTGAAACGGAAATTTCTCACTGTGATTCAGTCTGGTTGTGTAAAGCAATTGCTTGCTGCCTGCACCTTTTTCATATGCAGAAATTAAGAAAAATCTACACAGACAACACAGCAAGGGTCTGCAATTAGTGCCATTCCCGAGAGGTCCATGAACTGTCAATGCACAACTTCTCTCTCATATTCGAGCCCTCCAGGATGAGCTTGAGGAAACAGGCAATTAAAGGCTCTATGACCCAGCTGCAGTTTTCATTGTGTGACTATCAGAAACTCACCTCGAGGCAGCAGCTGCAATTTCCAGCAAAGTTTGCTACTGTAAAGTAACATCTGAAGACACTTTGGTCATTTCAATCATTTTTAAATGTTTTGTCTCTACCACTCCCAGAGGAGAATGAAATTTCATTTTGTTGCTTGAAGAAGAGAAAAAATATGCAATAAATCATTTCCACAGGGAAGAAATAATCCTACTTCAGCTTTGGTCCCTAAATGTGTCCAGCTCACTTTTAAAGAAAATAGCACTCATCATGAGTGAGTCTCTTCTGATTCCTATTAAAATAAATACAACTGAAGGCTTGGTAACCATATGAAAACTAAATTCAAATTGTATTGTAACTGGGCCATTTTCTCCTTTTATGCTTTTGCTAGGTGCATTTATGTATGTATTCCTCAATAAACTGATAGCAGCACACATCAGAAAACTCCTTTCTTACAACTTGCAACAACCCAAAGAAAAGGAGGGGAGCTACATTTAAAAAAGATTCAGTTAAGTGTTTTCTTTTGCTATTGCTATTGCAGAAATTCTTTATTCTCCAGACTTCCAAGATGTTTGTGTAACATCTCCATGCAGCAGATCCTGGTTTGTTCTATCAAATCAAATGAAAAGGTGACCTGCAGAAATCTAAAAATATATGGTTTCCTTCATATAAATATGAAATTATTTCAGGTGGGTACAAGCTGCTTTCATCCCTCTATCCCTCTATGCATTTTTAATGTTTGCATTTTTCTTCTCTAGATTGCTTTTGGAGGAAGAGGTAACTTTAAGATTATACAGCTGATTTGCTTGTGGGTTTATCTGTTTGTTGCTTGGGTGCCTTTCCCAGTGGTTCGGCAGGACTGGGTTTCTATGGCATGAGAGGCTAATGATTTTTTTATAATGTCCACAAAGGAAGAGTGATGCATGAGCAGAGAGTCGTAAAAGAAGAGACAGGCACAAAAGATCATGGGGCTATAGGGTATCTCATAAAAGTCTATGGAAGTAAGAAATCCTGTCTTGCTGCAGGGAAACTGTGTAGAATCATAGAATCATAGACTCTTTCGGCTGCCAGTGCACACTGTTGACTCATTCAATTTGCCATCGACCCAAACCCCCAAGGTTTGCAAGGGGAAGACAGGAAACAATCTCTGCCCTGAACTAGGGAGGACTCCTCACCACTGTACCTGCAGACATCCCAAATTCCTCTATCCCGCGCAGGCAGAACTGTAGCCAGAAGAGCTTCTGCTGCTCTACTCCACATATGAATTTTCAATTAATACCACATCAGAGAGAATCCTCAGCTGGGCGGCAAAGCTGAAGCCCCTGCTTATCTTTGCTGCTCCTCTGAGCCCTGGCTGTCCATGGCAGCCGCTGTCTCCCTTACGCCTGGGGAGTAATCTCTGGTGCAAAGGCAGGCGCTTCGTCCTGTGGTTCAGACAGCACCTGAGGCACAGAGGATGGCAGCTGGCAAACTCGCAATAGCCCCTATTGTCCCACAGGCTTTTCAGTCTGCTATGCTATTGATCATAGCCAAAAATATTTTCTCACTGCATTTGTGTGTTCTTTCCTTATCCCCTTCCGTAGCTCTGGCTTCAGACGCAACAATAGTGTGACTGGTACCCTAACACCTCTTCTTTGAATAATTACCTTTCTGGGAAGTGTGTGTTTAGGGGAACAGCCATGTCTCACTCAGCCACTCACATTTTCCTGAATAAGAGCTTCAGTCTGAGAGACTATTTTGCATAAGCAGAATTAATCAGCTTGGTCCTGCTCCTGTGGTCATGGGAAGCTCTGGCATGGATTTCATGCGATGTACAGAAACTTCACTATGAAAAAACAATAAGGGAGAGCATGTGGCTAAAACTTCTTTAAAGAAGCAAATGTTAGACAGCAAATCAGCAGTAGTACCTTCCACTAACTACTGTGCATTCTGTCAATCATTATTTTCTCCAAGCAAAAAAAGCAGACCATTTCTTGTCTGAGTCTGTTTTGCTTTTAGGATACTATTATATTTTTCAGCCATATTTCCCAATAGTTACATTTGCCAAACAGATCAGCATCAATTATGTCAACCCCCTCACACATGAAAGAACTCTAGAATTCTGCAAAATGACAACAGATTTTCTGGCAACAAAAAGTAATCAGGTATGGGGGACTGGGAGGAAGGGCTATTTGCACTGACGATCCAGTCAGGAACACATCCCTCCTTCCTTGTAATGGTATTTCCTTTATAGTTGCTGAGACATTTTGAAACATAAAGCTTAATTATTACAGATACTTATGCATTGCACACCTCTATGACAAACAATTGTCAAAACCATCAGCATCCGCTGCCAATTTATTTGAAATAAAAACATCAGGTGAAATAGACCTTCACATATCTGAGTAATTGTCTCTTTGAAAAGGGTTCTTAAAAAAATGGATGTCAGATTCTTAGTGAATCTCATTGTTTACTCTGGGCTACAACATCTGAAGTTAGATTTTGTATCTGACTGCTGTCACAGTGACTGAAGTCAAAACATCCTGTTCTATCTCTTGTTTATGTACTGTAATCAGCTCCACAAACCTGTTCAACTTGAAACGCAGCTAAAACCTGCTTTATATATGTGCTCCCTGGCATACTTTTCTTGCTCAAAGATGGACTATACCAGTAATCTTAACTGACGGAAAGAAAGCTAGCATTAGGTTTGCAAACAAGAGCTCAAAAGCAGGAGGAAATACTTCCTTATAAAACAAAAATCCTTAGACAATTTGCCAAATAGTACTTCAACCATTATGATGGTGGCTCTGCAAGAAGGCATCTCAAATTGCACTCAGGGCTCGTGTTTGGGAAAAAAATCAGCATGCAGTTAGGGAGGAAAATTGCGTTTCAGTAGCACCTCTGCTCTGATGCCTTCTCTGACACACACAAGGCATGGTGAGAGCTTTTTGAGAGCGGAGCGAGGAGGCTCGGCCTCCCTGGGTAAGTGGAGCAAGGATTAGAGCTGAAGTGTGCTGCAATGTCCTGCACGGTGGTCCCAGACTGCACCCTGACACTTCTCACATGCTCCCTGTTGGGGTGCTCAGGCATTCCCAAGGGGAATATTTGCCTGGAGATCTGGTGCTTTCCTGTGGCTGGTGCTGGCCTCTCCCTGTTCCTTTCTGAGGACCTTGAAGCTACTCTTCAGAAGCACCTAAGTGTTACCATTGACTCTGAAAACCAAGAAGAAATTTGGTGACTACATCTACATGAGACAAATTCACTGTTCATTTAATATAAAATTAAGTTGCCCATTATGATCTGAGCTGCTTACTTTTAACACAGGAAGGAGCTGGGAGAGCAGTCTGCAGTTAAAAAGCAGAACTGTCAAATGAAGCAGAGGTTTCCATGCTGATAACTATGTTCCCTCAAGCTGCGCCCAGAGCGCTCCCACTTGGCAGAGGCACTAAGAGGATTTGATCCTGCTAGGTGCCAATCAGAAAGGGAATGAGGAGTATGGCCAGCCAGATTCTGTCCTTGGACCCACCGAAGGGATGTTCATTCATCTTATTTTTCTCTCCCACACTTTCTCTCTCACCTGCAGGTGACTGATGTTCTCATCCCCACTTCAAGTAAGAGTGTTAGTAAACTAATAGATTGAGAGCAGCCCTGAGGAGAACGACTTGGAGGTGTTGGTGGACGAGAAGCTCAACATGAGCTGGCAAAGTACACTTGCAGCCCAGAAAGCCAACCATATCCTGGGCTGCATCAAAAGAAGCGTGACCAGTGGGCTGAGGGAGGGGATTCTCCCCCTCTACTCCTCTCTCATGAGACCCCATCCGGAGTACTGCATCCAGCTCTGGGGCCTCCAACATAAGAAGTATATGGTGCTGTTGGAGTGAGTCCAGAGGAGGCCATGAAGATGATTAGAGGGCTGGAGCACCTCTCCTATGAGGACAGACTGAGACAGTTGGCATTGTTCAGCCTGGAGAAGAGAAGGGTCCGGGGAGACCTTACAGCAGGCTTCCAGTACCTGAAAGGGCCTACAGGAAAGCTGGAGAGGGACTGTTTACAAGGACATGGAGTGATAGGACAAGCGGTAAGAGCTTTAAACTAAAAGAGGGTAGATATACAGGGAAAAAAATTTCTTCACTGTGAGGGTGGTGAGGCACTGGAACAGGTTGCCACAGAAGCTGTGGATGCCCCCTTTCCAGAAGTGTTTAAGACCAGGTTGGATGAGGCTTTGGGCAGCCTGGTCTAGTGGAGGGTGTCCCTGCCCATGGCAGGGGGTTGGAACTAGATGATGTATGAGGTTCCTTCCAACCCAAACCATTCTATGATTCTATGGTGTCACCCTGCGGATTGGTTTTCAAGTGTATGGGATGTAAATGAAGGATTTATTTGAAAGGGGGGGAAAACACGCATGTTCTTTTCCATCTAATTGCTTGTCACTACTAGAACTAGAATGCTGTTTCTGTGGTGGAGCCTGCAGTGCCTCTGTAGCTATCTGCAAGCACAGCTGCCAGATCTGCAAGTATGTACAAGATTGCTTACTCTTCTTTTGAAGTCTTCGGACTCCCAGCTGTTATAAAGACTGATATTCATAGCTGTTTATTTGGACAACAGTTCATGGATAGACGTCCAAACACATGGCAGCCGGGTACTTGCTACATAGGTTCTGCCTCTACCTTATTGTAACAGCAAGAGGCTCTGCAAGTGGGGACCGTTTTATTAACTCCAGTTCCTGCATCTTGGAAGTCTTATCTATCTAATACAAATTGAGGGGATAGGGAGGGACAGGCAAAGGTTACATAAAGGCAGTTGAGATAAATGATGACCTGGGAAAGTTATAAACCCAGGCAAGTGTGTAAAAGGAGTATTTGTGTACAAGACTGAACATCTGATTTGAAAGTGGCATGCAAATTTGTGACAAGAAAATACTACTGGCCTGTAAAATGCTCTTCCCAAGGAAATTAGAGGCCTTATTATTTGGGCAAGGATTACTCACTGTTTTCCTTAAAAAGAACAAGATTAGAACCAGTACTCTGCTATAAAACTTTATTCTTGTTGGTGAGCACAAGTTCCATTGGGAAATCCTGTCTTTCATAACATTTGTAATTTGGAGATGATGTAGGTCTTCACTATGCCACAAGAAGTAAGACTTCAGAGGGCAGAGTGAAATTTGTATGTAATATTGGTATATAAATGCTTCTTATCTCAGTCTTTGTTCCCGGTTTAACATTCATATGAAAGCCCACTGTTAACTCATTTAGCATTTTGGCCTCATAAAGAATCTATGTTACTTGTTAAAATGCTACTACATTTTCTTTCAAGCCTGATCATTCTCTGGTTTATTGTGCTCAGCCTCCTGTGATGGGTCTGTCCTCTTTAGCACAATGTGCAACCAGCAGTTTTAATGTATAAAGATCACTTCGGCTGACTTACGCTTTGAATGAATAAAAGCTTTGTTCTTGTGTCTGGGAACTTTTTTAAAAGCTTATGTGCATGTCTAAATGTTTCCAGTATCATAGCATTTTGGTTTTATGTTCCATGCAACAATTTTAATTGGAGTAGACTTTATGTTCAATTTTAAAATTACGGTGTTGGAGGATAATAACACTGACATTATCATTTCATTATCCAGCTTAATTTCTCAAAAATAATTATTTCAAATTTTTCTAACAAGTGAGTTCTCTGAGGTCTCACATTGAGTATCCTTATGCTGAGTAGGTATGTTAGTCAGATTTAACAAAAAGGAAACCATTAATAAAACTGAACAAGGGACAGTGTGTTCAGCTAAAGCTACATCCAGATAGTACTCCTGATATTTCAAAAGCCATTTCCACCACATGATTTAGTTCCTGCTTCACAGAGTAGATGACAACTGATGACATTAAGTGTAAAGCCTGAAAAGATGGCCCCTGGCTCGCACAGCTGTTCATCCAGCAGATGCTAGTCATGGATGTAGAACTAGAGAAGAACAAGCCAAAATTTTCAGCTGCTTCAAAGGAGTCTGTGCTGCAAGTCCCCAAGAGTTCACAAGATGTCTCTGCAGCAAGATTACTGCCATAATGTAGGAAACACAGAAATACACAATATAGCTAATCATCTGGATTAACAGACAACCTATTTATTCTATTCTAGGCTTTAAAAAATAAAATGTCTTCTCATCTCCACGTGGCTCCTTGATTCCTATTAACAAGTAAAAATGTTAATTATCTAGAGTGTCTAGATATCATGTTGCAAATCTAACACTATGAGATCAGCGTATCTTGAATAAAATTGCTTCAGAGTTCACAGAAGACTGCTGAGAGCTAGAAGACCCTCAGACAGAAAAGATGGCTGCAAAAAGGAAAACCCTCCATTTTCTTCTTGCCCACTGTGCATAGGACAAAAAATAATGGACTTACTTAAACTGTTATAGAGAAGATTTAAGTTGAAGATAAGGAAAATGTTGTAATGGTAAGACTATTAAGAATGAGATTAGACTTTAAGGTTGTAGTCTTAGCATCATGTCAGCTTTTTAAGAACAGCTTAGAATGACAAATTATTCTTGACAATTCTTTAGGTATAGTTCATTCTGCCTAAAGGAGAAGAGATGGACTCAATGACTTCTCAAGGTCCCTTCTAGAGTTATTTGGTATGATCTTATATCACAGCTGCAGATCTCTGGAGTTTCTTTCAAATTTGGAAAATGTCTATATTTGAAAGTGTTCATCAGAAAAGAGACCAGTATGTAAGGTTTTGGGGGGAAAGGTTTTATCAGCTATATACAGCAACTAGAACCAGAAAGTTCTTGCAGAAATTTCACTTTTGTTGTATTGAGAGCATAAATAATTATGTGAAATATGAGGAAAGGAACAGAGAGAACTCCATTACATGCATTCCATTCCGCTACAAAGCACACATGATTTTGGACAGGGTAGCAAATGCTCTGAAAATTGTCTGGTCCTGAAGGAATATATGGTATGAGACCAAGATATTCGATAATGAGACATTCTTGCAAACATCTGATTAGTTTTCAGCCCCGCATCTTTCAAGCTGAGAGTCGATTCCTGCTGAATGAGTTTATTTCAGTTTAAGAATAATGCATTTAACCTTTCAACTGTTAAATCACTATGGAAAAATAAAAAGGTCCTATATGTACATTTTCTTTTTCTCTTAACTGCCTGGCAATTTTATTTTAGTTCCTGGACTACAATTTATAGGGTATAATCAGCTATAAAAGTTCCCAAGTAAAAACAATTTCAAGAGATACTGTGGTTAAATCAAAAGCTTTTAAACAAGGAGTTTAAGTGCATATAATTTAATCCTTTCTATTTCAGACACTGTACTATCAAGACTTAGTCATTTTTCAGAACCTGCAACATCTCTAATTTCAAAATTTCTAGTGCATTTCTAGTCCAGGCCTATTTTGAATTTTCACTTACTGAATCTTTTCCAAATAAAACAACTTTTGAAAGAATAGCATTTAGAACATTCCTTTTTGCAGTAAATATTTCAAATATTTATTTTCTCTTTGCATTTAGATGGAGAAAAATTATTTCCTCACACATTTCTCTTTTTCTTCTTTTGATAGTTAGGAAAGTAATAGCACCAGCTGGCTTTTAAAAAAATCACGTCATTAGAATTTTCAGGAAAATCACTTTTGAACTTTTTTTGTAAAGTACTGTTTCCCTCTTCTACTGGTTTCATTTATTCTGACAGCATTTTCAGTAGTCATTTTCGGTAATACATGCTTCCTCTTTTCTTAAAAGAAGTACACACACTTACGCTGGTGTTTGGGGGAGGGAAAATATCACCTCTTGAATGTGTCTGTTACAATTTGGGGAATCAATCAAAAAACCTCATCAGGTTGACTAAAAGCCCGTGGGCCACAGTAGATCTGTGCATCTGACAGCTCCAGAGTTTTCCCCACCCACCACCCACCAGCTTTGGACAAAGGAAAAAAAGCTCTTGAAACACCTCTAAATGGAACTTGAGGAAATCAGTTCTCAAAAATAAATTATTTCATATTGGAAGATGACAGAATTTGTGGCTGTCAGGCAGGTGATATAAAATCCACTACCATCAAAGAGATTCTTTCCTTGGCTGGAATGAAGTGAATGAGACCCAAAGTCTGCAAGCAAAGTGCCACATGCAGGCTCCTCTAACAGATAGGTTTGGGCAGAGTATTTCTGAAATAAAAACAGACCCTTAGATTTTACAGTCCATATTTTGATCTTTATCAGACAGTTGCTAGTGACTAATAATTTCTGGTGTTAAATGGATGTTTCTGAAAACATGCCTCTACACACTGCCTTGGACACGGAAACACTGTCTTGAATAACGTGCCGCTACCCAGCTTTGGGCCACTGGATAATACTCAAATATCATTCAGAACACCAAATCTTCTTTTAAGGCTTGTATCAAAACTCACGTCATCATGAACTCCAACACATCTCATTAAAAAAAGTTAAATTGTTACAATTTGCACTGTATGAATCTCTGCTGGACACTTCATAAAGTAAAAGAATGGGCACTATCTCAGTTTCTATCTGGGAACATTATGGTGAGGGAATATGTTCTTATTTCCACTCAGTATAAAGCTGTCACCCCGCACTAGCTATCGCTGTAGACAGCGTGCTAGAAATTGGCAAAGCACAGATCAGGGAGAGAGAGTGCATTTTTGTGGAAGGGTTATTGCTGACAACACAAGAACAATAAATTAGAGTCAGGAATAAAAGATGACATTAAGGCCCCCATGGCACCATCTTAAAAGAATTTAATATTCTGAGATATTTCACTTTCTACTGTATCTACATGCCATTTATAATCCAGACAAAGCAATATCCAGAAAACAAATGAGGTGTAATTTTCATGCTAATTATCCTAGACGCATTTATCCCTTTGTCATATTTATTTTTATATTGTGCCTTTAAAATATAAAAAGACAATAATATTAAAACACACAAATTAAATTTTAACATTGTTTTGCCTTCTGCATTCCTTCTGTTCTGCATAATAATTCCCAGCTGATATTTCATCCTGTCTTCTCATTTCTGTTCCCAGATGACAGAGTTATTTATTCCCTTGGCCAAACCCTGGGGGTTTCTTTTCAATCCTTGCTCAACAAAACCTTGAATGAAATGTGCGGGTGTTCTGAGCAAGGACAGGAAGAGAAATTAGAAGGTCTAATATTGTTTTTGCTTGTGATTGTGTAAATCAGGGGCAATATAAATGAAGCTAAGGAATTCACCAGTTTTACAGTGATATATGTGACAGTAAATAATTGGATTGATCGGTAGAATTCATACAATATCATATGACAATGACCAATCCTTTTTCATTGCTGCCTTTTTCTGAGGCAAATTAAATTACAGATTTAACCCACAAACCAGTTCTTGAGTCAGAATATATTTACAGCCATTTTAATAACGAGTTTCATAAAGGGACCCAACTTGAAAATGTTGTAATTTATTTATCAATGTTCTTTAATATTTCAGGCAGTTCAGATGATCATTTTAATTTATTTATGTGTTTGAGGATTTATTAAATATGCCCATCATCCTTTCTGGGTGAGTCTACAAAACTGACATCACAAGGAACTTAAGCTGAACTGATGTATCTCACTACCAAATCTTCTCTCCCAATCTGTCCCACTAATACACCCGCCACGTAGTGCCCCTTTGCAGTCACCACATTCAGACCCTGTCCGGGAGCAGGGAAAGCAAATTTCACACGTGAGAGCTTTTCATCAAGCTCTCACCTAGGACTCAAAAAACTACCAACTCTTGAATTACATTTCCCGAAAGGTCTATCTAGCAGTGGAGAAAAGGAGAATGGGGAAGTACCTAGTCTAGCTGGAACTTTATATCATCTTGGGCCTAACAGGCTAATAAAAACACGGGGAATTGATCCACATCCACAATGATGCTGAAAAAGTGCTAGGTCTCAGCCAGAGACCTGGCTTATATCGTGCTTACATCTAAGAATAATCCTTGGCTTCATCTCATAAAGGACAAAAATAATGCAAGAGTCTATGTCAGTATATTTGCTGTTTATCCCATAATCTTTTTTCTCAAAAAGTGGTATCAAATCCTGAAGCTACCAATTTCCCTGTTGAGATGGACTGGCGCTGCATCTGCTGTGACAACTGCAGGTTTTGCTACTATTTTCCTAAACATGGTTCTTTAGAGACATGTGCTGAAAAATCAGCAGTCATAGAAATTAGGCTAATTAGACTAGATTAAAATTACACTCCCAGAATTATTGCTGAGCCAAAGTTTGATGCAAATTTCTATTTCTGTTTTTTATATGCCCCATCTCAGCATCATGCCAATTTTCACATCTGTTCATGTTAAGACAGCAGGACTATTAACTCATCCTTCCCTTGTTCTGAAAATAACCTACTTGAGACACAGCCTAATCCACAGCAGAACCAGAGTGAGCCATGATGAGGAACCCCACACAATGTCAAAGGTTCAGATGAGCAAAGCCAAATGAACATAGCCCACGACACATCCCATATTATAGTTATCCTCATGTTTCATAGCAGTTTGAAATAGTACATAAGACAGCTGGCAAGGATGATATTGGCACTTGCTCATCTAACCACTGAGCTACAAACAGATGTTGTGCGTGAAATAGGAACCACTGCCATTGACACATCTCACATGCCAGATGGTGGGGCAAAGTGACTCAACCTGACATGAAGAGGAAATTGTGTGTGACATGTCCTTCATTTCAATGAGTAATATGCCACTTCTGGCCCCACTTTTCATCTGAAACATCAAATGCTATTTGACAGGACATACATGTGATTTCTGGGGTGGTGAAAGTCTGCTTATCTATATATATACACCAAGTATAATGAGAGGCACAGTGACTGTGCAGCAGGAAAACAGGATTTCTGCACTTAAATGTATTATTGGAATCCCTTATCAGGATTTTAGATTATTTTTGGTTTTATTACGCTATGTTGGACTAACATTTCTTATAAATACTATCCACAAGCATCAACAATAATATTCAAGAGGGGTAATTGCCAATGTTTAGTTCTTTCTTACAAACCATCGGTTTGCTTCCAACAGCACTGTTTCTAACTGACTGGACTGCAAGCATTGTTCTACATTCATGAGTGTGTAAGAGATAATGAGAAACTGTGTAAGAAGTGAGGAGAGACAGTGAATTGTGCATGTATATGGCTGTGACAACACAAGATTTGGAAGTCTTCGCTGGTCCTTGGTCAGATGCTTCTGAACAACGGTGCTTGCTCGTTACAGTGATGGCTTTCTGTTCCAAACTCAGGACTCCAAAACTGAGAGGAAGTTGGCAAAGTTATAATGATGTGAATGAGAATAGATTCCCCATGTAATCATGCATAGGTATAGATGGGTCCATCCTTTCACTCCTAACCTGTGAGTCTATAATATCCTTTGATAAGATGTGCACAGCACTGTGAAACAGGCTGATAACCACTGAGCAAGTGTCATGGTTTAACCCATCAGGCAGCTACAACAACCACACAGCTGTTTGCTCACTCCTCTCCCCAGTGGGATGGGGAAGAGAATCAAAGAGGAAAAGATAAAACTCATGGTTGAGATAAAGATAGTTTAGTAGGACAGAAAAGGAAAAAAATATAAGTAATAATAATAACAGAATATACAAAACAAGTGATGCACAGCACAATTGCTTACCACGCAGAACCGATGCTCAGCTAGTTCCTGAGCCATGCCATCTCCCAGCCAGCTCTGGGATGGTATGGAATATCCCTTTGGCCACTTTGGGTCAGCTGTCCTGGCTGTGTCCCCTCCCAGCTTCTTGAGCACCCCCAGCCTCCTCACTGGCAGGGCAGTATGAGAAGCTGAAAAGTCCTTGACTGCTTGGCAGCAACTAAAAACATCAGTGTGTTATCAACATTATTCTCATCCTAAATCCAAAACACAGGACCATACCTGCTGCTAGGAAGAAACCTGGTCTAGCGGAGGGTGTCCCTGCCCGCAGCAGGGGGGTTGGAACTAGACGATCTTTAAAGTCCCTTCCAACCCAAACCATTCTATGATTCTATGATTCTAAAATTAACTATCCCAGCTGAAACCAGGACAGCAAGATGAGGAGCTCAGTGCACTAGAAAGTAACAGGACTGTATACAGCTCCTTGCAGACAGCATCTAGCTTAGTGTTAGATGTTTTGGAAGAGATTCACTTGTGAACAATTCCAGGTGAAAACAAATATTATTTTCTTCAAATTGTAGGCAATGTTCTAACCTCACACAAATAATTTAATCCTAGTGACCTTGGATAGATTTCTTCATCCTATTAAGATCACTAGAGACAGTAAAGAAAGAGGAATTGCCCCAGAACCTCTACCCAGAACAGCCCTGGATCTGAAATACAGACACTCATCATACTTAATCATGTGCTGAAATTCAAAGAATTAGGAGCCCACAGATGGGCTCAGTAAACTTCTGTAGTTTACACAAAGCTTTGTGAGCTTTGCTAGACTTTATGTGAATAAAAAAAGCTCTTAAAAAGGTGCACTTCCTCCTAGCTTCTCAAATTAGAGGTTAGGAGAGAACAGAATGATTTCATTTGGTAAGGATGAACATCTTGGCCAAGAGTAAGTTGTAAAATACCCACCCACCTCCTTGTTGCTCACTTATGGATATAAAAGACCTGTAATAAACAGAGAAATCTGGGAAAGGAGGTCTCATGGCAGTGTAGCACCTCAAATAGTTTGTACTCAATAATTAACATTTTTTCCTTGATGCCTTGAATTATCAGATATTCCCAAAGCATATGCAGTAGAGAGCAAAGCAGATTTACAATGCTAACAGGAATTTTATTAGTGGCAACATTTGGCAGTATGCATGTAGGCAGAAAGCCAATGGGTACCAAAAATTGGGTGAGTTTTTTTGTTGAATTAGTCATGCTCTAATGTTCATCAAGGTTTTATTTCTGATATTCAAGTTTGCAAGTCCTGATCCAGCTGCCAGGATTCAGGGTTTTAGTTCAGGTATCGGAAAGTGATGGATGTTGATGGGTATTGACAGGTATTGACTGCAGTAAACGTAAGTGTTGACTCTGAAGAGACCTTATAGCTCTGCCAACACATTCAGAGCTTGCACTAACTCCTGAGTTTCAATGTTCTGCTTTTCTGTAGTTTACACCCAGCCCCAGCTGTTGCACCTCTCCATGGGCAAGTGTTCCCAAAGCTCCACAGCTGCTCTAACCATGCTCCCATTGCAAGCTCCATCTGAGAAGAGATACATGGCTCCAGGACAGATGACCCAGTTGCATGGGCCAACCCTAGTGTTGGTTGCTAGGATCTCTGCTACTGATGATTCCCAAATCATATGGCTTTTGTGGCCACAGCAAAAAATATCAGGGAAACTGGAAACAACAGAATTTTCAGTCAGAAAGTGCAAGATCCCAGAAACAGTATAACATTTTCAAATCACCAGGTGTGTTTCAGAAAAAAAATCTTTGAAGGTTTTCTGATTCACGGGGAACTGAAAACATCAACATTGCAATCTGAAACCAAATCTAATCCTAAAAAAATTAAATACCCAATGAGTCAGAAATCAAACCCATCAGACAGCTCTCCAGTTTTAACTTGCTCGCCAGTTAAAGGATTTGGACTTGTGAATAGTCATGTTATTGCCTCTATATCATTCAGAAATAAATGTATCATGACCATGCAGACAACTCAGTCAACTCTCCTTTGCTTTCTGCCTGTTATTTACTTACAAAATAAATACTTGAAATAATGAGATGTGGTGTCCTATGAGCATACACTTCATCATACACTCGATCGCAGCTTCTTAGACACCAACATCAACATTTGTTTTGAAACATTTTTATGCAATGGGGTCATTAACAGCTGTTTGTGTTGATTCTCTGGTGTCTAATAATAATAATCATACTGCAGATTTTGTCTGTGTTTCATCAGTTCTGTGGCCCATCTTCTCTATTTAGTTCTCTATTTTGACAAAACCTGTGGCAATATGATTCTATGGACCTTTATCCCTCTGCCAAATTTAGCTGCAATTTGCTCATAGGTTAAAAAAATTACAGAGAGGGAGAGGAAACACAAACAGATACACAGATGGCCCAATTGCTTAAGTCGTCTTTCCTCCCAAAGATAAGTTTTAGAACTGCTGATATACCAGACTAATGTCGACCAATATGCCATGGGAATGGGTCTAAGTGCTTGAAGCACGATAATGTATTCCTCTAAAGTCTTACAAGTGGAGTCAATGTTCCAGAGCACTTTCCCAAATAGGAAAGTAGTCTGTGAAATATGTTAAGAACATGTGCCCCTTGAAATTCAACTGTAGCTTTTAAAAAGAGATAGTCTAGAAAAATGAAGGGTAAATACAGTAAGAAGTACAGAACAGGAACCATTTGCCAACTGGAAATAGCACAAAGGGAGCATCAGCCTATGCCAGTCTGCCTGGGTCACTGCTTCCTGCAGTGAAATACAGCAGCTATTTACATCTGTCACCATTTATAGAACATATTAAACTACAAAGCAGTCTTGAGGTAATGTATAATGATTTCCCTCCCCTGATAAAATTGGCTTTGAACAGCTGTCATATAGTTATTAAAACATCCTATAAGCAACAGATTAGAAATCACCCATGCACAGAAATAATTCTGCAAGTTGAGAAATTATTTTATCTTTCTGAATTGGCAATGAAATGTTAACAAAAACTTCTCAGCAATGTAACAGAGCACTGGTTTTGGCTGGGATGGAGTTCATTTTCTTCATAGCAGCTTGTAGGGTGCTATATTTTGTATTTGTGACCAAAACAGCGTTGATAACACACCAATGTTTTGGCTATCGCTGAAGACCATCAAAGCCTTTTCTGTTTCTCATGTTGCCCTGTGCAAGTAAGCTGGGCGTGTGCAAGAAGATGGGAGGGCACACAGCCAGGACAGCTGACCCCAGCTGACCAGAAGGGTATTCCATACCATATGATGTCGTGCTCAGCAATAAAAGATGGAGGAAGAAGGAAGGGGGAACATTTAGAGTTACAGTGTTTGTCTTCCCAGTTTACATGTGATGTAGCCCTGCTTTTCTGGAAAAGGCTAAACTACCTGCTGGTGGGAAGCGGCAAATGAATTCCTTGTTTTGCTTTGCTTGTGTGTGCAGCTTTTCCTTTACCTATTAAACTGTTTTATTCTTGACCCACAAGTTTTCTCACTTTTTTCCTTCCAATCCTCTCCCCCATCCCAGTGCAGGGGAGTGAGCGAGCAGCTGCGTGGGGCTGAGCTGCGTGCCAGGTGGGTTAACGCACAAGCAGGTTTTAGTCCATTCATCTTGCTGAATTGACCCAACAGCTGTCTGTTTTCAGCTGTCTTAGAAAGGTTTGATTATATTGAACAAATAAATGAAAGAGCTGGAATATGTAATCAAGGTATGCCATGAAGTAGTCCTTGAAAGAAGCTGGGCTGTTTCACTGAATTCCTGCTACATGTTAAGTCAGATCCATGGAAGATTCATAAACCGTGCTTCATGATGCCTTCAGTAGCTGGTGGGTGATTTTGTTTCTATTTTGCTCATACTAATGAAATACCCCACAATGTTAATAAATGCATCCAGTTAATAGAATACACAAAGAGATGTCTTCAAGACAGATGAGTGAAAAGGTTACTTTGCCTGTGTTTGATTGCCCAGCAGTAAGTACTGCTCATTAGGGGAAGAGGTGCAGTATAGTATATTAAGAAAGCAATATACATGCTCTGATGAAAAAGATCAGAGACAGACTTGATGAAAATCACATTAAACAGACAAGGGCTCATGTCATGCTGGGTTCCCAAATCCTACTGAATGTTCTAGACATCAAACAAAAGTGAGGACATGAATTGTCTTTTGAATTTCTTTTTTATAATGTGACCTGCTTTATTAAATCTGCACTGGACATGACTGCAACCCTTTAGGCTGTGGAAGTGGACGAGTGTTTGGCTGGTGAGTCCCACAGCTGCTCTGTGCATCTGCTGCTACTTGCAGGCTGAGTAGCAGAATTGGAGGCAACTCAGGGAACAAGAGAGTCATGGATTTGGGAGAAGAAATGGTCTCAGGAACTTGAGCAGAAAGGCTTGGGCTTTGCTCCCTCATCAGTGGAACATCTGCATATTAGGTCTTCTAAGAAACAGTCCTGGAGACCTTTCCTGAACAGCAGGCAACCTGGCTCCTTCTAGGGTTTTCTGAGCTGTAATTCTTTCTTTCTTGGCCTCATTTCAATAAGAATGGAGGCTTTCACTCAAAATATCACCCTGTGGCAGAGATGCTCTCCTGGATGTGGGAGCTACCACTGCATAAACCCTTAACCCGAGGAATACCTGATATAGAGGCCTCCCACTGAATGAATATGTATTCAAATGAAAGGAGGACAAAATCATTGTCTATACATAAAGTTCAGCCTTTGAGCTCCGCTGCAGCTCTAAATAGACATGGAAGCTAAATACAGGCTTTTCCATACATCTCTCCCTCTGACACTTCAATCGCCTGAGATCTGCTCCATCTGCTGTGAAACCCTGTGGAGAACAACCCCCACGCCCAGGTCTCTATTTAGCTAAATTAGCACTGTGAACTCCCTGGTGGAGCACAGCATCGAACGCGGGAAGGGCAGTGCTAAAAGGCATAAATACCGAAGTTTGAAGATCCAGTACACAGGGAAATACCACAGGCCCAGTAGTTAAATGTGGCAGAAGCCAGGCTGGAATCTGGTTGGTCCTCTTAGACTTCCTTCCAGATCCTTTTCAAGTACTCCAGGCAACCACCTTCACTGTATGTGTTTATTTCATAGCCATTTATCATTTGGGTTTTCCATTTTTCATCCAATCACAAATACTTCCTAAATAAGATAGAAAATGTTCAGATTGCACTTAGATGGGGGGGAAAAAAAAAAAAAAAAGAAGCTGGAAGTAAAACTTCGCTGGATTGTCCCCAGACTCACAGCAGAGAGATAGCATAAAGTCCTCAGTGATTCAGTATCCCTCCTGTCAGCAGTCTGGGGAATCACTCAAGAGCAGCTCCTCTTATAGTAGTTATAATAGTTTCAAGCTTATCTTTGGACAGAAGCCTTCTTTATAATTTTTGCCTTCTCTTTTTATTTGTACTTGCCAAAATGCCTGTGATATTGTTACCAAGACTTTACAGTGCTCCCTAAGGGCAGGAGCTAATACAGCCGTGGTCATTTTATGCTGGGTGAACGGCCAATTGTTCACACTAGAGGGTTTTTTAACCCTCACTAATAACAGCCAAAAGCATTTAAAAGAGAAAAAAGCACTTGAAAGCTTGTCATTTTCTGCCAAACACTTTACACAGAAAAATAGGTTTTGTTAATACCAGTTTTCCCAAGTGTCTCAATTACCTGAAAACACTGCTTAGTTTAAATGCTACAAGCAAATGTAGGAGAGAAACAAACAGTGAAAGCTGCCAAATCTAAAATTGAGAAATCTTATTATAACTTATGGATAGCTCACCCAGTCCCTAATGCCTGAGCCTAGGGAAGGAACATCTGGACGCCATGAACACTTGTGCTGCACTCGTTGGTGACAGTTACCTGTTCCCAGCTTGATCACAGCCCTGAAAGCACTCGCTGCAGGGGGACTGTTCAGATAAGTAATGTTGGGCATCATATTATGTAAGTGTTTGTGTAAACAAACAGAAGCTGGTGCTTAACAAGTACTTTAATTTGGCAAGTCAGATACTGGGAAAAGGGAAACCTTCACTTCCCTTTCAGCATGGGTGATTCTCATCACACCAGATTACCTGTGGGGACTATCCACCAATTCGGACCCGGTTCCTCTAGCACTATTTTTTGCAAAGGTTCAGATCAAGGCTTGGACTCTATTCTCTGCCCCATCAATCTGTAACAGAGCCATCATTGACCCCCGTGATGACGGCACACGCTGCCACAACGAATCACTACCTTCTTGACGAATTCTTTAACAGCTATGCACAGCAGCAAGGACAAAGCTTGTCGAGGGTTAACATGTTAAGCCGTGGCAGCAGCGCACTCACACACACACACACACGTGCACACACACACCCCCACAGGTTTAACAGCATGGGGGGCCATGGTGGCTACTTTGGCAGGACGCATGTGCGCTGCCAGGCACGTACACAGAGAGCCCCCAGCAACGTCCCCAGGTACTGGAGCCCACCAGAGACCACCTCAGCCAGTAAGTCCACCCAGGACACCCCTCAACCAAAGGGAGCTATATGCGACCACGACCAATAGATGACCACAGTTCAGATCCAACCCAGGGTGTAAATGGACACCCCCTTCAAGTGGTTCTCCTCGGAGCAGCGCGTCTCTGGCTGGCAGCCCTCCCTTTGCATTGGGACGCCTTCCAAAGTAATTTCCTGGGACTGGGTGTCCTCACCTTATAGGTGAGTGGAACGCACATTTTGTGTCATCGTTCTAAGCTTAGATTAACTCACACACTGTGTAGTATCAGTTCCCAATTGATATCCTGAACCTGTAAATACACTGTGTCTGCCAAAGTGTTTGTAAGATAATTTCCCTGTTCAGTTTGACCATTCCACCTATTTCCTGACCCGACCCCGTTAAACATTTTTTAGAAAATATTTTGTCAGTCATACACTTCCATGACATCAGTTTACTGTGGTTTTACTTCATGTATGAGGTCCAAGACATAGGATCAGTAATCAGAGATGAGACTTGCCTCCAGCATGGGAAAGTACTTTAGCTACAGGCATACTTCTGTAATAGAAGTCAGTCTGATACCATAAGTATAATGAAAGCATAATATGCCTCCCAGAGGAAGTTCTTGTGTAGGCAACAAGAATAACTTCCTGCAACAGCCAAATCTTGCTTACTTTTTGACTTGTGTAATTCCATTTAATTAATAAAGCAAATAGGATTAGTGCCTTGGTATTACAAAACAGACCTTGTATTACGTTGACATAAGCCTGTAACAGCAGCCACAAATCATCCGCCAGTTATCAGGTATTCTCGTGGATCTCTCATCACAAAACTGGCATACCTCAGAGAAGGATGAAGCTAATGATCAGCATAGTATGCATTTATGAGAAACAAAACCTACTGCTTTTCTTTTTAAATAAGAAGGTATTTTCATTATTCATTTTAAATATTAGAGTCTGAATCAGTTCATTTCTAGTTAAAAATTCAATCTAACTCACAGTCTAAGCAGAGTGATTTTCTCAGACTGAAAAAAACAACAGAGCTCTGGAGCCTTCTGTGGGGAGGATTCCACAGCCTTTGAAGATCCAAAGTTTGTCGCTTAGATACAGGTTGTTAATCTAAGCCTTCAGGCTATAGAATGAAACAGCCTGGCAAACTAATTTGCTGTGGTTCTGTGATGGGCTTGTTTTAACCACACTGGTGCCCAGCCATTGCAGTTCTAAGCAGTAAGACAAGGCCAACCTGCTTTCCAGATCTGAAGATCAAGTGCCTGTTCACAGGTTAGGGGGTGGGGTGTCAACTGTAAATACCCCCACTTGGATTTACTCTTTGGGATTCATAGCAATTCTGCATTTTCATTCATTCAGCTGAGTTAATTTAATCTTAATGTCCCTCATTATTAGCTTTTATTACAGTGGAGGTATGAAAGCATGGGATAGAAAAGCTCACGTTTTAGGCAAGTACAGTTTGTCCAACATGCTGAAATTTGCTTTCCCTTTCCTGGTTTTGACAAATGTATGTCATGTCTAGTCTCTGGATGGCATTTGGCCCTTGCACAGAGGTTGCTGTACTAGTTACATACTAATACAGAACATGTAGTACATGCAGTACTGTGTTTATGCTGTTATGAAATATAAAGCAAAAACACCTACATATGTTACATGTAAAACTATCAATCATGGGCAGGTCTCCTGATGAGTATTTATAGAGACCAATTTGGCTTTCTAAAGTTTTTTACATTAGTAATAATAGGGTCAATAACATTTCTATGTATATTCAGTATAAGAAAAACACTCTCCTAAGAAGAGGACCAACAAAACCTTGTGTGGGCTGCTGAAAGCCTGTGTAAAACCTAGTTTCAGGAATTAAGAATTAGGAGGAGTGGGTGGTATATTGAGCCTCTGTGAAGGGTGAGTGTAGCTGTAGGGATGTCTGTGCAACACTGAGAGCATTTGTTGCAGCCTGTGCAGGCATACTTGAGCATCATGTCATCTCCCTCGATGCGTACCTATGACAATGAAGTCATGGAAACAGTGGCTTCAGTGCCAGCTAGATGAGGCAGATGGGCACTGTCTACTTATTCTGGCAGCTATATCACATGAAAAAAGCTGTGCTGCTGCGTCTTGGCTGCTTGGTTCTCACCAGACTAGCTGGATTGATACATACATGGGAGGCAATCACCTCTTTGGTTGCAGTATAAGTTTGGGTGACATGCCATGCCTTTGTCCTGGACATGGGATATTCTATGGCTCTACCCAGCCACAGGCAGGGGAATCAGCTCCTTTTCAGTGCCATGACAAGAAAGCAAGAACTGAGGCACTGGCCTGTATCCCCCTCACTCTTGAATCAGATCACCTACTCATGAGGGGAGCTTCTGTCACATGGTCCAACATAGTCTGCATAATATTAAACAATTTTTGTAACCTAGATACCCTCTTGCAGCTGTATTCTCAGAGAAGACAAAGAACGTACAAAGAATATACAAAGAATATAGTCACTCTGAGTTCTCACTAGCTCTTATAACGCAAAGGGCCAAGTGTTCTGCTTGTTCTGCTTGTTCAGCATCCTTGGATGTAAGGAAAAATGCAGAATGCTGGCATTTCAGTCTCATGCAACTGAAGATCCTCATGCAGCTCAAAGCCTGGTGATTTGCTCCAGAAGAAGTACATCTTGTATTCTTCTACCCAGTATAGGGGAGAAATGGGAGAACCAGGGTAATTAATACACTATTTCATAGGGACCTATCATTATTCTTCAGGTTCTTAGAGTCTACACTGCTGACCAATAGCCTCTTACTTCATGCACGCTTATTGTGGAGGAAGCAATAGTGGTGGTCATCACTCTCTCTTGCATCCTTCATGCCAAGTGCTAAAGTCATACAGAAAATTAGCACAGGTTAATCCTCCCCCCCATCCTCTTTTACACAACAAAATTGTTGTTGTGAATCATACATCAGTATACGATGGGATCATACATCAATTTATGAATTGATGAATTATAGGATAGAATTGCCCACAATAACAAGGGACTGGATTTGGTAACTGAATAAGCCTTTTCCACTCTGCTTACTTTCCTGCTCAATGATTTAGCCCACGCACTGTCTGGTCTGAATTCCATGGGATTTCTCCACATACTCAGTTTACGTGAGAAGCTGTATATACTGAATGAAAGGTTCATTAAACATTGGAACTTCCTGGCCTTTTCTTTGCCTTCACCCTTTCCCTTTGATAGCTGAATGTACTGCTTTACTTAAGAAAACCAGAGTGCCCTGGCAGGAGGGAGGCATAACACAAGCACGTGCCCTGAATACGGAGAGTAGTGAGTGCAGCTCTGGCAGCACATCTCATTCCCGACCCTCAGCACCTCTGCCACAGGCACGTCTGCAGGGCTTATCAGGGCAGACTTAGCATGCATAGCAAACACCCTGTACAATGGTGTAACTATGCAAAAAATATCTATTGAGGGGAAAATCGTAGAGCAGTAAGCTCCTTCTCTGCTTAATAGGAATGTGAGGACATGGGTCTTACAAAAGAAAATGCTAATAGTCTGTGTCACTCTGGTCTTTCCCTCTTCAGACTCTTCCTCTCTCTTAAACCTGATGATACCTGTTTATACGTGTTCAGTGAACCCAGCAGTCTTGCACATTCTGGTTTAGATTTATTTCTTGGCTGAGGTGAGCAATGTGAATAAAGCTCTGTATGTAGATCTAGGGGAATCTGAAGGTTGGTTTAAACTTGAAGCTAGGTTACATGGATAAAATAACAATGTAAAAATCTTGTGTTCTGTCTGGTTTAGAATGGAGCGCTCTCGTATCCATTGAAGCATTTTGCTTTAGTGCTTTCAAATAAAGAAATTCTGCATCATACACTGGGAATTTATGACTATGCACACACATATGCACACACAAAGAGTATTTCAACCAATAATAAAAGCTGCTTATTACTAAAAGTGCTATCAAAAGTCAGAAAGCTAAATGGGATATTCAGATCAGCATCAACTAAAGCTTTCTGTTTCCCCACTTCCCCAGCACCTCCTTCACATTGTGCTTAACAATGTGATATTATCATGCAAGTTTTACTATAGTTGTAACAGGGCCGAAAATAACTAAAAAACCCTTGGATCCTCATCATTTACTGTGATATCATAACAGTGTTTTTTTACATGTAATTCTTAATCTATTGTATTTTAGGAATGGTTCCTTGATACTGTTAAAGCACCTTTGTAAATTTAATGGATTCACTGTGAATTATTAAGCTTGAACATTATAAGTACTTTTTATAAAAGATTACTTCTCATTGGTGCTTTAATAATTTTAAAATACAGTGACAAATATAAAGCTGAACTTAATATCTCATGTCATCTCTTCATAAAGTAGTGCTTTTGCCTAACAGCATTACCGCTGTCCGAGATGAGTTTGTTCCGCCACGCCACCTGTTAAGAGCTAAGCTGATCTAATTGTTCTGGTGTGTCAGAACGTTTTACATTAATGTTCAGGAGTTTTGCTACCCATGTATTTTGTTCTGTTGCAACTTTTTGGCACATCCTCTCACTTTAAGTGGGGTAATAAGCTTTTAACACTAACACCGAAGGAATATAAACTGTGTTTTTCAAAGCTGTTGTTCTGGGCCATATCTACAAGCTGGGGTGCAGCACAATACAATTTGCATTTCTCAGCACATCAGGGGCTGCTGCACAGGAGAAAGGATTTAGTCCCAGATAGGAGGAGACTTGGAGATGCTGCTCAGATCCTGCAGGCATTGTCACCAGCAGAATGGTGACACCATTCCGTGGTTTCATCCTGCTGAGCAGTCTTGCATTGGCTGGTCCTGACATTTCCAAGAGACAGGAGCTTGCCATCCTCTTCCTGCACTAGGAATCCAGCTGCACAATATCTTCTGTGCAAATTAAATAGTATTGCTGCTGGAACCACCACAAAAAGGGAATTAGTGAAACTTCTATTCCGAGTTTCCTTTAAAAGGCTCATAAAATGTAGGTTTTTTAGTGAAATTACAGAAAGACATAACATGTCTTTTCACCCATTCTCAACCACTGTCAAAATCACTAGAGTGCAGGAGATGTTTTCTGATTTGGTGCACGTGTGTGTGAACTCTCTCAGTGTGGGTTACAGGTTATCATGTTAAGCAGTAACACATCCATGTCCACTTAGAGGGCTGTCATCACCACATCTGGTTAGACAGCAGAACCTTTATCTTTTCTGCCTCGTTTTTTAAACCTCTGGCTCTGTTTTCTTGTATTATGAGTACTGAACACCAAGATTTTTTTCATGTGAATCAAAAAAATTATTTTGATTAGACAAAAGGAACGCATTTCATTTTGGGCCAGTTCACTGATCGGAAAATTACTTCTAATTTTTCAGTTAAATCACCAAACCAAAATGAAGTATTCACACAGTTCTTGTAAGTACTTCAATGATGTGCTAGAAGGCTTACTTAAACAGTATTTGTGAAGCACCTAAAGAACTACAGAAATGATGACTAAGATGCATTTATAGCCACTTCTTTTTCTACATCCCACTTCATTGATAGAGGTATGTCTGCCTTCTCACTTCCCTGGCGCTAAACTATGCACCAAAGAACACTAAGGCAACTGTCTCCTTGGGCTTCCTTATATCCAGCTCTGGTTAAGGCTGATGTAATGCAAAAAAAGTGCAACACAAACCGAATAAAAAATCATATTATAAACCAGCTTAAATGTCACAAATTCAGCATCCATTTGTGCCTTTGCCTGTTCATCTCAAAAGCCTGAGCCCCAGACCTTTGGATATGAAAACTTTGTCTACATAGGTTCAGTTTTTAACCTGAACTATCAAACTTGCAAACCTTCCCACTTTCAGTAAAGCTGAAGGTCCCTGGGCATTGGCCAGTGTTTCAGTAAGGTTCACAGGTGGAAATAAACTTCCTACAAAAATGTGTTGGATAAAATCAACAATTCTTAAAATGCTAATCCAGAAGTGGGAATGCATTTGTACTGGACCAGGTGTTGAAGACTTCCGTGTTTGTAAGAGGATCTCCAGCAGAGGACACTCAGATAGTTCCCGGTTGAATTTCTGTCCGTATTGTGCCACTTCTTGTCCTCAAAGATACGTGGTGGTCTCATGTGTGAACCTTCCTAATGGTTTGGTTGCACAGTTGTACTTATATGAACTTTTTAGCAGTGTTTAAAAGTCTTGCCCTATGCAGTGTAAGTGACATGGTTTAGGCCCAGCCAGCAGCTGAGCGCCATGCGGCTGCTCGCTCACTCCTTCCCCAACATGATGGGGAGGAGAAGTTAACAAAAGGCTTGGGTCGAGATAAGGACAGAGAGAGCTCACTAATTATCATCACGAGCAAAACAAACCGAACTTAGAAAAAGGGATTCGTCTGATTTATTACTAAACAGAATAGAGCAATGAAAAAAAAAAATCAAGCCTTAAAACACCTGCCCCCATTCCTCCCACCTTCCCGGGCTCAACTTCACTCCCGGCTTCAACCTCCTCCCCCCTCAGCGGCGAGGGGGGGGGGGAGGGGGATGGGGGTTGCGGTCAGTGCGGCGCACGTTGTTTCTGCCGCTTCATTGTCCTCGGGGGGAGGACTCCTCTCATCGCTCCCCTGCTCCAAAATGGAGTCTCTCCCACGGGCTACAGTCCTTCCCGAACTGCCCTGGCGTGGGCTCCCCTCTCCAAGGGTCTACCGGTCTGGACAGGGACTTGCTTCAGCCCGGGCTTCCCACAGGCCACAGCCTCCTTCAGGTGTCTCTACCTGCTCCGGCGTGGGGTCCTCCACGGGCTGCAGGTGGAATCTCTACACCCCCTCATCCTCCCTCCATGGGCTGCAGGGGGACAGCCTGCTTCACCATGGTCTTCACCACGGGCTGCAGGGGGATCTCTGCTCCGGTGTCCGGAGCTCCACCTCCCTCCTCCCGCACTAACCTTGTTGTTACACCTCCGCACTTCCCCCTCCAGCAGCAAAAAAAAAAAAAAAAAAACTTCCCCCCTTCTTAAATATGTTATCACAGAGGCGCTGATTGGCTTGGCCTCGGCCAGGGGCGGGCCCATCTTGGAGCTGGCTGGCATTGGCTCTGTCAGACACTGTGGAAGCTTCTAGAAGCTTCTCACAGGGGCCATCCCTATAGCCCATGCCCCCACCCGCTACCAAAACCTTGCTGCACAAACCCAACACAGCAAGTATTATCTTAAACTAGTTTTTTAAAGCTTGATTGAATCTCCTTGTCCCTTCCTGTGGACAGGGTACTGGCTGAAACCCAACACAGCACTGTCCTACCACTACACTTAAAATTTCATTGCGGTTTTATTTACTTTTAGGCTCTTGAGACATAAAATACGTAAATGAAAAGAAATGGCTTGCTGCTGCTGCTTCATGTTGCTAGGAAACAGACACTGCTCTGTGATGTCATGGAAGCGCAGCATGAGTGTCATAGTGATGCTTGAGAATCTTCCCTTGGGATTCTCAGTCACTCAGTCACTTCCTTTCAGCTGGCTGGCTGTCAGGACAGCCTGGCTGCTAAGGTAGATGGATTCAACTGAAAAAATTACTCAAACTGAGAAAAAAGAATTTAAAATGGAGCTTTCCTCATCGGAAACTTCATGTGATTCTGTTCTGGCCAATGGAGTTGAGCCATCAGGCTTGACTTCTCTCTGTCCACCATGTGACAAAATTGCAGCTAGTGATGCTGCCTTTGGACCTCCAATAGAAGAAGGGTCTTCACAGTCTTCAACTAAGCAACCCTCGTCAAAAAGAGAGCATCTGAATTCATCTGAGGAGGGCTCTTGCAAAGGCCATGCCTCTATATGCCTTAGTTTTCTGAAGAAGCTCTGGGACGTTGTTGACAACGACCTGTTTGAGTCCATTTGGTGGGGTGACAACGGAAAGTCTATAGTGATTCATGAAGAATTGTTTGAAGAGGAAGTACTGGCAAGGAAAGGACGTCTGAAAATTTTTGAAAGTGAGAGCATGAGAAGCTTCGCTCATGAACTCCATCTGCACGGATTCACCCGAAAGCTGTGTGATTTTCCGAAATCGGGTTCGCGCAAGGACTTGCTAGTAGAAGAAAGACTTAGGGAGGTATGTTGGATCCTCTATGTGCAAACTCTCAGAATATTCTAGTGGGACAGATTTCTGTTCCAACGAAACAAGCCTTTACCACGTAGGAGATGAGGATGGTAATAAATGTCCTGATTGTCATATGTCTCCTTGGCTCATGTTTGGGAGTTTTTGAGGTAGCATTTCTGAGTAGTAGAAATGCTGATAAAAATTATATGTTGGTTACTTCCAATTACTTTGAATGCATAAAATGAAAAGATACTCTCATTGTATCGGGATTTTTTTGTTGTTGTTTTTTGCTGTGTGTCTTGCTGTACCAAATGTGCAGTTTTCTTGTGGCATTTGCTGAAGGCTGAGAAGGTACATGTCAGCATCATATCATTACCTGCATGTTCATTCCATGCCAAAGTTGCTGAAAAGTAATGGTATTTGGGTTTCTAAGTAAGTTTGTATGCTTTTGAAAATCCTTTGCTTCTCTGCTACCAGCAGCAAACACACGAGGCTGGTGACTGCTTAACAGGACTGATGGCACCTTTTTATTCAGCTGACACTTCAGGTTTAGAATGCCCCTGACAGTCCTTTTTTAGCATCCACATTTCTCTTTTGCAATTAAAGTTCTTAGTTATCGTGTCTTTGTGGTTTCTAGTCACAAGGTGGTGGCAACTAACTCTTTTCCTTTGCATTTTTTAGTTTCACTTCTACTACAACCCGAACTTTAGAAGACATTTTCCCTATCAGCTAATGAAGTACAAGCAAAGCTTTAATCTAAAAAATCAAATACCAGCAAGATTTGCGCGGGACATGGCTTTGTACGCACGCCTACAGAAAAGAAAAGCAGATGCTGAGCTTGTGTGGGAAGACACTCCCGAGGAGAAGAGCGGTCCATTCCCAGCAGGTCCAAGGGAGAACAGGCGCACCTCTGCACCCAGGAAGACTGCGCGTGGCAAGGCAGCTGCCCGAGTCAGACGCGCCCGTACATCTGTGCGCACCACCCCTTTGACAAATTCAGGCCCTGCGGCAGCAGTAGACAGGGAGAAGCTCCATCCTCTGCCCCCCTCCCTTTTGCCACAGCACAGCAGCCCCGGCCCGGCTGGCGCCCAGGGTGCTGCTTCTGCTGCCGCTGCCCCAGGTCCGGCCGTGCCCAGCAGCCCCTTCCTACCAGGGCTGGCAGCAGCTGCTGCTCTGTCTGTGCTAAGGCCGCCTCAGGGCCAATCCCCACCATACCAACAGTGCCCGACTTGCACAGGCCCGGATGGCGACCCTGCAGGTAATGGCCTTGGACCCCAGCCCGGGGCGTCCTAGGTACCTTCCGCAGCCCTTTTAGTCTATGTCCTAGCAGAGTCCAAGGGAACAGGGTCTCCTAAGTGTTCCAATAAACTATCTGCATACGAAGCCTCTGCCAGTTGTGCTGTCCTGTTTTTACAGTGGAATCCTACTGCAGGCGTTAACATGAGAACACAGCAACAGGCCAAAATCAAGGGAGACTAATTCCTTTTCCTTGAAGAGAAGGTGTGGGCTTGCTGACTGGCAAACAGAAATGTAAAAGGATTTAGAATTTACTGTATCGTGTCAAGTGTCTGGAAAAAGTCAGTGCAGTTCCAGAGTCCTTTGCTGACAAGCAGTCCTTGAAATAAAATATTGAGCACTGAAACAATTTCCTTCATTTTCCTAATGAATTCAGGAGTGAAACTACTGAGGTTAGTAATGGGATTAGGTTCCAATTGATCTGAGAGAGGAATCAAACTCTTAGGTTTTGTTCTTTGGACATATTGGGAAAAGATACCCTTTTGGAAGTAGGAGGTGACACAGAGTTTCGCTGAGAAATAAATAGCATTATTGCTCTGTTTCATGTGGGAAATGGGTTCAAGATGATTGTGTGAGTTGTATACGCTGTGATCGCTCATCAATTGTGCTTCACAGCGGTGGTCTGTAATGCCAAATTTGAAGACATCACTTCCCCAAAATATCTTTTTGCATCTGTTGGCTTTAGGATGGCCTGACCTCACGCTTGCATCTAGCTTCTTCCTAGAAACACCTCATTAATGTAAGCTGAGGACCAAAATTTATTCAGTCCTCTTTCAGACAGAAATCTTGCTGACCTCCAGGAGAGCCAGGCATCAGGTGTGCAGCACTGCTCCCTTGTTGTGTGATAAAGAGCCATGCTTTTGATTCATAGTAAAATGCAATAAAATAAAAAGTCTTAAATCCAGAAGTGTTTTGAAAATTGGAGGAGAGTGGGATTAAATTTTGTGCCATGAACAGTGTGTCGGTATCCAGCTGCATGCTTTGCAGGTGTAGGTAGACAGGAGACTACTCCAGACAACTTCAATCTGAACCTTTGGTATGAAATTACGTGATTGCCTGATTACGGGTCAGGCTCAAAGAGTTGGAGTAAATGAGGTTACATCAGGCTGGTGGCCAGTCACCAGTGGGGTTCCCCAGGCTCAGTTTTAGGGCCAGTGCTCTTTAATGTTTTTATCAATAATCTGGATGCAGGAGACAGGGGTACATTAAGTAAGTTTGCCAATGATACTAAACTAGGAGGAGCTGTGGAGTTCCTTGAAGGTAGAAAGGCCTTACAGAGAGATCTGGGCAATCACTAACTGTATGAAATTTAACAAGAGCAAGTGCCGGATTCTGCACCTGGGATGGAGTAATCCTGGTTTACACACAAATTGGGGGACAAAAGGTTTGAGAGCAACCCTGCAGAAAGATATCTGGGGGTCTGGGTTGATGGCAAGTTGAATATGAGTCAACAGTATAGCCTGGCAGCCAAAAGGGTCAAGAGTGCCCTGTGGTGCATCAAGGACAGCATAGCTACCTGGTCAAGGGAGGTGATTATCCCACTCTACACTGCACTGTGTGCAGTTTTGGGTGCCTCAGTAACAAAGGACATCAAACTATTAGAGTGTGCCCAGAGGAGGGTGACAAAGATGGTAAAAGGTCTCAAGGGCCAGACTTTTGAGGAGCAGCTGAGGTCACTTTGTTTGTTCAGCTTGGAGAAGAGAAGGCTGAGGTGTGACCTCATCCCAGTTTACAGCTTCCTCAGGGGGGCAGTGGAGGTGGAACTGCTGATCTCTCTTTGGTGACCAGCGATAGGACATGAGGAAATGGAAGGGGAAGTTCAGACTGGGCATCAGGAAAAGGTTCTTCACTGAGAGGGTGGTCAGTCACTGGAACAGGCTCCCCAAGGAAGTGGTCACAGCACCAAGCCTGCCAGAGTTCAAGGAGCATCTAGACAATGCTTTCAGTCATATGGTTTACTTTTAGGTAGTCCTGCAAGGAGCAGGGAGTTGGACTCAATGATTCTTACAGATTCCTTCCAACTCGAGATATTCTATGATTCTGTGACATGACCTTGAATCAAGAAGTGTGACATATGTCTCAGTTTTACAGACAATTTAAAGACCAGAGGGTAAATGCAGAATTGTTCATTAAGTCCACAGTGATGCAGACTCCAACCACAGTGTGGTAGTGCCTGTGCCACAGCCATGGGGGCACTAAAATACCTTAATGGCTGTGCCCAGCCTCACCTGTGGCTTCCAACCACACCCTGCCCATGGCCCAGGAACCCTGTTTAAGCTCAGTTCTGGGCCTGCAGTCCCAGCTGGAGCTCTGCTGGAAGAGGGCTGGTCTCCAGCATAGCTGGGTCTAGCTCCCCCAGCTTCAGACCTACTCCTGACCTGCAGGCTGACTTTGTAGTGTGACCTCAGACCTGCTTGACCATCAGGGACTTGTCTGATGACCTGGACTCTGGTCTGACCCTGGCCGTGCTCTCGGGTACTGTGGGGTGGGTGCTCGTGAGGTCCCTGCCTTGCCAGCCCTGTTCTCCCCCAGCTCACCATCCTGCATGAGCAGCCAGCCCTTGCTTTGCCCTGACACCTTCTTAGAAGGTATTTATACCCTTGCATGGCTTGGTTTGGCTTCATGTCAGTAAAAAACTGATGTTTAGCCTTTTTCCCTATGTTAAATCACAGATGGCCAAGTTTACCACCTCCACTTTGGAGGGATGGAAATGGTATCTCCTCTACTAGATTTGGTACAAATCCCAGCTTTTTTCAGCTCAAAGTGCAAGTTGGGGGTGCAGCTGAAGTACTAGTTTGGGGATAAAAAGGACACCCAAAGTCATCTGCTTCTTATCTCCCTCTTTGAGGTGGTGAACCAATAGTAAGAAAAAAGA
This sequence comes from Balearica regulorum gibbericeps, assembly GCF_011004875.1. Taxonomy (NCBI): domain Eukaryota; kingdom Metazoa; phylum Chordata; class Aves; order Gruiformes; family Gruidae; genus Balearica; species Balearica regulorum. The sequence goes on from NC_046194.1 coordinate 14,879,882, forward strand.
CATTAGTTTATCTGTGACTGGTACAGCTGCCCTTCCCTGTCCTGCAGCGAGCTGGCTATAGCCACCCAGGCCTATGACAGCTCTCGCCTGGATTATTTTTCTTTATTTGTGCCAGAGTAAGAAGCTCAGTCATATCAGCTTTGATGGGGATGAGAGATGGCAGACAGTTATGAGGTAGGACAAGCCAAGGGGAGCCTGTTATGTCAGTAATCAGTTTCTTCTGATTACTTACAGTCAGCTCCACAAGAGGGGTTTGATGCTGTTCTTAGCAGGGTAAATGTGTGGGACATTTAAAAATCATCTCCTTACAGAAAACGCCAGGAAAAGATGTGAGTGTCCTGCATGCTACAGCCCCAAGAGCCGTCCTGAGTCTAGCAACAATGCAGCTTTCCCAAGTTCTGAGACAGCTTCTCTCCTAAACAAGGAAAGCCTAATATATGAGCTTGTGCTGGTTTAGGAAAACCTGGTTGTTCTTTTCCTTCTGAAAACAAATTAGGTTTGCCACTTATTTTTTCCAGTTACTTAAAACTCTTCCTTGCATTTTTGGAGGTTTTTATCAAGTTACTAGAAAACAAATTTTCCTGTGCCTTCAGCAGTCAAAACATGCCAAAAAATAATTATTGCTAAAGACAAGGGGAAAAATTGCCCTCCCTTGTTTGTCAGCCTCTTACCCCAGATACTGTTCTGTTGGGGTTTTTTTCATAAAACTTTCCACACTATTAAAAGCTAATTTATCTTCAAAGTTTTGATGATAAAATGTTCATGCACTTTCTTCAACGGTAAATTTCACAGTATCTCCTACCATCTGCTTCACTGCAAAAGATTTTCCCCTTTATGAAGACTAAATATATAAACACAAAAATGCAGATTTTATGTCAGCAAGTTCATCTCCAGAGATTAGGAACTATTTGCGTGAGCAGGGACTGTTAGCTTGATTGTATCTTAATGTTGAACAATCCCTAAATTGCTGGTTAAATAAAGCCAGACAAGATACAGACAGACTGATTTTTATTTATATAATGTATATAATTAAGATAATACAGAATCTGAAGGAGCTGTAAGAATACCAATCTACGTAAATAAAGAAATCAGATCTATGCAAATAACTGACTTCCGGCATGATGAAAGGAGTTTCTGGTTAAATTAAGTGAATTATTTGACCTGACAGATCTTGGTTTGGAGGGTTTTAACACTTCCTTAAACTTTCATGTATGAATCAACATTTTTAAACAAAATACAAAACTGAAAACTTTCTTGATCTGTCAATATTTTCATCCAAAACTCTTTCAAGTTGATCTGAATTTTAATTTTCTTTTTCTTCCTCCTTAAAAACCATTTATTTGCTCTGGCACCTAACTTATTTACTGGAAAACCATTTGCTGCAGGAATGAGAGGTGGAATTTTGTGAGCCCAGCACCTCTCACTCTCACCAAAAAGGCTGAGGACTTGCACTGTAATATGCATGTGAACCAGGTGTCAGTGCAGAAAGAGTAGGGCAGGGAAGATGTGATTTAGTCCCAAGCAGAAGGGTAGCTGACATGGACACACAGTATTTGGAGGAAGGCAAGTGTTGTCTTACGTGGCCTTCACTGACAGTTGCACAACAGCCTTGTAATACTTTCGAGAGCCTAAAACCTGACAAAGCGCAGCTGATGCACGCTGAGCAAAAGCGAATGGTTTCAAAAGTGACCCATCATGCTACACACCTCACCTGGGTCTCAAGAATCTTGCGTTTGCTCAGTGCCCAAGAGCAAATATGAGACTTATTTAGTCAGTTACATGAAAACTTGGACTTTGGGCCTCAGTCTAGCAACACTTCTACAATTGCTGAACTCTATTCCTATGGCTAATTGTCTTGCTTGTTTTGGGATTACTCAGGGTTGTAAAGTCAAGGATGTGTTTGCAGAACTGAAGCTCAACAATGCAGAAGCTGCATTGATTGGCAGGAGAGGAAGAAATGAAGCCTGATCTTTTTACCTATGAAACCACTCAGAAATCATGTATGCTTGGCGGAATATGTGGTACTTAAAATGCAAGTGCTGTATTGAACTCTATTTCTCTGGAGGAAAATAACTTCTCAGTCTGAGAGACTTGCCATATGCATAGCTGCTACTTACAGAATCTCTCCCCCTTTTGCTATTTTGACCTTTTTCTGAAGTGGTGACTTACAACAGAGGTAGACAACTCAAATCTCTTGATCTGAGAGTATTCCAGCTTTGATATATCCACATATACCAGGCATATGAGACAGTCATCATGGGGAAAGTTAATAAAATTTATTAGTCCCTCTTTTAGGAAGCCCTAAGGAATGGTTAGTGTGTGAATGCCTGTCTGCTGTTTCTGATTTAACATTTGCTTACCTGCTTTTGGAAACTTCCGAAGGTTTGCTGCCATAATAGGCTACATCAAGTTGTTGGTTTTCAATACCCTTAAAAGCAGAATTCATGGTACAATTATTTGGCTTGAGTTAGTCTGGTAAGAAGTAGAAGTGGTAAGAAGTAGAAGCCATAAGCAATATTGCACCTCTGCTGATCTGATGTCTGATTTTGCACTGTCCTACCTCACCAAGGGTGTGGAGCACAGTGCCTTGCCCTTAGGGGAAACTCAAACTGGGAAACTGAGCTAGCCTTGTCGCTGAAACTTTTTGTAGTGGTGCTGCAGTCCTTTAGAAACCTGGAGAATCCTGCTAGCAAAATCCAGTCTGACTAGTAAATGTTTGGGATGAGAATAGATTTTCATTCTACACAAAGTCTCTTCCTGGTGCTCCGGAAACAGGCCGGTCACACTGGGAGCCAGAAGCAAGAAACATCCTTCCTCTCCCTCCCATGTGATAGCTAGATGGCTTATGGGGTAGACGTCTGCATCTATCCTTGCTGAAGGAATGGCAAGGGACTTCCTGAGTGCAGTATGCATCTTAGGATGATTAACATTCTGTTCCTAACAAGCATGTAGAAAGGAATAAAATACTGAACAGCTCATCCTATCTGCTACAGCCCCCCCAAACCAAGCTTTTCCACAGGTGAAGGAGGAGCTGCTGATGACCGTGTAGAGCAGCTGAAAGAAGTTGTGTGGTTTCTATTAATGAAACCTGTCTCTGAAGAGAATGGTTGGAACATTAAATACTAAAGTGCAAAATATTTCTCATTCGGTGCAGGTACACCACAAAAAACATACTATTTTTCAGTGAGAGAAGAGATAGTGGATTAAGAAAAGAAGATAAGGAATGAAAGGAGTAAAAACCAAAATTCCAATGTTGATCTTTTGCAGAAAGTGATAAGCATATAAGGGTTTTCAGTGATATGCATTTTCCATGGGCTGTTTTAAAAACACTGAATGCAGAGTCTTTTGTGTTTATACCAATGTTTGGAAGAAGCAAAAAGTATTGTTTTATGATGAATCATGATCAGAAAATAACTGAATCTGAGAGGCTTGTGAACATTGTTGTTAGAGATATAAAGAAACACTGATACATTTTCCCCAGACTTTATCAGATTCATTGCAGAAGTGATGAACTTGCAATAGAGGAAAGTGAGATTTTTCATTTCTAGGAAAAAAATATATTTAATTTAGAGCAGTGTTTCTTAAAAAGGTCACAGATTTTTCCCAGGGCAAAATCCATGATCTTCCATGCAAATTCTTCAGTGCTTCTGTGGTTTTGTGTGTGACTGTTTATAATTATGCTCAGTCTTCTGCTTTTTTGAGAGACCAGTAATAACTGATCTAGACTTATTAATACTCATTTGCATTCATTCTGTTTTCAGGGTATTTTCTTCCTACTTCCACAACCACCCTGTTTGAATTCTGCTATGCAACAATTTTTTTTTTTACTTTGGTAGGAGGATCAAGGCCCAAAATGAAAAATCAGAGCATCAGGTGATATGGATTCCCTTATCTTTCATTCCTGTTCTAACAATCTTGTTTCTTGTGCTATTTAATTGCTTCTCTGTGGTATTCAAACTTTCTATAGAACTAATTTCAAAGTACATGAGGGCTGATCCCTGAACTGAGCTCCTGTTGCACCACTGAATCATGCACTCCATTAATTTATACAAGCTGAATTAGCTCTGTTTGGGATTGGGGAAGGGAATAGCAAACAAGCAGTGCATCTCACCCGTGCTAGGAGCCTGAATCTAGATTGCTTCATTTATGAGGGCTAATTCCATGCAGTGATTTTTCTGAACATGCCCATTACCAGCTCTGTCACATTACAAAGAAGAAGAGGAAGGATCATATGGTGATGATCATTAGCTCTTCTCAAAGTAAAATGCCTGTATGAAAGGCGGTTGCGGAGGTGTTGCCATCTGTAGCTATGCAAGTAGTAGGGTTCCAGGTAATGTGAAGTTCAGGCATAGCAAAATGCTGTAGTAGACTGAGAAACTGAATTTCAAGCTAGAAACTAATAATTGCTGTTGCAGCACTTCCTAATGCACAAAGTTACAGTTCAAACCAGTATGCACTTGAAACCATAAAGGAAATGTCACACTAGAAGCAGTGGCCAACAGAATTAATTGGAGAAAACAAGGACAAGGATCTGGGGTAAAATGAGATATATAGTGTGATGCCTCCACGGGGACCCAGGCTCAAATGAAGATAGGCCACAGAAAAAGACAATTGATTCCTTAAAGTCAATATGTCTTACAGGAAAGATGCATTTTGTTGCTTTTACAAGCTGTTTTGCCATTCCAGTTTGTGGAATGTTAAGGTGTTTCTCTTAATAATACCTTTTTTAATAAGTCTGCTCTTATGTAGTAAAAGTAACACACATTGTTAAAAAAAAAAAAAAAAAGGCAGGTCTTGCAGGACATTTAACTCCTGGAGCATTTAAGAAAGCAGGGAAATTATTTTCTCCCGCTGTTTACATTGCAGAGAGTTACAACAGGCACTCAAAATCCAGGAAGTTTAAAGCCTAAGAAGGAGACATGGATTTGAGAGGTTACAGGTAATACCTCCCTAAACAAAATCTGCTTTTCAGCCTAAATGTTGAAACTTTATTTGACTGCTCAGTTTGCCTCTGATTTGCAGGGAGAAGAGCAAGCCTAATTTGTATTGTGCTGGCTACCTGGGCTTCTGTTTACAGATCAAGCCTGCACATAGCAGAAATAATTGGAAGGCTTTTAGTGGGGTTGGATTTGCTTTGTTGCCACTTACCAGTTCGCAGGTAAAGCATTACAGAAACTAAGGCTTGCTCTTTGATACCTCAAGCTACATCCTGCTTCCGTGGCTCCTGGTGCAATGTCCTGCACCACCCTACTGCAGTGTAAAGGCTAACGGCAAGCCAGAGACCATGTCAAGCCCTAGCGTTTTCAGACAGAAGGGACTGGATAACCCAAGCCCCTAGACGGATCACAAACCCAATTTTTTTTTCCAGCATGGAGCTGCTAGATGTTTGTTCCACATATACATCAACCACTTCAAGTCCTTGCCTTAACCAAGGCTCTTCCGTATGAGTCTTGTTTAGTCCTGTTCTTATCTTCTAGCTTGATCAAGGCCTTTTTCCCATAGCTTCTCTTAGCTTCTTACCAGCCTTCAAAAATGATCATAAAAATGTCACCTGATTGCCAGCTTTTAAGCTTCAACTAGGCTAGGCTGGGCAGCCGTAGCTGTGGATGAGGTCATCCTCTCTCTGACAGAAAGGTCTCTCCAAACTCCAAGTGAGCTAACGTGATCATTTTATTCCCACCATCAGTGGAAATAAAACCATCAGTGTTGTTTTTCATTGTACTCTTACTCACTGGGCATACAGTCATTGAACCTGTCTCTGCTGAGAAAGATGACTATTTTTAGTCTGAATATCTGTTTTCAGTAAACATGAAATGAAAGCGTACTTACATGTATAAAATTTCTCAGTAATATGTTGGTGGTTATGAAAGTAACAAGACTTTTCAGTATGTACTGATAGCTACACATCATGCACTAGAAATGATAAAAGCACTGAGCGAACGCTGCCCATGGACTAGCCTGGTCTGTAGTGAGGAACCTACAACCCAGCACAGAGAAAAGGCAGTTTGAAAGGTTAGGCACAACACTGGATAAATTCTGCTTGTTGCCACACAATTACTCTTTGACACAGCTCCCCACCTTCAGATGCTCTTTAGCTTGTCTGTGTTGAGAATTTAGATACAAAATTGAATGCTATCAGGTAGATTCAGATTCAGTTAGTTTTTTCTTGACAAACAGTAAATATATTGAAATTGAGCAACCTGATCTCAGGTTTGCCTGGTTTCAGTTTGCCCTGAGCAGCATGGTCTGACCTTACAACTGACCCTGCTTTCAGCAAGAGGTTGGACTAGCTGAGTTCCAGAAATCACTTCCAACCCAAAATACCTTGTGATCCTCTGATATTGAGTTTTGAGGGATCGAAATTATTTATGAATTCCAATTAAACTCAGTAAATAATTCTGTCTGGAAAATAGACAAAAGCATTTTCCAATTTATGTTAATATCACATTTTCAAAAATATTTATTGGAAAAACTTAAATTGCTTGACTCTTATATTTTCTAAATTAATTTTTTCATTACAAAACATGGGGGTTTGCTTAAAACTGAACCTAAATTAGAGGAAGATACTAGGGGAAGAATCTAGAACTTTACAAGCCCTGAAGGGCATTGGACAGAATCAAATATATATATATATAATGAATTCCCAAGAATATTTGAATGTTCAGACTAATTTTGCCACATTTGTCCTTTTTCTTAGTTTGAATTCTGTAACCATATATATATAATAAATTTTAACTGCTAGCAAGGCGGACGACTTATTGCAAGTCATAAATAGTGACCCATAAGCAAAGGCCTTTGCCACAATTACCGTTCCTGTAAGCTTTGCTGCCAACGCACTCAGGGCTCCTCCCAGACCCGTATCTGTGTACTTTTGGCCTGGCTGTGCCGTGGGAGCTATCAGCAATGTCCCCTGGGGAATAGGTGCTTCGCTGCGGCGGGGCACTGGACTCTCGCTGCTGGAGCCAGGTTTGCAAATTGCTGCAGAAAGAGCTTCAGCAGTTTGGTAATGAAAGCCGTGTCTCTGCTAGAGAAAGAGAGAAATTTATGGCCAGGGATGAGACTTTCAAAAAATATTTGTGTTTCATCCAAGTTAGATTCCTGAGTGTGTTTTAAGACACCTTGATATTGGTTTTATGTGTGCGGACCTCTGAAGCAGCTGCTGAGAAAGATAACGCACCACACGAACCTGACTTGGAGGTGGACAGTCTGCTCACATGCGGCTTTTCTGCTTCCAAGCTGAGACATTATACCTAGCCAGCGGTATGCTGCACTGCATGGACTAACGGGTTCAGTTTAGGATCTCTGTCCTACCTTCAAAGGTTCTCAGGTCCCACTGGCTTTCCTTGTGAATCCAACTTCATCTGCCTACTGATCAGATCTGACTCTTTTTATTTTAACTTATTTGATTTAATAATGCTTTTCCATTGCCAACGTGCATCTTGGTGCACTCTCAGAGCTATATTTTTTTCTTTTTTTCTGTCTTTGCATGTTTTTCTCAGTGAAGTTGAGGAATTTCTTCAGGAATGCACTCCGTTGCTTTGAGTAAGAAAGATAGTTACTTGTCACAGGAGCAGCCTGAAACCAGCAGCTTTTCTTTCTCAGACTGCTGAGGGAGAACAAAAAGGAAGCCCTTGTGACATAGAAGCAGTAAGGTATAATTTTCTGTTTAAAATCTTAGGAAATGTTACTGATCATGCTTTGAATGAAGCATAGATTTCTCTTTCTAACTTCAAAAAGCAATTCTTAACTACATATCAATCCTGGAACTTTTTTGCCTCGGTTAATTTGAGGTTAGCAGCAAACAAAAAAATGAGTGACAGTTGTACAAAGCCTCATTTCCCTCTAAAAACAAAACTTGCTTTCTGTTTTTTTTCTGTTGCATCTAAACTACTTTTTTGAGACTTCTAATGAGTTCACCCTGGACATTGAAAGTTCAGCCTCAGATGGTAAGATTTTGAGAAAACTAGAAGGATTTTAGACAAACAGAGTAGACCAAGACTTTACTGCAGATTTCTTGAAGCAAAAAATAGAGTTCCCAATTCAACAGAGCTCTTCAGCTTTGAGCATGAGTACACTCATGACTGGCACATACATAAAAAAGGATAAATATTGCCATGGATCTATCTACTCCCAGGTTTAAGGCCCATAGAATACTTGCATCTTTTCCTTAATAATGAGAGGAAAAACTATAAGTTATACAGAAATTCTCAGATTCTTTTTGGTGCTTTGAGGATGCAAAGTGTCATATAAATTGTTATTTTCTCTTACTGCTTATGAATTATCGCAAGAACAGAAGAAGACTGTAGGTTACTTGGAAAAAGATGGGAAATACTTCGAATAATGTCCTAAATAGGTACCATCAAAGCTAGCTTTTGAGTTTCTGTTTTGTGAAGCTGGATGCTAATCACACAAGGAGGTGTAAATCTCTGAAATCTGCTAAAACTATTTATCCTGCTATGATTTAGAAAAGACTGTTTCTTCAGGTATGGATTTTTCTTTGTTTCTTTCTTTCTTTCTTTCACCAGAGGAAGCTTTTCACCTACACGTAGAAAGGTGCTACTTTATTCTGGAAAGACAAAAATCTATTTTTTATTTGAAGATTTCTTTGGCAGAAGAGAAACTCAGTTGTAGAGTTGCTCTTAGGATCCTGTGGGAAATAAAGGAACAGAGTATGCTGAAAGGGGGGGGGGGGGAAGGAAAGGAAATGTCTTCAAATATGTGTCACTATATTACTCGGATCTAGGGAGGCCTTTCGCAGTGTAATACAATACAATTTATTTTAGGTGGGATAGCACCCCCATGAGGCGCAATTTTGAACTGAGATATCAGAATTGGGGGGGGGGGGGGCATAAAGAGCATAGCAGGGAACTGCTGCTTGCTTCGGGCACGTGTTTATATTAAAATAAATTTGCTGTGAATAATAGTGACTTTGGGAGCAGAGTAGAGAGAAGTGTGCGATAAAAGACTGAGCAGTGCCGTGATTTTGGGTGCTCTCTTCACACATCTATGTGCTAGTCACGTTAGGAGATTACAATTCACGTAAATAACTGTTGTAATGAATATAAGGATTAATGCTATTAAACTAAGAGTCTTTCTGAATTCTAGGGATGTCTGAATACCAACGCCTGCTAGTATTAGGAAGGGAATTAGGAAGAAGTTCTTTTCAATGATCACCTAGCCCTTCAGTGAATAATCAGTAAGAAGCAATACACAGACTTTAATAGCTTGAGCTCTCTTTCCTTGGAGAAGACTAAAACCCAGCAGGAAGTTCAGGATGATATGCAATTTGTATGCATAAAACCATGGACATAAAGGCTGGATAAATATCCTTAGCTTGGATCACCTTGAAGTCCACAGTGCCCCTACTGCCTTGGAAAACAGCTGCACATTTGTTGCACACGGTGTGGCAGTCAATCAGTAAGACCTATTTAACTTTATACTTCTGAATTCACTGCTACTATCTGCCTTCTAGAACATGCTCAACATTTCATGCAGTAGAAGATATTTTGAATTTGCAGATAAGCAAGCCGTTTAGTGCCTGAAATGTCTCTGCATTATAGGTCAATAGGAATTCTTTAAGTCAGCTTTTTCCCTTCTCTGTGTGTAGAAAAAATTTCAAAACATGTCACTCAGCCCAAGAAAGAAGCTGATGCTCTGACTAGTTATTTTTAAATGTGGGTCTTCACAAACAGAATATCTAACAGGCTTCTTAATTTGTTATGCCGCTCATTGGCTTCAAATCTATAGCACCATTTAGCGACAAGACCAGTTTTGCTGTCACTCTTACTACCTGCTATGTTGTGCTACTCTGCTACCTGCAACCTGTAGTACTTGATGACAGCCCGTGTGGTTTAACTAGAAGCAGCCTCAATTATAGTTTAAGCAAACTCAGGTTATTTTGGTATAGTGGATTAGCACGCTTACAGTCCACGCGTTTTGCTACCTACCACATATGATCTGAGGAGTTCTTAGCTTTTATATCACTGATTTGATTCCACACAAACACGAATTTCTACGTCTCTAATATGGGGGGAAAGGTCTTACAGCTACGTGGAGAAATGGTAACAGTAACAGTAGATGAGTTCTAACCCTCACTTTCAGTGTATTTCTTGGGTTACCTGTGAGAAATTCTCTATTATGCTCAAAAGGGGCTACTTCAATCTTGGACTGCTCAAACTAATGTGTCTGTCCTGTAATCTCTGACACACTGCCAATAATTATCTGAAGTTGGAGCCTGAGGAATTGAGAGGACTTTAAAACTGTGGTTCCACGTGCCTCAAACTTGGCTTCAGTATTGGTTACAAATTTGAAGACATGGACATTACCCTACCGATGTCTCTGTCTATTTATGTCTTTCTATTCAGAAAACACTGAATACCATTTCAGTGAATACTGACAACTCTGTGGAAAGCAATAAGGTGGTTTGTAGTTTTGGGGTGGGTTTTTTTTGTTTGTTTGTTTTTTGGTGTTTTTTTTTTCCATTTGTCTTTTTCTGATGAAATATCCTGCTTCTACTCAATGATTTCGAGAAGTACCATACGCAGCCTCAAGGTGGCTTCACGCATGCCTTGCTCTGCAAAAGGCTTTATGTTCTACAACTGTGAAAAGTGATAAATAGGTTTTCTTTTATCTGCCTCCTTTAGCAGCTCTTTTTATATGATAAAAATTTTCTATATAATTTAACAGTCATACTCAGACTCAGAATTTCTTCTTTTCAAGTTATGACATAAATTTGATAAATGTCAAAATTCTGTAGCTTAAATTGCTTATGCCTTATACCCTTTCTCTAAAACCATTTTGCCTGCTCATATTGTCAATGGTTTGGTGCAAGGACAAGCCTACGACTCTAACTGTGTTGTGCCAACCAAGTGAGCTCTCGCTCTAGGCTCTATCCAATGCAGTAATGCAGCAAATGTAATAAGAGGAAACTGCAGTGAAAGTCACTGAGAAGCTGGTTGCTAGACAACTGAAAGAACAAAAGAGAAAATAAAGGCAAGACATAGGCAGGTAAAGTTCAAAGAAATCTGAAATAGATTCCTTTCATAGAAAAATAAAAATGGAATAGTTGACCAAAGAAAGCAGCAGAAATCAAGAACCTGACAAAGAGATCAAGGGAAGTCAGTATTTTAAACTTGATGTATTTGCTGAAAATTTCATACACTTGCAGATAGTCTAGACTTGGTCCAGTACTGATTATTTCTATTTCTTTGATTCTTCTGATTATTTTATTTCTTTGGCTCTTACGTTCTTCCTACCAAGCAGGGCTTGTTGTTTTATCATATGGTCATCTTTCTCTTATCTAAGCGCCTACCTCAGCCATGCGCTCAGAAAACCAAGTTGGTACCTGGTGCAATAAAACAGATTTTGGTGTTACCAGCACAGCAAAGGACCACCACCCATACCATATAATTCTTTTCCAACCCAGTCTCCTATGTACTTCACAGCAATGATAGCAGACTCAAGCCTTTGGGTAGGATCAAATAGATCAACCAATACTGCCCTTAAAACAAACAAGTCTCAGATATGGGTGCAGTCTGCGAGGTGAAATCCCAAACCTCATGGCACTCCTAAGTACCCACAATGCAAACTTATGATAAAAAGGAAGGAATCTTGATTTTTATTTTTTTAATGGAAAAATGTAAACACAAGTAGTCTGAAAAAGTTGGGCTTTTTCAGTCTATGTTAAACTCCAACAATACTGGCTGACTGCAACAATGCTATTAATACAACCATTCTTATTAGCACATTATTACCACAGGAAACAAGATGTTATTGTTTCTAATCTCTAACATACTGAATAATATTTTTAATAAGATAATTCCAAACGCTTTTCCTCCTGTAGCTATTTTATTACATTTCTTACAGATAATGCTTATAAAATTATCTCACTTATTGTTATTACTATAGCCTCTGGTTCAGGAGCCAAACTCTAATAAAAAGAGAAATTTTGTTTTACATTTCTTAGTCCTAACAGGGATAAAACCTTCCTGTATTTAGCCTCTATTATCACAGCTCACAGTGGAAAGTGACCAAAAATCCATAAATTAATCCAACTCCTAAAAAAAATGCCCAAACCTCCAAGCATCAATCACCCCTAGTCTATCAAAGGGGACAAAATACCGTCAGCAATGCTTCTAAAGTTATAATTATTCTGTTTCATCTGAGGGAAACATTAGAAGGCTCATGCCATATTTGAGGGAAAAAAGGAAAAATAAGTTGAATAATCACTTGTTAGTGACAGGCTTTCACACCAAGATAGGAAAACCAATGTTTTTGCACTATGGTGCATCAGAAACTATGATGCGATAAGGGAAAAAGGGAACAAATGTAAGCTGTTCTGCTTTACGGTACTGATAAAAAAGAAAACTTAATCCTGTTTCCTAGCTGGAAAAGCTTTTCTTTTTAGCTTTGCACGAGAATAGCTGGTCAATCAAGCAGTTCTAGAGACAGCGAACTACTGTAATAAAATACAAATTTCCCAGAAAATCATTTGATAGCCTTCTGCATAGTAACTGGGGAGTTAAAAAAAAAGAGTACCTATTATTCTTTCATTAAGACAGTCATCTGATAAACACTCATTTTTCAAGGGACCAAGAAAACTAGTTAGGAACCAAGGCTTCATGTTTTGACAGACACACTGCTATATTTACTCAGCTTGGATAAAATCTTAACGGTGATTAATTTGACATAGATCAAGTAGAATAAAGTTTTCAGGGAGCTCAGATTTTTATTAACATATATCTCACTAACAATAGCTATTGAAGAACATCATACTAATTTTCTTCTATCTTTATAGATACAGATCCTAAAAAAAAAAATAAAATTTAAAAACCCCAAAATAAGTTCTGAGGTTTTTATGAGTATTTTTCTACCTGCTTTCTCAAGTCTTTCTAGTTTCCATCAGAATCATTGGGAAATTTGCCTTCATGTCTGTGGAAACCAAATAAGATCTTTAATTGCTGACACCCTTGAATGGCTTGCACAGCATGTGCTTCAGGCTCTAAGAGAGCTGGGAAATGTCTCTTACTGGTGGACAGACCAAGAAGGATGCTACTCCCCTCACTGTTTACTTAATTTAGTCTGAAAATAGACTTGGAAAGAGATATCTGGGTTGTAGTTCCTTATTTGTCTTCCCAATGCCCTAAATAATTTTTATTTGAACACAGATCCTCACTTTTCTCCTCAGAGAATTCTTGCTCTGTTCTGATGTACAATTTTGTTACCCGCGTCAGCACATACAGCCTTTCAATCACCTTTTTCTCATTAAATAATATCTCTGAATGACTTATTTTAATCACTGTTTTTCATGCTGGGAAGCTGTCAAAGCATAAATCAAATCAAGTGAACACACCAGCAATAGCTAATTACTATATATCCAAGCATTGCTGAGATTTGATAGCCCTGTTTCATGCACAGAGCATTGCTGGGGCTACTCTGCTCCTATTCAGGTAACAAACAAAACTGTTCTTGACTTTAATAGGAATCAGTCTTACTTGGTATTTGTCTTATTGGAATGCTTAATTAAGATTGCTGGCCTATTATGATAGACCTCAGGGATAAAGGAGAAAGATGCTGTGCCACATGGCCTGCCCACGCCCTTCCTGTCTTCCATCAGGATCACACTGGGTGGCTTTTCCTCCTGTCCTCCCCCAGGTTCTTGAAGGACAGAGGGCAGGGAGAAGGTGGAAACAGCCTTTATGCCATTGCTCTTTTCAGTGTGTATCTTGGCTTTTTCAGCTGATACAGCTTCACCATCATTTTGGCTCATAAAGCCACTTGCTTACCAGTAAGTAATTCTCTTCATATCCAGAATCACATTTGCATCTGCTTCAGTGACATCTCCGTGGTCTTTCATCCTCCTCTCAATTGTACCATCTACAGCAGGAGTTCTTAATTTTTCTTCCTGTCTTCTCTAGAAAATTCTTATTATCATTTTGATAATACAGTCATCTTACCTAACGCTTTAGCCTAGAGGTTGAGATTTATTTCTTCTTTGTCCAATCAATAACAAATAATTGAGAAATTACCTGATGAGCAGTATTGTTTCATATCCTCTCCTCAAGTAACCACAGTCCTGCTGTTCTTCCTTGGGCTGTTGTAAAAAGCATAACAGGTTTCCAATGGGCCAAAAGCTTTGACTAGCTTTATTTTCTTCTTTTTCAGGACTGACACAACTAAAGCCATTGGTAGCCTTTAATTTCCATTCATATGAATTGGTACAACAATTTGTGTTTATACCATTTGGAAGCTGCTTTACATGAAACTGCCACGCTACTTCATTAAGACAAATTCCTTTAGGGTTTATGATGCCTATAATCATAATGTCATATCAGAACAATTGGTCTCTTGTGATTCTGACTGATAATGCTTGTCTCTTCCTGGGAAATGTTAGACAGTCATTTCAGAGACATTTTCCTTCTATTCAGAGATGCTTTTTCTCAGCTGTTGGTTAGCTGTGTCTTCTGTTGTAACTTATTTTATCCCTCCATGTCCATCAGCTACCTTTTGGCAATACCTGACACCCCTATAAAGCCTGCATGGCAGAACCTCTGTCCACGTTACAACCTTTCTGTGGTATAGTTTCCAACTCAGAGATCTGCTGCAATGCGCTCTGTAGCAGGTGAGCTTTAACAAGGCACTGAAAGAGTCAATAAAGAAGAAAAAGATTGTCTCCTAAACTTTATATTTAACCACAGATGTGGCATTTTAATATTTAATGAAAACTGGCCACGTGGACATCACTTCTCGTTCCATCAAATAGCATGAATATCTGAACATGCTTGAAATGCAAATTACGGCATCATTACTGAATCATAGAATAATTTAGGTTGGAAGGCATGTCTGAAGGACATGGAGTGCAACCCCCTTCATAGCTGGGCAAATTAGATCCTGAAGACTGAAGTGGTAGATGACAGGACGAATCTTGACCTCAATGAAACCAGTAGCAAAGCTCCTGGGTACTTCTGTTCGGCAGAGCGGTTCACCAAAACGAATCTTATCACAGGACCTCAGTATTTGTGGTGTGGTTTAGTTCATGATACAGAGTGAGAAAATAACTTGTGATTCCTAGTGATGACTTTTTGCATGCCACCAGCCTAAGCTGCCATTTTGCATGCAGACTAGGTGATGACAAGTAGCCTACGCTCAGGCAGCCAACAGAAAAACAGCCACCTGCAACTGGTGCAGAGGCACAACATCTTTGCAAGAATAACCATGTCTTTCACTCACTGAAATCTGTAACTTTCCTTCCACAGTTGAAACATTTCTTCCACCAGCTGCCAGATTCAGCAATGTCTGTTGTTCCAAGACATTCAGACAGCACTTGTAAAATAAATTTACACTTCTTTTTTCCATCTCTTCTGAAAAATGTTACATGTACAAAAGGAAAAATGATGCATTGAGTGAATGGCACCTCTTTAAAATGCAAATCAATAATCATGTCTGACATCAAAACACTGGAGTGCTGCCAAATCTTTTATAAAGGTGTGAATTGCTAATCTAACTTAGTACAGGACTAGATGTTTTGACAATAATGTTAACAAAAGCAGAAGATGTATAAAGCAGGGAGACAAATTAGTTTTGCTAAAACATATGGTAATCACAAGCTAAAAGACCACAAAATCATCTATTTAGTCTCATGTTTTTGTTTTTGGGGGTTTTTTTGGGTGAAGGGTATGGGAGGGAATAGACACTGTTGTGTCCATGGTGTTGAATCCCTCTAACACAAGTTGTGGTGCAGGAGCCTTTCAAACTGTATTTTCAAAACTAGAACATACAATCTCAAGCTTTTGCCTACTGTAGAATATGTAAATATAGGAATGATTTAGGAGTGAAGTTAATTTATATTTTGTTATTGTGAATATACCATATAAATTTGGGGCTGAATTCCCTTCAGGTACAATACCATCAGTTATAAAGGAAATAATTTTAATTATATTAAATTAGGTCCAGCAGTGCTTCTGCTTGCTGTCTGGTATTTTCCATAGTGGCAGAGAAAAGACCAGTCAATGGAGTCAAATACTTTATTGATATTTACACATACAAGAACCTGGCTTCCTACTAACATGATAATACATCTGCATGAGATTTATGTTAGTCTTTCAGGTGCTTTGCTATTGAGGAAGCACTCATTAACACTGGATAATCTATCTAGATGTATCTTTGTGAATAAAAGCAGACTGATTCTTGTAGTAATGATTTATCTAAACTCAGGCTTATTCAAGTCTAAGCTCAAAGACATGTCATCAATATTTTCATACTCAGATTAAGAGATCTGAGGAAACTGTTCTCTATGACACTTTAATAAAACTAGCTCATACTGGTTTTAAGAATACCTAAGTGTTTGCTTGTGTTGAACACAGGCCTAGGGCCTTTGACTGTTACATGAGCTGAAGTGATTGTATAATGAATGGTAGGAATATCCATGATAATTAATTGTCATTTAGCTTGATTATCATTGTCAGTAGAAAATTGCCTTCTTTTATAGTATCAAAATGTCTCTTATTTTCTGTAAAGCTATATTTGGATGAACTACCATAAACTGTTTGTATTTCTTGTTTTTTCTAAAAAGTAATGGGAAAACGTCGTGGTTTTGTCTATCTACAAAGTCAGGGCTTTGGCTTTAGACCATATACTTTTACAACCAAGACTGACCTCTTCTGTTATCAAAATTAGACCATTCTAATGGGTTACTGAAGCTAAATTTTATGCATACTCACCTAAGTGTCCTGATTTAAAATTTTCTGAACGGTAAGTAGACTCTTTCTAAAGTGATAACCTTATTTTTTCTGTTGTTTTGTAAAGATAGACTTCTCTAACTTGTTATTAAAAAGTAGTTTAAAAGTTTTGAATAAGTTTCCATTCCTTGTTTGATACTCCCTCTTTTTTTTGAGATTCAATTAGAAGGGCTGTTCCTTTAGCAGCCTTCCATTTAATATCACCATGGTTTTGCTGAAAATCTCATTTGATTTGGTTTAGCAATACATTATTGAAGTGGAGCTTTTTAAAGAGTAAAGAGTACAGCACCGAAGTCCTTCCTGTAGAATGAGAACATTTAGTTGACTTTTCATTATAATCCAAGAGAGCTCAACCTCACTCTCCACTCTTAGTGCATATGATTTTCTTTGAAAGTCTGTGAAAATGTCAAAGTCGTCTGTGAAAATGTAAGCTGAAAGGGACAGGATCATTAAAGTAGAATAAGTATGGTCTAGTTAAAGGGTCTGTAAGGGAACTTCAGGATTCAGCACAGGTACTGCATGAGTGTTTCATAGTCTTCTGAGTAGATGAAAAGTAATGGAAGAACAATCTAGATCATGGTATACAAGACAGTTCTCAAAATTAAAATGCATTTAGCAATAATAAAAAATCCTTTCTAAGTGTTTAAATTTACTACTAAAAAAATAATAACAAAAGTAATTATATGTTCTTAGTGTGTAACCTGGTTCAAATATGGTTCCTGGGTTTATGTGAAATACTATTAGTCCTAACATAGTCTGTAGTCAGTATTTAAGGAGCTAATACCATGTCTTCTTTAAAAATTACAGTGAAATGTATAAGCTATCTAAAAGCATAATTAAATGTATGGCACACATCTGTATTCTGAAGACAAATTTGTATAATCTCGTTTTCCACACAAGACAAATTGTCTTTGGGGGTCCTCTAGTGGTAGGACTTAATTATTGCACTTAAAATCTTCGTGGTGTTCAGGTAATCTTCAGACTGATCTGTCTTCAAATATTATTTTCTGCAGTTTGTGAAGCTACAGAAAATGCAAGTTAATATAAGCAAATTTTGAAACCCACAGGGGAAAAAAAATATAGCTATGCCAAATATGTCCAGGATATAAACGTATAAATGTTATGTCAAAGACTGTTTTTCAAACTAGTAAAGGATAAAATGTTAGCTATTGAGACAAAAATGTCATCTATGTTATCTGAAAAAAAAAAAAAAAACCCAGAAAGCAGGACTAAAAGACTATTATTACAAGCTGATTGCTTCCTTTGCTTTTTATTTTTGTCACACTATTCACCTGTTGCCACATTGTAAGATTACGGTCTCGTTTTCTATAACAATTTAGTGGAAAAATACAAATCTTTTAAGTGATGTATGCTTGTAATAGGAAGTTAAATATCACGGTCTGCCAGGATTATGACATTTTATATAGCACTTCCATAGCACTCCCCATCAGGGTCAATACAAATAATGCTAAGGCCATAAAAATGTACTAGCATATATAGCCTTTGACATATAGACCTACTGCTGCCCAACATCACTGGGAATTCTGCTATGGATTGGGAAGAGTCATGTGATCTTTTCAGGTTAATCTCAGTGAAAACTGCAGTATGTTCAAAAGAGGCAGTAATCAATCTTCATAAATCTGTACTAGCTTCAGTATTGAAGCATCCTGCTCATAGGCACAACAAATTGAATGCACTGTTAAAATCACTACCTGATGATTGCTCAATTGATTTTCCATGGGTACTAGAAAAACAGGCTTGTACTCTGTTATAGAAGTAGATGTGAAATAGCCTAGAAATTTCTATCTATTGTACAAATAACTTTATGTTCTAGGTTGAACCTATAAGCTCGCAAGTTCCATCTTTGACATTGATGCTGATGAATACTGCCCTTTAACAAATATACAGGAGCTGGTTGGAAACTCCATAAAGGAGTGGAATGTGGAATTCATCTTAGTGTAGATGTCTACAGCACAGCTGTCTTCGTCTGAATTGTTATCTAAGGTTCTGCATATAGCCACTGAAATGTAGGGCTGTACTTGCCTCGCTCTCAGGATGGCCAAGTGAATCACAGCCATTTTGATGCCAGTAACTTTTGTATATGATTCTTAATTCTATGAACCAAAGCCATCCCTGGTGAGTCAACTCCTAATGCACCAATCTTTTCTTTTCTAAATGGCAACATTAATGCCAATACTCATGAAGATCACAGAATATTAAGGTTTGTAGCTTCCAGAGATAAAAACTATTATTTAAGTGTTACATGTTCATACTAAAACTCACTTAACTGAAATGAGGACTACTGTATGGATTACCATACAATATTCATACATAGCCATCCAGCATGCATATTGTAGGGGAGATTCTGTATGTTTACAGTTACAAATGCTGTCTGACCACATGAAAAGAATAGAACATTTCTCTTGTATTGCTTTCTAACCAGTTGTACTCCAAGTTTTCAGTAATTTTTTTCTGGTTTAATTCATTCATTGTCAAGACGTACATAATTCAGGGCATCTTTTCACATTTATCTCAAATGTGATTTGGTTAATGATTAATAAAAACAAAATTAGCTGAATAAACTAACATGCAGTTTTACACATGAATGCGAGTGTTGTCTAAACATGGACTGTTTACAATACCAATATACTTCTGCAGATGAAATAACATGCAGTCTTAATATACTAATAAATGCATTTGTGCATGAAAAAAAAAAAACAAACCCCACAACCCAAAAACAAGAGAAATGGAGATGAAACTGAATAGTTAAGCAGCAAAACGCTACATGGTACATTTTCAAATTCATTACTGATACTCAAAAAGAAAAAAGGAAATGTGTTACTGAGGGTTGTAGACCAACAACAGGATATACGGGTATTGTTCTGGAAGAATGCAGAAAAAATTACTATTAATTTTAAATGACACCCATTATTCCAACAAATAACATAACATGGAGCAAATAAGAAAGAGATTACCCACCAAGACAATTATTTTACAGGTGAGTTGAATGACAATGACAGTTGTTTTTTGGATGACCAAACTGAGCTAGACCTTGACAGTTAGTAGGTAGTATTTTAAAAATACTTTGCTTTGTATTTTAAAAATACATGCTTTCATAAGTTACAAAGTTTAATAACCTTCTGAAGTTTGGATTCCAGTGTTCACTTCTTTGACTCCTCTCTGTGAAACTGGGAAGCTTCTGTACTGCAGGTGCAAAGTAGACTTGAATCCCTCAGGCTTCCTTCCATATTCAGGTCAGGAAGATACAGTATACTGTAGAAACTGAAAACCACTAGTGGAAACATATATCTACACTAAAGTAGAATCTGTGACAAAATGAACCTTGGGTGCCTATCTATTCCAAACTTGCTATACAGAATACTATATATTTGGAGGAGGAGAAGGTGGAGTAATGACTTCTGAAAGAAACAAAGAAATAGTCAAGTTTAATCAAAGGTCAGCTTAAATAATTATGATAGGAAATCAATAGAGATTAGTTGGCTCTTCTCACTAATAAGTTTTTACAAGATCCAAGAAGATTACCCACCAGTCTAACATGTGTAATGAAGGATTTTTGGGTTTAATAATTTTACAATATTTGTTTTTGTGTTTTTGTAATGGTTATACTTTCATTGCCTCTCCACGTGAACACTACCTTTTAGAGTGTTTTACTGGGACTCCCAGATAAAGTTCACATTAACTATTCAGAGAACTGAATAAAGAAGCATAGCATAATCTGATTTCTTGTACACATACAAATCTTCCCTGGTTTAGTTCAGCTTCTCCTCACAAATTCTGGGAATACCAGCTGTTCTACACCCTGATTTTGATATATGTCATTTCTGGGTATCACTTTACTCAAGGACAAGCTAATAAAACTGCAATACTTTGGTTATATTCAACCTTCAGCTATTATTGATTAATCATAAAGCAACCTTGTCTAAGAAGTTTTTCATTTTTATATCTCTATTGATTGTAACTGTTTTTTTTAACCGCTGACCTGGTTATTATAACATCACCATTTCAGTTAGATTACTGAAAGGCACTTCATTGAGACTTACCAACAAAAAAAGAGCATCTGACCACCTTTAAACTAGTGTGATAGTCTCCTGCCCTCTGAAACTTTAACTACAGCTATAAACTGACAGGACAACAACCTGAGCTGTTCCATCTAATTGCAATAACTCAAAATCCTACGTATTTCAGATGAATGCAAAGCCTTTTTTTCTCAGTATCAAATACAGTGTCAGAAATAAGATACAAATATTGTGGCTACCAGGCTTAGATGGAAATACAGAAGTCTAAATATCACCTGTATGGCATGCTGAAAACCATAATGTAGGGGAAAAGAAGTCATCCAGGAGAGGCTCGTCTTTGAACTGATGCACAAGGAAAACCAGCAGACAAAAATTTGCAAGGTTGAATTAAAATCCTCTAAGAACCTCAGCAAGACTAAGCTGAAGCCCAAAATGAGTGTGTAAATAAGGGAATTGTATAAAATTCCATTAAGAGACTTTAATAGTTAATCAGATTACCACCTTTTAAAAAGAATGTTTCATGAGTAACTCTTATTTGTAGTCCCTGACTGAGCCATAACGTAAATAATAGCACAAGGTGGGACAAATATTCAGTAGCTCCTGTGACTCTTACCTCAATGTCTCTATGAAGGGTCTTTCACAAATTGATTCATGAGCAATTCATGATGCTGAGAAAGGCTCCGAGTGCTGCTGTTGCTCTGAGAGGCTGGTGTTGATGGCTACATTTTAAATGCTTATTTCCTTCAAGGTACAGCATTTCCTAGTGAAGATCAACAGACAAAGAACTGGAACACCTAAGATACAAATACCAGGAAAATAGTATTAGCTAAACTGGTATTGATGACCAAGGATACAGAACTCTGATATGTCCTGAGGAGTTCCACTCACCTTCGCTTCATGTCCTTCAGGTTTCCAAGGGAGGACAGGATGGGAGGACACCTTTCTCTTATATTGTCTACAAATATTTAAGAAAGCATTTGAGTAAATCCATTAGTGAATGAAATTCAAAGTTAGGTTTTTTTTAAAACTAATTTGACGGTGAAAAGAGGTGTCCCAAATGCGGAGTGTCGGAAATACCTTCCAGTTAGCAGATCAGCTTGCAAACACCAAGTAGTGTAGATCTGAGTAAGAAACAGAAGCCCTGAGCTTCTGTAGGACGAAACCCAAGACTTGGAACAGGTGAGTTGAGATTGTTGGGGAATATGAAGGAATTCGGGGCTTAGAGGGGTGGAGAATTTTGGTTGAATTATAATCCCATAGCCACAGCATAGTGTAACTGAACGCTAGGATTTTATATAAGAAGTGAAGTCTAACATTTCAATGAAATAACATTTTACCTTTAATATTAAAAGACTTTAATGGAATTACTGAGATGTATTTTTATAGTGTCACTGCCTTTGAAATATAGACATATTTAAAAGAATCTAGTTGACTCTAAGTCTACATAAGAACTAGTCCATTTGTGAACACATTTCAGAAAGGATGGACAGTTCAGTCTGAAGATATTTCACAGTAAAATAGCAAAAACAACTAGTAATTTGGAAAATAAGAGGAAAGGTTAAGAGTCAATAAGCAGAAAAACTAGACAGTGGGCTCTGGAAATATCTAAATTCTCTCATTAAGTAGACAAGGCTTAAAACATTCACTAGTCAGGACAAAATAAAAAATGTTGAATTTAAGCAATGGCAAGGAAAACTTAAGCATTGGGGAAGATTATGCAGTACAGCAGCTTTTAGCTTAGGGAAAGTGGTGAAATCATCACTGGAAGTTAGAGCTCGATTAGACACCTTTACATTCTGTCTGCTGAGAGGTAATCCACCTGCATGACAGCAACCTATTCTATTAAAAAGAGAATAATTATGACAAACAATCAATCCTAAAAAAACAACCTTCAGCTAACTTTGTTTTAGAGCTGGGCATCATCTCTCCCAGCAGGCTGTTGAAATTTTGAGTTGAACCATTTATACGGTTTCTAGTTTTTAAAAAAGTATCAGACACCTCCCCTTCAGGGTACATTGCATAGCAATCATACTATTAAATTTACTTCAGTACTGTGAATGCATACAATAAACATCACAATAAGCAGGTGAACACATAGTACACAGGGATTGCTACAGGCAACTCTCAATCTCTCACACATTAAAAAAATAGAAAGGAAAAGTTTGAGCGGCTAACAAGAAATACTGTACACTCTTCCATGGTTAAATGTAAAATGCAGCACACAGAGAAACACTAATTTGCAAGGTGTGAAACACAATGTAAAAAACAAGAGGAAAGATGAAATCATACGCTTACTGATTTCAAGAGTTTTGAAAATTCATCAGTATTCACCCCATATATAAGGAGAGTATCACACACTTATTCAGAGAAATCACAGCCATGGTAATACTTTGTGTTCGTGACTTTTGCAGGTAACAGTAGATCTGGGTTTTTTTCTTCTCTTCTTTGTAGTTAGTAGGAAAAAAACCACACACATGGGAAGATCATGTTAATGTTTGTGCAGGTCTAATGAAAGGCTGAACAAGCAGCTTTTGTGCCAGAATACTTTCAATTGTAAATGCTCCATCATGGATACAGCAGCTTTTTAAAATATTCAGCACCAGGTTCTATGGTGAACCGTACGCAGTGTTACACTTTGCTGTCAGCAGAGTTGTTGAAATGTCTGAGTGTTTAAATGCAGCTAAAGGAATAGTATGTGTTACATGGTGAACTCATTAGTTTGCTGAACGCTTAACTGACACGGAGAGGCAGAGAGACTAGCACACCAGCCTTCCAGGCCGACAGCTCTGTTCATCTTGTATTACACCCCTTAGAGGCGTTTAGGTCTTCAGCATAACCACAGCCAGACCATTTGTTAGTGCAGAACTCGTTAAAAACTGCCACAATTCACGCTGTGTTCTTCACTCTTGACCGTAACCAGGGAGGTAGCGACCACTGCATGGTCGAGCCCGCTGCCCCCTGCCGCCGCAGCCATCTCCCGCAGCGTCCCGAGGGCCTTGAGCCGAGTCCCCCGGGCCCAGGCCTGCGCCTTCCCCTACCCACCCCAGCACCCCCGCGCTCTGCCGGCTCCACCACCCCCATCACTTCTCCCTGGGCCCCTGCACTACCACGGCTCCCAAGCGCCGCGACCAGGGGCCCCTGCACAGCGCCCGCGCCCTGCCTCAGCCCGCCGTAGAGACACGCACACGCCCGCCCCCGTCACACGCGCCCGGAGCAGGCCGCGCGCCCCGCCCCCCTTTCTGGTCAGGACGCGCGGTGCAGCGGCACGCAGTCTGATTGGCCAGCGGGGGCAGTCACTCAGGCGCGCGCCAGGAGGGGAGGCGGGACGTCCGTCACAACTGCCGGGTTCGATCGCCCCTTGCCGCTGCGGCTGCGCGCGCGCGCGGGAGGGGCACGGGGCCCGGCCGTTACGCGGTGGGCGAGCGGCGCGTGCTGGCTGCGGCCAGCTCCCCGCCCCCCCCCCCCCCCCCCCCCGCCGCGGCCGGTCACGTGACGGGTATTTAGCGTTTACATTCGAAACGGGCGCCCCCGCGCGCCCCCCCCCACCCGCGCGCGCCGCCCGGCGGTGACCGTTTCGCTTTCATTTCCGGGCGGCCGAGGGCGAGGAGCGGAGGCGCGGAGCGTCCCCGCAGTGCTCCCCCCCGCCGTGCCCCCCCCCCGCGGCCCGCCTTCCGTCCCCCCCGGCCCCACCCCCTCGGGCTCGGAGTGAACCGAGATTCCCCTTCCCCTCCCCCGCCCCGGCACACACACCCCTCCTCCTCCTCTTCCCCCTCCTTCGCCGAGAGAGAGAAAGGGAAGGGAGGAGGCGCTGGGCCTGGGTCTCCCGCACCGAGCCGCCGCGGCACAACATGGAGGAGCTGGTGGTGGAGGTGCGGGGCTCCAACGGGGCCTTCTACAAGGTACCGGGAGCTCGCGGCTGGGTCGGGCTGGGCCTCAGGGGAGGGAGTGGGGCCTGGGACGGGAGGAGGAGGAGGCGGCGGCAGCGGTGGCGGCTCCTCCTCCCCGCTCTGAGGGAAAGCGGAGGCCCCGGGGCAGGAAGGAGAGGAGGAGGAAGAGTGGGGCAGGGGTGGAGGCCTCGGCGGGTCCCTCTCGGTGTATGGGGAGAGGGAGCCGGGCCTCGGGTAAGAAGAGCCGGGGGCCGCCGCCGCCCCAGGGCTGAGGGAACTCGAGGCCTGACGAGGAGGAAGAGAGGGAAGACGAGAGAGGGCCCCGGCGTCCGAGGAGGCCTTGGGCCTTCCCCCTATTGTGGGAAGGGGAGGCCCTCGCGCTGCCGGTGTGCGAGGGGAGGCGAGGAGAGCCCGGGGCCGCCTTCTCCTTGGCGCCGAAGCGAGGATCAGCGCTGGGGATGGGGCGTTAATTGCTAAATCCTCAGCTTTTGTCGCTACTTAAGGAAAGTCTTTCTCGCTGTCTAGGTTTCTGAGAGAGCTGTACTGCTGGTGCACGGTGTTTAAGGCGGGGGAGGAGGGGAGGGCCCTTGTTAAATACACGTTCGTGGTAGAATGCTGTCGTGGATTCCTGCTCTTAATGCCATGGCAGGGGACACTGCTTACTGATATCAAAGAGAGCATTGCTTGACCGAATAGACAGGTGCTGAGTTGCTGAATACATTTAATTACCAAACGTACTTCTTACTGAAGCTACTTAATGGCATACCATGTTTGTTTCCAAGCCCTTGTGCTGGGGCTGAATAAAGCCATCACTGAGCCTTGAACATATATGCTGAGTGCTTAATGTTTTGATTAATGCTGTGCAGTATTGCTGTGGCTTTGCATGAGTTGGGTTGTGTTAATCAGCATATTAATAGGGTATAATTTGTGGGTTTATCCTGTTCACAGAAACATAAAATTTGGATATGGTGGATTTGGGCCTACTATCATTGACATGTTATCAACATACCAGAAACAGTCACGGATTGGTTTCTGCAAGTCTACCATTGTTTAAATGTTCCTAGTACTTTAAAAATCGGGCCTAGTTATTGTGCAACATCCAATATTTATGTTAGCAATGAAGGAACAGGTAGAATTTCACACTCTGATGTTAGTGTGGTAGGGCAGGTCGATATCCAAATGATACAGTCCCAACAGCTCTGAGTGTTTCTAAGAAAAAAAGACCTCTTAAAAGCTTATTTTTAAAATATAGGTGATAATCTCTTATTCAGAAATTTTTTTATAAAACAAAGTATGTATGAAGCAAGTCTGTAAATATGGTAAATAAGCATCCTGTGGGTTTGCAGTGTTGTAGCCAAAGTCCTAGATCTGTATATTGCTTCCTGGAATTAAATTAACACTTTCAGAAATCAATTTTGCATTTTTAAAGATGTAATATTTGCTCAGAAGGAAACAGAAGGCATAAATATGCATAAGAGAACTTTTTTAAATGAGATTTTTATCAAATTATGAGAGAGTATTTACACAGTCTTCTGAAATAGATGATGATAAAAATGACATTCTGCATTCTTTAGTGACAATGTTAATCAAAGAAACCTGGGAGAATTAAAAGCTTCTGTAACTTTTTTTGGTTACAGTCAATTTTGATGACATGGAGTCTTGTACCCCTTTTGTCCATAACATCCCGACAGTGGTGTTTGTAGTTTAGGTGAGAATTTCATTTGAGTGTATGTTCATGGGAGCTTGTTCATTAATCATGACTTAATGTATCCAAGTTATAACATAGTCATTGCCTCCAAGTTGCATATTATGTTTGCCTCTTAACTTTTAGAAATATAAACATAGGAAATTTTTTGTGTTGTCTTAATCTCTAACCAGGAGGACTTGGTAAAACTATCTAAGGGGACAAATGGGGCACACAGATTTATCAGTCTTCACCTGTATTACCTGACTAGGTGGAGCATCACACTTAAGATAAATGCAGCAACTTTTTTTTAACTAAAAAAGCTCAGTTTCCTCTTTTAAAAAAAAACCCTATGCAATAATGTTCAATTTAAATCAGCAGTTTTCCTCTAGCCTGAATTACTTGGAATTTAGGTACAATTTTTTCTTTCATCACAATGTCTCAGTATCACTGTGTTATTAAGTAATTTATCTAAATGTTATTGCGAGTTTTATGCCCATCTTGCAGATGGGGAATTTGATTATGAAATGAATTGCTTGACCCAGCATAACAAGAACTGTGTGATGATGTCAAGTGCAGATTTAATTCCAAGATTATTTTATTTTTTTCATGTAGAAAGTTTCTTTAAGCAGCCTCCTGAGAAATGTTTTACAACAGTAACGCTGCAAACACATCAAAAGCAAAAGAGTTCTTTTATTCAATCTCATGGTTTACTGATAACTTGTGATAATTTCTTTGGCTTTGAATCGTTTTGAAGATCTTCATCAGAATATGTAGATGTTTTGGAAAAATATGCCTCTATCTCGATATTAAGATATAGAGGGAAGGAATATGAGGCTGGTAGAGTCATGAAGGGACTAAGTGGTGCAAGTAGGCACCTAATATCCACTTCAGATTTTCATACCCTCCTTGTAGCTCTCTCTGAGCACCTTATAAATTCAAGTCCTGAAGCACTTAGTTTCATTCTTTAGTGTATCCAGCAGCATCTTGATCTTGACAGTACAAAACTGGTGCCGAATTGTCATCTAAGCCCTAGGGAGGCTAATAAACCAGTCTTTTCTCTGCTTGTGTTATCTGTGAGACTTGATCCAGAGTGTGCTCTGAGATACATCTAGAGGGATCATATTCCACATAAAACATAGGAGATGGTTTGGGGATGTGTTCATACTCAACTGGAAGATTTGAATTAAAATTTCATACTGGTCAGGTGCACTGCATTTCACAGAGTACTAGAGTGTGTTGGTGTGATCACTGTAGTGGAGACTAATTCTTTCTGAATGGAATTAAAATATTGCTTGGTAAATGCCTCATACTTTCATGATTTTTTTTCTCCTTGACTAAGATGAATTATTCCATGGAAAGTGCAGTGCAATCAATGAGCATGATTCAGGGATAATTGACAGTCTGGTACCTAGAGATGCTTAGTCATGACTTGGTGTGTTGCTGGGCCCAGAATCCTTGGAAAGAAAAGATTAGATTCCCTTATTTATTTTAAGAAGACTGGTCCAACAAACCACCAGGACTGTGAATCCTAAGGGGAGGGAACTGCCTTTTTGCAGCTCACAGCTAAGTAACTAAATCTTGCAGATGTGTGCTATTAGCGCATATCTCTTCATGTCTTTTCTTGTATAGGTGTATTAAATTTGGTTTTAAAGTTTTCATCTCATTCTCAGAGGACTAATAGGTAGTCCTTTGTCTAATCTTTCCAGGACTAGCTTTAGATATTATTTTCCTCTAAAAGGGGACATGCTGGATGCCTTTCCAGCAGGGGAGTGATTTTTTCTTTTCCAGTTTGGGAGTGATTCTCTCCTGTATCTTCTGCTAAAGGTGGAAAGCATCCTGTTTGAGGCCGATAGTTTTGGAATGATGTTTGCTGTTAACATCTATATGTTGTCTGTAACCAATTTTTGCCATTTCTTGCACTATAACCTTGTTAAAAATCTTCTACTTCTTCTCCCAGTAGTTTCAGCACTTTGCCATTGTTTCCTTGGTTTTATAGATACTTTACTTTTTTTTTTTTAAAAGCTACAATTGACAATATCATTCATCTTTCCAAGTTCTTTGTTACTTCAGGTCTCACTATTAACAACTGTTCCTTTGGCCTCCTGTTGCATTCTGTAGCAACTTCTTCTTTTCTTTCACTGTTCCATACGGACATACCCTCAGCGAATATCTCCAGTCTCTGTGTACGTTCACAAGCCTGTCTCCTCAGTCCTTCTGAGGATGATCATCTGTACCCTTTTCCCTCATTTGGGTACCATTTATGTGACTACTCTTCTTTCCTTATTCTGTTTCTTTGTATGGCCTGCCTTTCTCAGATTTGATTAGTCATGTGAGTTCCCTTTTGACATTCTCCTTCTGACAGGTATGAAATGTTACAGAACTGTTGTGAAAACAGTAGATGCACATTTGTATCAACATAGGTTTATTTTATCTTAAAAAGCATATTCTCCCTACTTTCACTCCTTACTGTTAGTTGTCAACCATTTTAATAAAGGAGGATAATGCTCACATCATCAGATGTGAGCAGACTTTTAAAAAAAGCAACAAAACTTCATGGCAGCTGGAGCCTTTGAAGTATCTGTCATTCCATTTAATATAAAAATAACAAATATACAGGTGTTTCCAGTAATTCTTGTTTTGTTATCAAACAACTTGTAAAATTTAGACCATCTTTTCAGCATATAACCCTTCCTAGAATATGAATGCTAATGTGTTTGAGAAATGCCATAACATGTCAATGCTGGATTGTAAACTTTTTTACTTAATTAGGTCTGAAGCATAGAGAGAAACATTAATGGTTTATGTGACTGAAAGTCAAATTTGGTGTAAAAAAATTTACCACATTTGATTATTTTTTTTTCCCCACATTAGAGAAGAAGAATCAGCCTTAGCCGTTGTAAAATGTGCTTCTGTTCACAGAAGTGAAAGCAAACCTTTTTCACTGATTCTGATTTCTTTTTGTGCGCTCTTATTGGGTATCACTGCTATTAGTGGCAGTGATATCCCAGCTGCTGTACTCTTTCACTGTCCTGTTCCCTCATTCTACTTCCACTTAGTTTCACTAGGTTTTTAATGCTTTTCATCTATGTGCTCACTTGATCATAGCCAGTGTTCTGTCCCTTCTTGGGTGTGCATTTCAAACTCACAAATACGCACCTTTATGTTTGAATTTCCATGCCCAACTTATACTCTTTATTTAAAAAAAGATTTATAAATGCTTATTGTACTTTTCATAATACTTCATGTGAAGTCAGTACCTCTTCTCTGCCGTTACTGACATCTGAGGCTGGCTTGTCCTGCATCTGTGAATTTGGCTTATTGGTGTTAAAGGTCTTGTTTCTTTTTAGCATTGTATATAATTCTTACATATATCACAGGATAAAGAAAACCAAGCAGTTCTGATAAGCTTTAATTTTGGTTTTCCAAAGGCATTAATGGTTGAGTATTAATTTTTTTAATGAAAACTTAGAAATGTTTTGAAACATTTGTACTTAGAAGTATACAAATATATAGTGCTGTAGAGTCCAAATACATTTTACTTACTACAAATCTGTTTAAATATTTATGTACCAGAGGAAAATTGACATAATGTTATGATACTTGCCATATCAGTTTTTCATTGTCTGTATCTCTGACATTTTTCTGTGTCACAAGAAACTGAAGAACAAGGAAAACCACCTTTCTATGGGTAGATGGGATTAGACAACCAAGTATTTAGGCTATTAATATATTTTGTCTGGTTAATTGGTTTTTAAGCATAAATCTCACATGGAGGTAGGCAGAAGTGTTGTATGTATTGCATATTTGTAAGTAGGTATTTGGCAAGGCATCATTCACTTTATAATTAATTAAAAATTCATTACAATGAATATTTGTAATTTTGCAAGGCTGGAAATTAAAAGGCAAACAACAGTGTTATGACATCAACTTTTTTGGCCAGGCTGGAGTGAAAACCAGATATTCCATCTGTTTCTGTGGTTGAGTCTTCTAAACTTGGTATAAACTAAAGAAATTTCATTTTTGTAATTCTCACTAGCAACTTCTGTCTTGATGCTACCTGTGTACGGTCAGCACTTACCTTTGATATTCCTGGTTCAGGTACCTTCAGATTTCTGGGTTGTGACCAAAGCAATGTGGAAGACCTGTTTAAGGAGAGCTTTTGCAGTAACTGGAAAGCAGTAAGAGTAAAACCTTTGCATGTTGTTGGAATCATCTGCAGCCTAATGAAGTTCGTTGGTCTTTTTATGGTGACAGACACAGTAGCATTGACAACAGCACTTCATCCCTTGTACTAGATCTTCAGTCTTTAAGTTAGGACGTGATGTAAATCGAATTGCCCATAGTTCAATACTCTTCTCAACTAGCTATGTGTCCCAAGTTTGACTTTTTCCAGGTGGCATAAGTATGAGACTGTTTAAAGGCCTTAGACTAGTCTTCAACTTGGTAACTTACATTTATTTGTTTCACCATCTGGTTTACTTATTAATGGTAGGTTTTAGCATTATTACCACAAGTTAAATATATTGCTGTAGTCACTAAGATTCTACTCAAGATGACTTGGATTTATGAGCTATCAAATCCAAACATGAGATGTAGTCTTGCTCTTCACTGCTGTGCTTGTGTATTTTTCTGTCATTTCCTGTAATTTTCACAGTGCTATTTAGATCATCTTTTGGTGTTTTTATCACCATAGAGGGGATGGCTACTTCTCTGAAAGTGCCTTTCATAGTAGGAGAAGTGATTCTTTGTTATTTTATGAATATGAGAAAATTATCAACAAATATCAACAAATTCTTTCTTGGGGCATTGTCTTGTGTTACTCTTACCTGTTTTCTGCAAGGCTGTTAAGCGCTCTCAGTGTCATTTCTGTTGGATTGGCTTTATAAAATAATCTCTGGTTTTGCATACTCAAGTGTTACTAATAATACTAAGTCCTATCCTTTTCCTGTCTGTGGTGTGGAGGAGTCATACCAAATACTTGATAGTGATTACAGTATTTTTCAGGTGTTAAAGGCATCCATTTCTGCTACATCTGTAAGAATAGGTGCGTCAGAGCCGCACATGACAAACATTGGAAGAAATGTGGGTGGAGCCTTTGAAGGTGATGTGTGTAATGTTGTGAAATGAGTCAGGACTAACATAGTATTTTTCAAATACATTTCCAGTGCTGGAATTTTCCTACAGAAGATACAGGAATATGAAACATTAGATAAAGGTTCAGTATCCGTAATGATCAACTGGGAGTTCTGTAGCCTCTTTATGTAAATAGCGCTTCCGTACTACTATCAACATGATCCTGAGATGTCTTAAAACTGTTTTGTATCACGTCACTAAATATCAACTATGCTTGTAATCCCCTTGGAAGGAATATCTTGGAATTTTGAGATTTGCAATTATGTAAATACTATTAGAGACTCTTAAATCTCCTTTGGATGCTAGCAATAATAATAAACTTTCTGGTAACCTTAATCTTACAGTATTGAGAGGTGAGCAAGGTATAAAACCATTTTTTGCCATTGTCATTGTGGCTTTGCTTTGACTTCTATTCAAGATGGCATTAATTATTTTCAGATTATTAACTGGCATTGCACTTTTCTTATACTGAATGTCTCTGAATAATGACACTTGTGTGCACATACTGCTTAATTTTAGTATAACCAGTTCTTGGAGCTCAGTATCGGTCATCACGTACTGCTTTGCTTTGAGATACTGATACAACTCAGTACTGCTGAAATACTTCGGAATACTTTTATAAAGGAAAACTATCAGAATAAATTTTTAACACCATTTAGATTCCATATGAGAAAGAAACTCTTAGCTTTGTGTAAGAGATAAGAGTTGTTCCTGTCTTGGAAACTTGAAATGCAGGGAGAATAAAATGTTCCACAGGTCATTAACTAATTCTTCTTCAGAAGTGGTAGTTACTGTTAAATTATTTCCAATTTACTGAGAATTTTTTGATCTACTAAGACAGATCTCCATTGGTAGAACAAAGTTTTACGGTCTTGCTCATGGACTTTTATCTATGTACCTTGCAAGGATATACTATATATGGACAAATATTAGTGGAATACTCATTACTTCACCAATGTTTATCTGTTTCAGAAGTTATTAAGAGGTATTTTATAAAGAGAGAAACAAAAAAAACCCACCCAAATCTTTTCATCCCTGGTTGCCCAGTGATCTCCATCATTTCAAGCTACTAAAAATATTTTCATCGGTAAATCCTGAATTTCCTTGAGTATTGATCTTGCTGTTCTGTTGATGGTCGGGAGGGGCACATTTGGACTTAAAGCTGAAAATTGATCAAAGGTTAGTCAGTTGAGTAGCAGGAGGCAGGAAGAGTCCTCTTGGTGCTGAATCTTAGTTCCGTACTCTTGCTTTGTGGTTGCATGGGAGACTTAGCACAATTGCTCTCCATCCCCCAGAAGAAAACTGAAGGAGGGCTTCAGGGCATTTATCTTAAGTTTGTGCGCTATGGAAGTTAAGTGTGATGAAGTAAATGAGGGGAAAACTGTGCAGAAGTGGGTATAGATGAGTGTTGCTGGTGCGTTATTCAAAGGTACCTTGAGGTAAAAGAGACAGGGTTTGGATTTGGTTTTTTTCCTTTTTTAAGGAGTACTAACATGGTTTAATTTCTATACCTGTCAAAATACACAAAATGTGATTATAAAATCAAACATTTTAAACTTCATTTATAAAACTATTTGGAATGATCTTGTCATTTGTTAGTAGCCTTTCCCATTAAATCTAAAAAGTAGGAAGAATGCATGTGTAGCTTGGGCATTCTGTCCATGTATCAGTACACTGGCGGTCATGAACCCAAGGAGGTTATCAGCTTTCAGTATGTGTTTTGTATAAGTCTGTTGCAAAATTAAAAAGGCTGACTTGAAAGCATACTTAAATTTTGAGTTTCATCCATGTATGTGAAAGGAATGCATTATACAGGTTTAAAATTATTTTTTAAAATATCCATAAGCAGACCATAATTACACCCTTTTTTTTCCTACGCAGGCATTTGTAAAGGATGTGCATGAAGATTCTATAACAGTTGCATTTGAAAACAAGTAAGTGTATTGCTGATGTTATACCTATAAATGATAGAGTATCAACCTTGCATTTGAATAACCTACATATAACTTTAAAATGTATCTTTTAGATACTCTAAGCTTGCTGCTAGCATGTTTTAGAATTATGTTTGATACTTACTATGCTGTGACACTTCTATATGAATGCTTTTAATTGTTTAAGTATTTTTAAGTGCAAAACTATAGTAACACGGGTTTGTTGGGAAGATAACCTTGTTGTAATTGAATTTACATATGAAAAGCCATGTTTGAATAAGCAGCAGTGGTACCATGACTGCCTCTTTCTCATATGAATGTCTTATTTTAGATTTAGTAGATTATTACAAAATTTGTTTTAAAGATAGATGATAAATACCGGTTTTCTAAGATAGAAATGAAATGATGTTGCTTTTTCATCATTTAAGGGCATAAAAAGTTAACCTTCCATTATACCATTTAGTTCAGATTTATTTCTTTTCGTTCAAAAAAGAAATTTAACACACTGCTGTATACTTTTTCCTGTGAATCTTTGTTATGGCATCATCTGTTGTATTTTGGAAATTGTTTCTAGTTTCTTTGAAAATAATCTTTTCTTGTCGTGCTCATTTTATCCAGTCTGTTAAAGACCCTGAAAACTAAAACTATATTCAGACTGAATCCTGATCAAGTTTTCCTCATCTGTAGTAGAACCAAAGAAAAAGAAGAAACAGGCTTAGTTTGAAGGAAGTGTCCAAACGTGTTATGAAATGTTTTTTAAACTGTGTTTCTAAGGTTGGGGTTAAAATCTATAACTGTAAATAGAGTAAAAACTGCTGCTGGAAGATTTCAGAACAGTGCAGGTAGCATCAGGGATTCATTTAAGATGCTTAATGGTCACTTAAGTGACTTATATGAATACATTGGATCGCGTTACCTCTAATACATATAGGCAGAAAAGCTCCACAAAATTTAAAAATTTAAAATTACTGGATTGAAAATGCTTCTGACTTTCTTTTACAAAAAAGGTGAGAGTGTTTAGGCCATTCTCTGTATTTTTATTTGTAGCTGGCAACCAGAGAGACAAATACCATTCCATGATGTGAGGTTTCCGCCACCTGCAGGCTATAATAAAGATATAAATGAAAGCGATGAAGTAGAGGTATGTATGCTCCATTAACACTTGTTTTGAGAAGTGAGAGAACTAAGGGTCAACAGTGTCAGCCAAGCCAGTGGAAGGTTTGCTTCTATGTTATGTGCTTGTCATCTTTTTCGATTCCAAGTACTACATAAAACACAATGTCAAGCATGTCAGAAAGATATTTTGACAGTTGTAAAGCACATGGCTATGTTGGAATTCCATGTACTGTGACCTCCATGCTGATTTACAAACATGATCAGTGTTGCTTTGATTACAGATCAGTTCTTTATCAGAACTGAATTAATCTAGAAATAAATGCTGAACTGTAGTTCTTCAGCTGTAAGGTAATAATGTCTATATTACCAAAACTTCAAGCTGAGTGAGATGATTTGCATTGTGTGTATGTGTACATAAAGTATAAAGATGTATGTGTATATGTAAATACCTACGTATATGTAGAGAGAGGACGGGCTTTAATATAGCACATTGTTAAATAAATATATATTTTATAAATATTTTATAAAATTGATTTTATAATTACTTTTAAAAAAGAGAACTTTCAAGATTTACATTTTTCTTGCATGCTGTGTAAGCTTATTTTGATTTGAAAGATAAGAGAATGGCAAAATTTCTTTGATGTGGACGTGACTGATATCATGTGTGTGCTAAAGAGATGTAGATATGTGTCCTCTCCCTTCCACCCACTGGTAGGAATGCACATCAGGAATACACTCATCAGAATACACACAATTAGAAATATAGTTGGTTAAATATTAACAGGTGTAAAAGGCTGAATTATCTCTCTTCTAACTGTATTTAAGACTGAAGCAACTAATGCCAGTAGATTGGGCACAATATTAATCATCTGTACAATCTCATATACATAATTTTATATCCTGCCTGTATTTGCAATAGACATTTCAGCTGTTACATGCTTGCTAAGTAGTGCTTAGATTAGAGACTCTATGTACCAATCTGTTATGCTGGATTTTGTTCCTGTAGCAAGAGTTCCTGATCATGTTAGTTGGTGTCAGCTTTTGTGATGTCTTTTAAGAATGCTACAGACATGTAATGTATGCATTTTGTTTAGGTTTATTCCAGGGCAAATGAAAAAGAACCCTGCTGTTGGTGGTTGGCTAAAGTGAGAATGATAAAGGGTGAGGTAGGAATATGCATATATACATATATATTTTTTAATGTATTTATTTATATTTTATTTTTCTTATTTTTTTTTAATACTGATCTGCACAGTGCTTTTATCTTGTCCCTCTTCATTTTCAAAGAGTTTCTTGATTAGGACCATTGCAAGTATCAACCTCAACCTGAAAAGTTCAAATTTGACTGTACAGTTAACAAAAGTGCCTTTCTCCTAATAGTGTAATGTTCACTCTTGTCATAAAATGTGTGGCTTGGATGATTTTATTTTTTTTATATCAGTTCTACGTAATAGAATATGCAGCCTGTGATGCTACATACAACGAAATTGTCACAATTGAACGTTTGAGATCTGTGAACCCCAATAAACCTGCAACAAAAGATACTTTCCATAAAATCAAACTGGCAGTTCCAGAAGATTTAAGGCAAATGTAAGTACAAGCATTTCTTTATAACTTGTTTCAAAATGTGGGTAACTTCTTGAGTCTGAGACAAGAAGGAATAAAAATGCTTTTTACTGCTCTAAATTAACTTTTAAAATTTTAATGTAAGAATGTAGAAAATACAAATGTGGACATGCTCCTACTTCAGAAACAAAGGAGTATTTTGAAATGCAATTTAGTCCTGGAGGAGGACACAGTTTCTTCAACGTTTTAAGGTTTGTGTGCAGTATAGATTAAGATTTTTATTCTTACAGCTATTCAGTGATGTGCACAAATTAGTCTGAATGCATTCTTTGTCAACTTTATTGATAATTTTCAAGTGGTCAGTCTTTCATCGATGGAGTATCTTTCTATGCAAGTTAGTATTTAATGACAAAACGCTGTCTTATATTGTAAAGCGTAAGGCGTTTTGATGATGGCTGTGGGAATAGGTGTGCAATAATCAAACATTCCATAGTATGATACAGAAACAGCTAGTTTTCTCATAGAACATAGACATGTTGTTGTCATGTAAATATAGCTCTAAACCTCAGATTAATACTGACTCCCCCTTTTTAGCATCAGATCACTTTCTGCTTGTTTGAGATACATGTTATTGCCTCAGTGTGGAATAAGCTATAGATTCAGGTTAAAATAAGCAGTTCTGAAGTTAATGTTACAGTACACAAGTTTACTCAAGTGAGTGGACAGAAGAAACCTGGAGAAGCAAAATACAGCATGAGATGAGCATAAAGTCATTAGAATGCTGCAGTGGTTACAGTGAAGTCACGCATCATCCTGGTTCGTGGTGTGTTTGAAATTTTGGACTTGCTGATTGTAGCTATTAAGGCTTTTTAATGTGGTTTTGCTTAACTGGTTTGTCATTTCAAGGATGTACATACAGAAAATTTCTGAAATATTTCTAATCCTACTATGTGAAAACAAATGAAAGAAAAATGAGTAAAATAAATGATAACAATAAAATAGCACCTGTATTAAAAGGGAAAACTTGGATATGTTTAGATTCTTTGTATTAAGAAATTAATCTTTCTGGCTGTGAACCATAAATGCAGCAGTTAAAAATAATAACTTTCTAGCGTTTTTATTCCTAGGTGTGCCAAAGAATCTGCACATAAGGACTTCAAAAAGGCAGTTGGAGCTTTTTCTGTAACATATGATTCTGAAAACCACCAGCTTATTATTTTGGTATGTACAAATGTATAACCATACCATTGGCAGTGGTTTGTTTCAAAAGTTCATGTGTAAACCACTATGTTTTCTTTATTAATAATTTAGTCAATCAATGATGTAACAACAAAGCGGGCAAACATGCTGATTGATATGCACTTTCGAAGTCTTCGTACCAAGTTATCCCTGATACTGAGAAATGAAGAAGCTAGCAAACAGTTGGAGGTATGTTTGTTTTCCCTGAAGTAATTTGAGTTTAATAAAAAAAAAAAAACAAACCCACAAACTTGCGTGTTTCTTAGCTGGTAGGGTGAAAGCATTGGGGTGAAAGTAATTGTTATGTACTGATACTATTCTTGGTCTTAAAAAGAGGCGGATGGAGATATAACCCAACAAAGTAGTTTATGGTTAAAAGGCCTGCTCTTGCAAAGACTCATTTTTATCCAATCCTATTTTATTTGGCAGGATTTTGTGGGGGATTAAATACATACATACACATACAATTCTGTTTACAGCATGAAGCATAAAATCATTAGCCATTGTTGCTTTGGATTACTGTTTTTAAAAATAGATGGGAATGAATATGGCATGATACTGAAATGAACTAGGACTGGATCTTGCAAAACTACACAGTGAAAATAAGAGATGGAAGAGGTGAGACTGATGTTGGTAGGATGTACGAAGGGATGGGTTTGTCTATAGATAAAATGTTAGGAATTCATCTTACAGAAGATATTCTGATATTCCTGTGACTAGAGAGTGGGTGTTGACTGGCAAGAAGCTTGACTCATATTTGTCCATGGGAGGGAAAAAAAAAAGAGTGGGCTAGGAAATAAGGGGATCTTTATACAGTAGAATTAACATTTCTTCGTGGTTTTTCTTCTATCTACAAATCAGAAAAAATAGCAACATTTCTGAAAACTTCTTTTTAGATTCACTGTCAAGAACTAGAAGTACCACTCTTTAACTATTGCAAATCAGTTTTATCTGGGTGTATAATGGATCTGTTACTTTAGAGCCAGGTTTCATTCCCCCCTATCCCTAAGGTTACATCTGTTTGGTTTTAGCTTGAAGTGAGATGTAGTGTAGTAATTCAGGTCTCTTGTATTCAGTAGGTGTACTCACCATTACAAGAAGTTCTCTTTTTAAAAAGTCTCTTGATGTCTGTATTTCAGAGCTGTAGTCCAAGTCTGTTTGGGTCTTGATTTTTCTCAAGACCAAGAAAGGACTGGTTTCTTCTCATTGGTGTTCCTTCTTGAGCACCCCACTGTAGCTCTTCAGTAAGCACTCTGTCTTCCTCCAGAACTGACAATTGTGTGGGCAGTTTACCTCTTGAAGTGCAAAGTATTATTTTGGAGGTGGGAAGAACAACAGTCTCTTCAGAGCTAATTCTCTGTACATGCCCCCACAAATGCATGCAACAACAGCTGTTCTCATTGATTCCTTTCCCAATCTTGGATTCTTGCTGTCATTGTACGACTGAACCTTTTTGCTGCTGTGAAGGACTCGAACTTGATTTGTTTCTCAGCAGAAAACCATTATTGGACTTTAGTTTCTACTTAAGCAGTACTTAAGTGAAGGTTGTGAGATAAATATATGTGGTTATAATTTGCCTGACAAGAGTTGGCTGGTATTTTTCATGTTGGAATTTGTATTTCTTAAATATAAAATTAATTTAAACCACACCTGAAAAGAAAAGCTTCAGATAGTTAAAAAAAATCATACTCATGATTTCTGTAGAGGCATTGACATATAAACAGACTGGACATGTCGATCTGCAGAAGAAATACTTAGTGAATGCTTTGGGCTTTACTGCATTGTTAATAGTTCATTATTTCCATCAAATAAACACTTTTTTTGTGTCTTATACTCGCTGAACTTTAAATGTCTTACCACTTTATTATTCTTGCAGTTTTACCTTTTATGCTTTCTGAGCCATAATCACTAGACCAGCTTTGTTTTTTTCTTTCCATTTGTTGTATCTTGTACCTTCTTTCTTCTTCCATATTAGCTTCTTGACTTGCATGATTCTACTTCTCAAACATGGCTTTTAGAGCATCAGGTAAAATAACCAATTACTTTGTGTTCTTTCCCAGTAGGTGTGGCTTAGTTGTTGTTTTGGCATACTAAAAAGCCTGAACTTACAAGTGTACTTTTGCATTCTGATTTGTATTTTATTCTATCTAAATGCAATTCAGTCATAGCCTCTCAGTGGGTATTAATAAATTATTTGCATAGTTGGTTCTTACTAATTTATTGGGGGGGAAGTAGAATACAGAATTTCTTGTGTTTAAATAAAATACATCTTGTCACGTATAATTTACAGAGAAGCTAATGATATTTTAGTACAAGCAATGTAACTACAGTTTGTCATAGCCAAGGTTCCCAGTGATGATGTAGCTTTGTCTTTTCTACGTAACAGATAGCTGTGTTAACAGCTAATTATTGATTTGATCATCCTGTTCTCTACTCTCGTGCAGCAGTCTATAACAGATGTCAGCTAGTAAATCGGCATTTGGATTATCTGTTAGAATGTAGATCTGTGAGCATTTAGAATAAAGTTTGCTTTCTGAGGTGTCTGTAATCTAGTTAATAAAGTGCTTGATAGAGCCCTAAGCATATGAAGTATTTCATGACACATGGATACTTATTCCACTGCCTACTGTAGCCAATTCTCTGTGACAATGATTTAGCACAGGATATTTGTCAACAGCTTTAAGCAGGTCAGATAACGGTAGCAGTTTAGCTGGGACAGAGTAAGGCTTTCTCAATCTCTGTAGGGTCTCATGTTGCTGAGGTTAAACTGCTAATTTAAAGTGTCTTTGTATATGTCTTCACAGCAGTTACAGCTTTGCAATGCAGAAACATGGATAGGATTATATATCTTGGCTCTGAAAACATGCAGCTTTATCTTTTTTTATCTTTCCCAATGCATTAAACTATTGTTACTTTCCTGTGTTCTGTTATGCTCAGATGCTTGTGGATAGTGTCCACCTTTTTATGTAGGGATTTTATTCACTATGGTAAATAATTACTTTTTTACATGTTTTATAGTTGCTCTTCTCTGTAGATTTAAGTACTATAAATTCCTTCAAATGTATGATAACTTCTTTATCATAACCAATGTGTATTTTTTTCTGTATGTTTATGTCTTACTGATTTCTCTGCATGTGTTTCTTTTAGTTCTCAGGGTGACCAATCTTAGTGATTTTCCTGCTTCATATAGCACAAGTATCCTATAAGAAAACTCTCTGTTTTTTTGAAAGGATGAAGAGGCTGCGTAGGAGAAACTTAGCAGTCATTGTTTTAGTCTCTTTACACATGTGTTTTTGTTTTTGAAAGAAAATGTGTCCTTTAACAGTTTCTCCACTTGCTTGGCAGGTTCTGAACTGCATGCAATTCAGCATTTCCCAAGTGTTTTTCCTTGCACTCATGAGATCTGTTCATGATAATAATCTGAGCTACCTGGGATTGACAGAGGCTGTTCGTATCAATGCAGGATTATATGGGTTTTGAAAAACTGTTTCCTGTGTATTTGAGTATTTTCAGCACCTTCCAACTTCACAGTGTGCTGCAAGATATTTCTCAAAAGCTTCCCTCTGTTCCCAGCTCTCTTCTACATGCTTGCTATGTGGTAGAAGCTTTATAAAATTAACAAGACATTGAAACTATTTTATATGTGGGCATGTATATGCACACTTGTGCATCAAATTAGAGCTCGCTAACATAGTTCTCTTGGAAGCTTAGGACTGCTTTAGGAAAGTGTTTACCATGGTCATTAGAGTTATAGTTTGTTTGGGTTTTTTCCCTGCTTTGTATATTTTTTTTGCAAGTTTTATCCAGCTTTCTAGTGATACTTTTTCAGTTATTTTGAAAATCGTCTTCCAGATGCAGAAGTTAGTTAGTTTTTCGTTGTTTGTTTTTTCTTACTATTTCATCTGGGACATCCTCATTAAGATTCTGTAAGCCACTTTGTATTGTTTGGTTAGACCATAGCAGTTGCATGCAAGGGTGATGAGAGTTGCAAAACAGTAACCAGGTGTTTAATTTGAGAGTAACTGAGCCTCAAACATGTGATTGAAAGTTGTTTTAATAGTGTAGTCTTTAGTCATTGTTTCTGCCCTGCTGAAGCAAGGAATTTTGTCTTGATAGTGTGTGACAATCTCAAGTTCTCAGACTGACCCTTCTGTCTTGGTGTAAATGTGATTCCTGGGTGATAATTCTTAACATACTTGTTCTCTGAATTCAAGCAATGTACTGCTGTTAACCTTAATTTTGTGTTGTCTTGCATAGGCACAGATCCTTCATTTTATTTTTTTTAAGTGCAGTAGATATCCATAGTTACTGTTTTCTATATAATTTTTGTGTCCAGTGATTTATTTCTGTTTCCCCCTGTTGAGATGGGTGCAGTTGTCTTTCTCAGTGATCATATGGTTTGCTTTAATAATCAACACAGCTCCTATTTTACTAACCTACATGAATGCTGTCTTACCTAGTAACATTTGATAGCTGTAGATGTCCTGTGGTAATTCATAATATAGACCTGTCAACACAACTAGAGGCTAGCTTTATGTTAATATTTAAAAGGCAATATTAGGACTTCTGAAGAAGACTCTTCAGTGTTTTCGAAGTGAAAATAATTGCGTTAAAAGTATTAAAATAAAAAGTAGGCTAAGTACCTGATTAAAGAATCTGCTCTAAATTTATGTTGATTTCTCTCTCCAGTATACTAAAAATCAAAGTAAACTAAACTTATATTTTTCTTCAGAGTTCTAGACAACTTGCGTCACGATTTCATGAACAGTTTGTTGTACGTGAAGACCTAATGGGTTTGGCCATTGGCACTCATGGTGCTAATATTCAGCAAGCCAGGAAAGTCCCTGGAGTGACTGCTATTGATCTTGATGAAGATACTTGCACATTCCATATTTATGGAGAGGTAAGTTCCCTTCTTTAGCCTTAAAACCACACAAAAAACCTTGCGAGAACAGGTCTTGTTTCTCTCATACATCTGTCTATTTTAGGATCAAGATGCAGTGAAAAAGGCAAGAAGTTACCTTGAATTTGCTGAAGATGTCATACAAGTCCCAAGAAATTTAGTAGGTATGTCAGTTCTGGAGGCTAATGGTATGACAGTAAGGAGAAATGCCTTGTGAGAACTGTTTTTCACATTTAAAAGGATGGCAGAGTAAAACTTTTTGAGGAAGTTTGCTTTGTGAAAGGGTTCTAGGTGTTAAAAAGTTTTGGGGTTTCAGATTTTTTTGTTTTCCGGCTCCATGCAGAACTTTTATGGACACATTTGCCTTCAGTACGTTGTAAGAAATTACCTCCTGATTTGCAGTTCAGGGATATCTTAACCTAGAAGCAATGTACCGAAGTTTAAATACAAAGTAGAATAGATTCTGGATTGAGACAAAGAATTAGATTACTTCCTCCAAGGATGTCCAGAGATTAGTTCAGCTATACAACAGATGAATCTGCAGCTTCATATTTTCCCAGTATATTTTGAATCATTTCTTTGATTTGTCTTTTTTCCTGTCCTTTTACATCTGAAATATAATTTGTTTAGAGGCAGGACTGTGGAATAAACTGAATGCCTAGTTAAGGTACCCAATGATCAAGAAAATACCTCAAAGATAATCTAGTAGATTTCCATTATCAAACACCCTGATAAAGGTCCTCAAGAATGCATGTAGCCCTATGGGGGGGGGGGGGGGGGGGGGGGGGCAAATCTTGTAGTGAGCTTTTGAGGCTACAAAGCAACATAAAAATATATGGCTTAATTCAGTAGGTAAGAAAAGAACAGGGAAAATACTGTACAGTATAATACAAAAAGCAAATACTTTAATAGGTTGTCAAGCAGTGTATGAAAGCTGGAGTTGAAGCAGTGTGAAATTCTGCAATGGGGCAAGTACTTATAAATGTGGCACCTCAGCTCTGGTATTAATTTAAAAACAGTAGTTTTCCCTTCCCCACTCCCTCCTGATTCTACTGGTGATAAGTAAAAACAATAAGCTGCCATCATTATTTTAACTTGAGGTTTTAATCTTTTTGTTTCTGTTTAGAACTTTGCAATTATTTCTGGCTTGGCAGTTTTTCATTTCTACACTGTTTCTTGGCCTTGGATCCTTTAGAATATAAAATTGGCTGAACCATATATTATATCCAAAATAAGCTATGTTTGATAATTTACTTTTTTAGATTTCTAATAATTTGCCAGAAAACCAAATAATTTGCTTTAAAAAGGTAGAAGGTTTTTTTCCTTTTACTACATTATTGATAAGCTGATATTTATTTTCTTTTTTATCTAGAGAAAATGCAAACCTCTGGCTCTTTCTACTTAATTATCCTTTAAAATTCAAACTGAACAAAATCAGAACAACAAAACACCACCCAAGATGTTGCTTTTTTTAAGGGCTATATGGAAATTTATAACTTAAAATATAGGTTAAAATATATATGCATACAGTCCATAATTATTTTAAAAGATTTTTATGTATGTTGCTGGATTGTAACTAAAACCAAATATTTAAAAGTATATTTCTTTCATTGGGACAACCAGTGTTAGATTCTTTCTTTTCTTATTTCGTTTGGTTGATTGGTTTAGTTTTAAATCACTACCAAGGCTTTTTTTATATTTATTAGTAAGCTGCTGTTAGATTTGCCAGTGATGTGTAATGGAATAAAGTATTCAGAAGAAGCTTTTGACGCTCAGAGCAGCCCTTGTCATCAAGGAAGAACTTATTTGCCATCTCTTGTCATGTTTTGTACAAATATGTAGGATTTAAAAATTCACAGTAGAAAAATTGAAACACAAAAATGAAAATTTATTTAGCTTTGAACAATAGGAACAAAGTCCCATGTGATTAAAACTGGGTTTTAATTTGCTCTTCATGGATTAATTGTATCAGCAAAATAATAGCTGTCACAGTGTTTTTTTGTCTTGATTTCAGTGATATGCCTGTGAAAAAGTTTACCATAAGTTTTCTTAGAAAATAATAAAATCTTCTGTTACACACAGAAACATGCAGAAATCTTTTTACATCGCTCTTAAGCTTTTCCTTAATGCTATGATTGAAGGATACGGTGTTTCCTTATTACCTCACAAGCAGTTTAGTTTTTCTGTCAATTTTCAGACAGCAAGTTATTTTGCTTAGATTGGAGAAAACTAAATTTTTCATTTTCATTGTCTCAAATCAGAATGTCTGGTTCCTAAGATAAATGTATGCATTACTGGCATTAGAGTATAACTTATTTACATTTTTATCTTTGGCTTTTCAATGAATTATGAACTATTTTCAAATATCTTGTACAAAAAGCTTAGTTTCAGAGAAGAGAATTAATTTTACATCT
Organism: Balearica regulorum gibbericeps; assembly: GCF_011004875.1. Classification (NCBI taxonomy): domain Eukaryota; kingdom Metazoa; phylum Chordata; class Aves; order Gruiformes; family Gruidae; genus Balearica; species Balearica regulorum. The sequence continues at coordinate 14,924,531 of NC_046194.1, forward strand.
GGCTCAAACAGTATCTTCAGTAATATCAGAAAACTTCATCAACTAAAATTTTTGTGAATGAACTAAGAGTTTTGCTTTGTTCGCTACCCAAAAGGTAGTTACAGCAAACGTTAAGGCATTGTAAAAGGGGGTTTTATTGTTTTTTAAATGTAACCAGCAATGCTTATTTGTGAATCACTGGAATTATTTTAAACCTACCAAAGCAAAGCCAAAAGCAGCATGCAACATAATGAATATTTCTGTAATTGAGATGTGTAATTTCAAATAATTTTATACAAAGGTAAGACATTTTGTGATTGAATTTCCTTTGTTCTCTTATAGGAGCTTTGAAAAAGAAGTAAATGATACTCAGTAACAAACTTTTTCTTAAGAAAGTACCTTTCTTCCTGTATGCTGCAGTGGTTGCTTTGGAACATTACCAAAGTTAATGCCCCAAGCTTACTTAGACATTTTAGTTCATGACTCATGAACTAAATCTTTGTTGTGGAGCATTAAGTAATTTTTGACACGTTCTTGCACTGATACCAAATACTCTTGTTTAATTAGAGAGTAGTAATACTCTTAGGTTTGGGAGAAAACCCTAAAGGTGGAATGTTTCTGTGTGTTCTTTCTGTAGGAAAAGTAATAGGAAAAAATGGAAAACTGATTCAGGAGATAGTGGACAAATCTGGTGTTGTAAGAGTGAGAATTGAGGCTGAAAATGATAAAAATATTCCACAAGAGGAGGTATGTTTTCAGTTCATGTCATATCTATATGTGTTAATTAGTGGTTATATTGATAAAATAGTGATAAAATAAATTCTTCCTTGTGTCTTTGTTGTGGTAAGATAAAGTTTTGATTTAATGTGGGGTTTTTTCTGATAGACTCTATATTTCCCTATTAATGCCAAGGGACGTTTTTATGTAAATTTGTTAATCTGTGTTTGAAAAATGCTTTGTGAAAGTTTAGTGATATACCTTCTTAGAGACTTCATTTTATTTCTGTTAGAAGCAGTGACACTGTTTCCCAGCACTTGCTAAGCTGTAAATCAGTATATAGGAAACTTAGTGTTTTCATTTACTAATTTGCTTTGAGTTTGCCTTTTTTTTTGGGTTTTATCTAGCATAAATTTTTCTTAGTTATTTCTTATATTGTAATGAAAACCCTGTGCTTTATGTATAAACCTCTCTCTTTTTAAATATTGCCTAAATTCACTATAGCCTGGAAGTTGTAACCTAAAGAAAAACCAGGCATGAACAATGTGATACTCCAGGTTTGCACAGGAAAGCTATGAGCCTTATAAAGGGCCTTAATGAAGTCTTGAGCTTTGTAATTTGAGGTGCTTTTATGTGGGGTTGTGTTGAGGGGAAAGGTTGCAGGTTTGCAAGGAAAGCTTCAGGCATGAAGCTTTTAACATCTCAATGCAAAAAATATTCCCCACAATTTCAAATGTGAAATACACTTAAAGAAAACTGGGCTGTCTTTAATTTACCTGGAAATGTAAATATGTACCAGCTAAGGAACCTTTGCTACTTTGAATAAGACAAATACATTTCTGGAACCCTTACGTTCTTGCTTGAATAGTTACATCATCTTCTGTATAGTTGCTGTAAAACTATGGCTGAAGACCCACAATCCGATTTCTGTTGTAAGTTTTTTATTTTCTACTTTACTAGTTTGCGTCTGTCTGAAAAGGTAAAATAGTCAATGTTTAAAGGATTCACTGCTATGTCATGTTTCATTTCTAATGATAAATTCTTGCAGCATAAAATTCTTGAAGTAGCTTAATAAGCAAGAGGGTGCTATTTTTGCTGCAGGCTAAAACTTTCAACATTTTCAACATGTCAGCATACAGAATAATAGAAGGGTAAAAGAGCAAGTAGTTGTGGCTGCAGTTAGTATGTCAGGTTTTTGTGTTTGGTTTTGTTGGGTTTTTTCTTCTGGCTTGAAAAAGCTTATTTGTTGATATTCTTCAATTCAAAATGCAGCTTTTAAAGATTAACTTGAAAGCTTTTTTTACCTGCCATGGTCTGCATTCATACTTTTCTGTTTTACCTGTTAATGACATTGCTAACACTGGCATTGCTTACACGGCTTCATGTGTTAGTTGTCATGCCAGGAGCAACACAGAAACCTGAGATCAAATTTTGGCAGGTAAGAGTTAGTTCTTGTAAGCTTGTTTGTATTTCATATTTGAAGTAAATGTGCATTAATCTTCCCACGTGTGAACTTGGATATTTCAGCCCTTTTTGTAAAGTATAGTAGTTCAGTTTTAAATTTTGGTACAGGATTGAGTTCTTTCTCTTATGACTGAGATGTTAGAATACTGCCCATAAATTTCAGGTGCAATTTCATAACTCCCATAATTTTATAACAGGATCTTCAGGCTTTTCATCTTTTTAAAATGAGATAGGTACTGTTTGTTGTAGTAGTATATATTATTTTTATCTCTACATTTCTTATGCACATAAGGTCTGCTCAGTATTCACTACTGAAACTAAGTTGAAGATTGAAATTTTGCTTTGAAGACAGAAATAAGGTTCAACAAATAAGCACTTTGATGCTTTTGTATGGTTAAAATTGCTTGACATTGTTGCCGGCTCACATTCTTAAAAGCTGGCATTGCTGTACCTAGAATCCACTGCTAAAAGCAATAACAAGCTGTTTCCTTAAATGCATTTTTAAGTCAGTTGTCTTGTGATCTTTTAATAATTGATACTATGTGCTAGTTAATGCCAATTTAGTAGAAATTTCATTGCTCTTTATCAGGTTGTATTAAATATTTATGAAACATAAAATACTCCAGATAATAAAACGTTTCAGTCGACGATGCCTGTGGCTAAAGGATTGCCAATGCTCATGAAAGTTAGTGTTGAGGTTTCTTAGGGTGAGAGGATTGTACGAATTCGCAGTGGGTAACAAGGAAAAAGGATTCAAAAGATCCAACAAAAGTTGTTTGTATGCAAAAAAGGAAAAAACAACACCCAAAAAGCAGAGACAAATTACAGACTTGCCAGTCTTAGTGAACCTCAGCATACTCTGTGTGTGTTATTTTTCGTTTAAAATACTTGTGTCTCAAATCACTTTTGAAAAGAAAAAAAAAACCAACCCCAAAAAACCCCAAAAAACCCAAAAACCTCCTTTGGAATGCAGTCCTGTAAAGGGTACAGTGAAAATTAAAAGTGTTTTTAGAGATTACGATGAGATACCAAAACAAAATTTACATTATCGAGTAGATGTAGCCAAGCTTTGGGTCTGCAGTGGCGTAGGTTTTAACAGCTAAGTGTTTGAGACTTTTGGGTTGTCTTCTGCAGTCCACAGTGAAGCTTATACTGCCATGGTGACACTGCAGCTGGTACAAGAGTCAGGTAGTTTGAAGCTAGCTCATTGGGTCTGCGTGGGCTGCAATCACACCTCTGAAAATGCTGCATAAACCTATTTTAGTGTCAGGAGGTTTGGTGTGGAAATTATCCTTGTATCTGCTAAAGTTGTTTTCAGCTCTTGGGGGGGCTTTTTAGGTAGATTTCTTAGCCTGCTTTGGCTGCTTAAGTGTTAGTCTTCAGATATTTTATCTCCAAGGGTCATAATTCCAAACATTACAATTTCCAGCTTTATATTTTTCAGGTATGTGTTGAATCACTTTAACAAAATGCTTGAAAGGTAAAAGAAATACAAGTTAGCAATCATTACCTGAAGTACTAAGTCTTTTTTAAATATTCTTTTGTTTGCCTGTTACAAATGAAGAGATCCTCAAGAAGGATCAAGTTTTGGTTTATGATGTGTTAATTTGATTTACTTTTTTTAAAAAGATGAAAGTTTCTTTACTGATGCGTAGCCTAAAAGAACCTGGTGTGAGACCAGGCATGATCAGCAAAGGTAGTATTAATTTTAAAGAGAGGGAACCTGAAGTGTTTTGACTTTTTTTACCTTTTCAGAAAAATAAATGCTGGCATTGTGATTTCTTATTAAAAAAAACCCTATTTGCATAAAGGTAATTAATCTACATGATCTAGTCTACATTGAAATTTAAATATACTATTGTTTCATTTATTTTTTAATGGTTATTCATGTTGTAAAAATTATTTCAAATTTTACAGTAATATGTTCAATGTTTGATGCCTAATCAGTAACCGTAGGACTACTGTTATTGTGTTTTAGGGAATGGTACCATTTGTGTTTGTGGGAACCAAGGATAGCATCACTAATGCAACTGTTCTTCTGGATTATCATCTTAATTATTTAAAGGTGAGGAAAATGATGCTGCTTTACCACTGACATTTTTCTATAAATACAGCAAGATGGTCACAATAAGATGATTATCAAAATCTGTTTGGGCCCCAAAGGCTGTTGAAAAATTGGTGTTATAACAGGTTTTCAGTCATAAAAGGCTCTTGTAAAAGCAATGTTTTAATAAAAGAATAATTTATCTGAAGGATGGGGTGAAAATTTTTTTCAGAATGCAAACTAGAAAGAAATAAGAAAACAAATTATCTCAAAAAATGCTGACAACTTTATATACAAGGAATAGTCAGTCACTCATACAACTGCAAAGCAAGCAACGTTCATGCAGAGAACTTGTATACAGTGAGTATTTCATTCTAAAGCCATAGACTTCTTTTTCTGTAGTTAATTGACACTTCAAACTTGAAGATGCTTCATAGGCAATTCAGCTTTATATGTTCTGTTTGCCTCTTGGTTCCCTAGCTTCTCCATTAGTATGCAGTGCTTGTTTTATTTTATATAGCAAACAAAAAATATCCCACATTATTGCTTATGGTTACTTTTGCTTATAGCCGTTATGGCCAGATGCTCCATCTTTGATGGCAGGGCCAGATGCTAACAGTTGGGACTGCTTTGAGTTCATTTAATTAAATATATTCTTGCATCTCTTCTGAAACCTCCAGACCATTCATAATTTTTATACGTGTCCAGTCTGTGCAGTAGCTATCATTGAATCTTCTAGAATGTTAACGTTTCTCTACATAGCTAAAAGAGACTTCTCACAGGAGTTAGAAGGAATGACTTTTGTTCCTTTACTTACCTACTCAATAACTGTACCTTTTAATCCTGCTTGTGGAGCACTTGGATTTATCAGTGCTTTGGAGCAGAGATACAGCAGCTCTGCAGCTATCAGGTAGTAGAGGCAGAGAAGGACCACATGAAAACTAGTACTAAAAATCAAGCTCCTTTCTTGCGTGGTCACTGTAACTTCAGAAGATACTTCTGGTTTAACTTCCTTGACTGCATCAAATGGATACTTGCGTGTGACTCAGTACTTAAATCAGTAGTGACATGTGAGTGGAAAGGGCTTAATAGCCCAGCAATTTTTTTAGATTCTTCAGTTCATTGTCAACTAGGTCACTTTCTCCTAGTACTGTCCTAAACTTTCTGAACAGAAGGGCACATACAACAGTGTTCATCGGTCTGTGTAACAACTAGAGGATAGATTCTTACCTTGGAGGTTTTGATCTCAGCCTTCTCATCTCATTTAACATACATACATAAAACGTTATCATTTTAGTGGCCTGTTGCCTTATAGTTCACTTTCAGAATAATGTCCCTCCAGTTCACTGACAAGAAGCGGAACTGACTTTAAGATTTTCTGTGTTTCTATGCCTTCAGGCAAAGCTCATTAAGGAATTTTTTTGTAAAAGATACACAACAGGACATCAACATCAAATGTACTATATCAACTCAAAGTAGTGAATTTCTGTATAAAAGAAGAAATCAGATTTGGCTGGAGCAAATGTTATGTAGTGAAGTTTCAGGATCCTGAGGGGAAGGATAAATATTAATACCAGGATCACAGCCCCAGACTTCAGGAGAGTGGACTTTGGCCTGTTCAGGGATCTGCTTGGAACAATCCCATGGGATCCATTCCTGGAAAGAAAACAGGTCAAGGAGAGCTGGCTGATACTTAAAGAATCACCTTCCCCAAGCTCGAGAATAGTCCATCTTGATATGTAGGCAGTTACAAAAGTAACAGGAGGCCTGTGTGGATGAACAAGATCCTTCTGGCAAAATTCAAATATAAAAAGGAAGTCTGCAAGGGGTGGAAGTAAGGACAGCTGACCCAGAAGGAATATCAAGACACAATAGTGTTTGGGAAAGCTGAAGTCCATCTGGAGTTGAATATGGCAAGGGATGTGAAGGGTAACAAGAAGGGCTTCTACAGGTATATTGGCAGCAAAAGGAATACTACAGAAAATGCAAGCCTGCTGCTGAATGTAGTAGGGAACTTTCTCACAAAGGAAAAGGATGAGGTACTGAATGTCATCTTCACTTTGGTTTTTTTATTGATAAGATTTGTCCTAAGGAATACCAGGCCCCTGAAATTTTTTATTTTCCTTAAAGGTAAAGATCTCATAAATTTAATACTGAAGTATAGTTGATTTGTCCTGAAAACAGTTGATCTGAGTGCTTTTTCTTGATATATCTATTTAAAAAAAAAAAACCATGCCAACTGTGCCACAGGGGGAATTAGTAAAGAAATTATTCCAAAGATGCGTTACTATTTAAGTATTAAATAGATTATTCCTTGCAATACTTAAGTGTTCTTTCTCTGAGTACCGCATGTCTGTACATTCAGATGATTAAATAGTGCTGACATATGACTTGCTATGCTTTGTGTAGGAAGTGGACCAGCTGCGTTTGGAAAGATTGCAAATTGATGAGCAGCTTCGACAGATTGGAGCTACTTCTAGGCCACCACCAAATCGTACAGATAAGGAAAAAGGGTACATGACTGATGATGGTCCAGGACTTGGACGCGGTAGTCGACCTTACAGAAACAGAGGGCATAGCAGACGTGGTCCAGGCTATGCTTCAGGTAGGTAACTAGAAGTTTAGAGTTTTTAGAGAGGCCTGTTGGTGTCTTGATTTCTTGAAAAAGGAACTGGACTTGGAAACAGAGCTGTGAAACAGAAATTCAGCTAATATTGAGTGTTAATATTTGAAGATTAGAGAGCTTTATGCTGTAGAAAATACTCTTAAGTAAAATGTATTGCTTATATGTAATCTAAACTTATTTCCATGCAGTTCCTGTCTCTTACAGCATGCTTATGTCTTCTACATTATGAACTCTTTAGGGCAAGGATTGTTATTTTATCTATATTTTGAACAATTCCTAATAATAAAGCCTCAGTTTTCATTTGAACCTGTAAGAGGGTATCTTAATATAAATATTTATAAGTGAAAATATTGTGTAGCTCAATTGCAGAAAAGCTACTTTCCTTATATTAAATTTAACTTTTATGTTTTTACTGGAAGAGCATAGTCACCAAAATACAGTGTTCCTCTTTAAAACCTTGTATAATTCATTAATGAATAGTTTTCAGGATTGTGCTTCTTCAGAGCAATCTGTTACTTCATAATCCATAATGTAGGTCAACTGGTGTTTGTCCTGACTGAAAGGCCTGTAGTATGAGTTTGATAAGACAATCTAAGCTTACATTCTACATAATACAAAATAAATGTTTTTGTGCTTAAGCTCTTTTACTATTTTTAGAAGATACGAGCTCACCTGGCTAACAGGGTTATAGGGGGAAAAGAACCAGCTTTTATCAGTGAAGATTATCTGTTAGCTGGAAAAATTGTAATGGCCAGTTACTTGGGATTTGATACATTTCTAGCATTCTAACTTTGTTTTCCACTTTTGTAGTGTGTGTTACAGGTTGTTTCATGATGGAAATTTTTCTTTTCATAGAAGAGGTGCAGTGGTGAGGGGAGACAGGACAGGTTATATTCAGAACTTTCAATCATAGAAATAGGAAATTTTGAGTCTAGTCTAATAGACTTCTTATATTTTACTAGACTTATTACATATGCAGAGTAAATTCAGTATATTGATAGACTGATAACACCAAGTAACTATAAATATATGGCACACTTAAATTCAAACACACTTCGAACTTTTATTTATGTCTGTCTGGACTTTTTGAAGAAGTAAGGTATATTATACACGTTTCTGTGTTAGGTATGCTATAGAGGTTGACAGGCAAAAAATCCCAGAACCGTGTATTTAAAAAAAAAGGCATTTTAAATACATAATTGTTTCATTCTACTATAGTATTTTCATGCTAAGCTACACTGGCATGTTTGGATTTTTTTTTTTATCCTCTTAATAGGAACTAATTCTGAAGCATCAAATGCTTCTGAAACAGAATCTGATCACAGAGACGAACTTAGTGATTGGTCAGCAGCCCCAGCAGAAGAGGAACGAGACAACTACCTTCGTAGAGGAGACGGACGAAGACGTGGAGGTGGTGCAAGAGGGCAAGGAGGGAGGGGTCGTGGAGGATTCAAAGGTAAATGTAGACTTAATTTTGAAAAAGGAGTCAGTGTTGGAATTCTTAAGCAAACTGACTTCTGTAAGCCTCTTGTTTTGTCATCTGCTCCAGCCTCCTAGCCATCCTGGTGTCCCTCTCCTGAATTATCTCCACTCTGTCAATCTCTTAAATTGAATATTTTATTTCAGATGTGTTGAATGTTGAGCAGAGGGGAATAGTCCCTTCTTTTGACCTGCTGGCCACACTCCTACTAACTCAGCCCATTATTCAGTCAGCTGTCATTGTTGCAAGAGCACAGGCATGTCTAATTTAATAAAGTTGTTGACCACCAGGACAGCTCCTTTTGTGTGGAGCTGCTACATACACCGTCAGTCCACAGTGTGTGCTATTGCATGGGGTTATTCTCTTGAAGCCATGGGACTTGGGATTCATGTTAAAAGCTAATAAGTTTTCTGCCAGCCCATTCCTTCAGCTTGTTGAGGTCCTTGTGGTTAGCAGCCCTGACCTCCAGCATATCAAACCACTTCCCACGGTTTGGTGTCGTCTGCAGAATTACTGAGGAGGCATTCTGTCCCAGTGTCTCTTCATACATTATGTAAAGTCTCTCTTCCTTATTTAAGTAAATTGGGATAGCATTCTAAATAATTTGCTTTCTTAATACGCATTTTGACTCAAGTTTGTGGGCTGTGCTATCGCACATGGAGATCAAGACCAGGCAAAAGTAAGATGGGAGAACGTGATATTTCATTATATTTATTTGTTTATTTTTTGTCTACAACTCTGCTTATTCTTTGAAAATTCTTTTTTTTTTTTTCAAAGTATGAGTATTGTTTAATAAGATTTTTTTTAAAAAAGGTGATTTGGAATTTAGAAAGCTCATAAACCTTTAGAAAAAAGGTGAACATGTTAAGTCTTACTAAAGTTGACTGTACTGTCTCCTATGGTTAATAACTTTGAGAGGTGTTTTTACTTCAGTCAGTAGACAGTCTCTTTTAAACTGTGGTGGCTTTAAACACTGTGGTTTATTTACTTTGATTAACACATGAGAACATTTTCTTTAGTGATTCTTGGCCCATTGATGAAGAACTGTTGTTATGTGTTATTACGAATATTTGTTTAATGTTGTTTAGCGTTAAAATTTTGAAGTAATGTCCTATTACGCTTGTATAAATTTTAAGTAAAAGATGATCATATGTCCTTGTTGAACAACTTAATTGATTAATTCTTCTTACAGGAAATGATGAACAGTCACGAACAGATAACCGTCAGCGTAACTCAAGAGATGCAAAAGGGCGAACAGCAGATGGATCTCTTGAGGTAACTTTGCTCTTATTGGAGCTCCGCACTGTTTAAAATTGTGTTAGGTGTCATATGCTGACACTAGTGTCTTCAAAGCCGCACGCGACACAGTAGCCTTGTGGTTCCTCGTTCCCTAATTCCCTAATCAGATCCACAAGAGCTCTGTGTCATTTTGTAATGTATATGCAGGAATGTCAATATATAAAGTTGTGTAAATATGCAGCTTCATAGTATTAGCTTTGCCCTCCCTTTGGTTAGAACACTGCTCACCAGTCCCAAGGAATTACTAACCAGCTTGATTTCAGTCTTTGTTCTTACTAGCTTTTTGTTTTTAGCTTTTCTTTCTTGCTGCGTTGTGTATTGTTGTCTGTCGCCTATATACCTGAGAGAGGAGAATCCTTAACGCTTTATATAAAGAGTGTGTTGTAGCCAGAATCTTCAGAGTAAGAAAGATTAAACTTCAGAAACTACCTTCACTACTAAATGAAACATATGCAATCTAGAAAGTAAGTTAAAAATGCACATCAAGAAACTGTTCAAGTCATATTGAAATATTTTATAACCTTAAATATTTTATAGCCTTTTATAAAGATATTTCTATGTTTTTTCCAAATATGTTTCATTGCATAAAGTTATTTAGGCTTATATTTTTTATATATATGTTAAGTTTCCCCACATGGAAACTGTTCTTGTTTCAAATGATAACAAGCAAACCTTCTACCATCTCTTAACACGTATGTTTGTATACAACAAGTAGAAAGTTGAATTTTTGAAAGGGAAAAGATATTTCAAAGTTCCATCTGCTATTAGTTCTTCAACTTTGTCTTGCACAAACACACTGGAAAAAAAATTTTTTAGCTTTCAAGACTAGGGAGATGGGTTTTTTGGGGGGTTTGTGGTTTTGGGGGGTTTTTTAGGTCACAAGTATGTGGCATTTCTGAACAGAAAAGAATTCACACACTCTCCATTTCAGCTGGATACATTTAACAAAGCCATAAGGGTGTGGTACTATTTGTGTCATCTGACTATAAATAAACAGTGCTCCTCCCAAGCTGCTAAGGTAGCGAATGCATAAGGGGTGGATGAAAGGAAGAGAATGCTTTATATAACTCTGACTTGTTCCAGATCAGAATTGACTGCAATAATGAAAGGAGTGTCCACACTAAAACATTACAGAATACCTCCAATGAAGGTAGTCGGCTGCGCACGGGTAAAGAACGTAATCAGAAGAAAGAGAAGGCGGACAGCGCAGATGGTCAACAGCCGCTGGTGAATGGAGTACCCTAAACTGCATAATTCTGAAGTCATATTTCCTATACTGTTTCAGTAATTCCTATTCCATGTTAGAGAAACTTGTTAGGCCAAAGACAAATAGTAGGCAAGATGGCGCAGGGCATGAAATGAACATATGTTCTCTGTTAGCCTTTTTTAACATCAACAGTATGCAGTTGTTTTCAGAATAAGAAGTTATTCAAATATTTGCATAAAAATATCTGAATTTCCGAAAATCGCTTTCAAGTACATATTGCAGTTCAAACAATGAAAGATTCTTTTTTTGTTTGTTTTAAAAATACTGAGCTGTGCATTGGTAAACTTTCTGTTCAGTTGTACCATTTTAACACATCGGGTCAAATTCACTGCTCAATTTCAATTTTCAGAATAAATAGTGTTTGCAGTAATCAAATTGGCTTCTGTTTTCAATCTAACTTACAGGTTCTTCATGAAATGCTATGTCGTTTTATGTCCTGTGTCAGTTCACATTCTGGTCCACCTTTTTCAATATTTTAGTGGACTCTGAAATATGTGTGATGTAACAATTGTCATTTTCATTAGCAAAAAAGTTGTATGATCTGTGCCTTTTTTATATCTTGGCAGGTAGGAATATTATATTTGGATGCAGAAATCAGGGAAGATGAGTTGGTAACACTAAATGTAAAATATATGTAGCAATCCTTGTCAGACGTTAGTACTTTATAGACAAGTGCATGCTTTCCATAATTTTTCCTTACATAAACATTGAGTTAGGCAGTTATAAGAATAGGAAATTTATTTTGCACTGAAGATTTGGCAAATAGTGTTATTGAAAAAGGGGTGTAATTTTTTTCTTTGTAGGCAGTACAGAAGCTTTTTTTTAAAAAAAAAAAAAAATTTAAAAAAAACCTTTCCATTGTGGAAAACTAAAAAATTCATTGTTACTGAGGGAACAAGTGTAACGTGTTCACAAGCTAGTAATGTGTGCCTGCTATTTGGCCAGATGATCAGTTCAAAGCGTAGATGTTTTTCATCGTCCCAAAATTCTTTGAATTGCTTCTTTTAATTCAGGGACTATCTCAGGAGAGGTAGGAAAAAATCACCACATGTAATGCCCTGGAAAGTACAGATATAGTAGTTGGATGTATTGGAGAGAGAACAAAAATTCATCATATGTTGAGGTACAAGGTCTGAATTATCAGCCTATTTGAAGGTGTCACAGAATTTGATCCAAAATACAGTCATATACCAGGGAAGGGTGGGAAGTAGGAGGAGGAGCTGTGCTTTCTTTTATTTCTGATCACACATTAAACTTACTGGGCAAAACTGTATGAGGACCTTCATTTTAATCCATTTTTATTCCAATTACTCCGGAAGGAGAGCCACTGTTCATGTACAGAACTTTACAAACTTGACCTTGCCTCTGATGTATTTTGTGAGTTTTGTTTCTTTGCTTTTTTCATTCTTTTTTTTCCTTGCATACAGGTGAGCATACTAACAATGGCAACGAACTGCACATGGTTTAACAAATATAAAAATGTCTTAAAAAGTATTGCCAAACATTAATGTTGATTTCTAGTTATTTATTTTGGGAATGTATAGTATTTGAAAACAGAAATTGGTACCTTGCACACATCATCTGTAAGCTGTTTGGTTTAAAATACTGTAGATAATTAACCAAGGTAGACTGACCTTGTAATGTAACTGCTCTTGGGCAATATTCTCTGTACATATTAGCTACAACAGATTGGATTTTATGTTGACATTTGTTTGGTTATAGTGCAATATATTTTGTATGCAAGCAGTTTCAATAAAGTTTGATCTTCCTCTGCTAACTGATGTTGATGCAATCCTTATAAATGATTGCTTTTAAAAATCACAACTTAAAAAATAGAAAGTATTACTCTGTTTAGACTTTAACTGTAGCCATTGTTTATTTACACCTTTTAGAAAACTTCTAAAAATTACCAGTTTTCAAAAATATGGCACATAATGCTCAAGAAAATGCAACCTAATTATGAAATGGTACAGTACCTGTTGAGTTGTCACACTACATGCACTCTGTTTCTCACATGCAGTGGTTGAGTTCACTGAGGTGCTAACTAGGTTAAATGTGAAATTACTAAACTACAGTCTGACTAATTAGCTGCATTCCATTTTCCAGTGCATTTTGGGGCTATGACCTTTTTCAGTATTTATGTGCTTAACATGTATCCCTTTCAATTCAAATTCCAGTGTTTTTAAATGTTATTAAATTTCAACAAATTAAACTGTGAATCTAAATGTACAATTTTATTTTGAAAAGTCATGTTGTTACAAAACTTAAAAGTGCAACAAATGTCTGATGCTTGAGTTCAGATCCGTCCTATTGGTAACTTATAAAGTATGGTCTAATGAATTAAAATTATTTTTAAAATAAAGTTCTTTGAAAAGAGTGAGAGGTATTTGTGAGTGATGCCAAAGTCTAAATTCAATAGGGTTAAGCTCAAAGCCTATGAATTACCAAATGCTTATGAAAAATAGAAAGTTTGTGTTTCCTTTCTTTACTAAATGCATTTTTGATGGTGAGAAGTGAAGATTTTCAGAGTTGGTATAAAACCTTATCAAGGAAAAAGTCTTTTTATACAGCTTTTTTGAAACAGATAAAAATCTATGAGCATTCATGAGTTCAAGAAGCAAATAGGTTTAGTTTCCTGAATATGGAAATTATTTCAATTATAGGTGAGCTTTTTCAGCTCTTTGTCTCTAATACCAGATTTTTGTGTACCATGCTTTCTTTCAACAAACCAGAAATGAAGTACTGCGAGTATGATACTGAGTGTGACTCTGTGTTCTTCATAGCGCTTACTGTGAAAAATAACATACTGCAGTTCAGGAAAATAAGTTTCTCTGCAAAAACCCTTCAGTATTGGATATTAAAAGGGAATAGATTAATTAGCTTCAAATGAGAGTGTTCCTCAGTCACTTAAGGAACCCTGCTGTATGGTTCTGGTAAGTGGCATTCTGTAATACTCCGCAAGAGGAAAGGTGGGTCTCCAATTTACTTCTTAGTCTGTGTATTATTAAAGATTATGTCTATTTCCAGACACAATAAGACTTGTGGAGTACCTGTATTGAGGGATGGGGGGAGATGTTGATACTGCTTCTGGTGGCTACTTTAAAGAATTTTTTTTAAGTGACAAGGCTTAGCTCAATGTAGTTTCTGCAGTAGTGTCTAATCAGCTTGTCTCTGTCCACTTGAACTTAACAGTAAAAGATGCTAGTCAAAGAGTCTCTTCCAGCAGTATTCACATCCATGAAAATCAGGGTGACTAGAAGAACTAGTACCTTCACAGTGTAATGCAGTTTTATATATGTTATGGGAAGTGAGGTTAGTTCTTCTGAGTTAAGTGTTCTGAATGGATACCAGTTTGATCTGCAAGGTGGTTCTTCTCAGTTTCACTAGACTGAAGTGCGGTATAGCTTTCACATCCCGCTTTTATGCTGCTTTCACCATTGAAAGGGTTAGATTTACTACAACAGCTCTTTACTCTTCAGCAGTGTGAGTCTCTCACAGCAGCCTGTCTCTAGATCTTTTGCCTGCATCAGGGGATGAGTCGTCTTTCTACTAACAATTTTTTTAGATGTACCCCACATCTGTCACTCCTACTTTCATGGTTATGAAGATCATTCATCTTGAGCAATTCATGATGGAGATGAATAATTGCTACTAAGCCATGAATATGAATTAGTTGCCACTATTACTTTTTTACATTGTTTAAAAATTTCTTTACAACTGGCTTCAAAGTAGTAATTTTTGTGTGCTTTGAGTGCTGTATGGAAGTGGATAAAAAAGAGCAAGAATCAGATGATTTTTTTGTTTCTGTTGAGGGTTCAATAGGACAAGACTTTCTTACATTTTTGCACTGAATAGAAGAAACTGACTTCCAATAAAAGTGAATTTAAAGAAAAAAAAATCCCATTGATATAGTCTGTATAAACGACTAGGAACTGGACTGTTGCAGAAATGGTGTAACAAAGAATTGTTTGGAGTGTTGAATGTGCTTTTTTGATTAGTGGACTCAGGTTGAGCCTTAGGTATATACCATGGTTACAGCAAGGACGCTCAGTAGTCCTAAATAGAATAAAAAGATCAATGAAGTGGTAAACAGAAAATGTGGGGACAATTTTCTATGATTCTCAGCAGCCTGAAAAGTCCCATATTTGTGCATCAGAAATGCATTGCGCTATATGCAGTGTTCCATGAGAGTAATCAACGTGGAAAATCATAATTGCATGTGAAATCATATGCTTTAGCAAATGAAGAGTGACTGTTCTGTATTAAACATTTCTATCTCCTCCTTGGTACTATTGGCTGTGTTTAGGCTGTGTATAAAATGAAACAATGAAACTGAGGATATTGTATATTGGTACTTATATTAGCAAGCTAATGCTGCATACAAATTAGGTTAAAGTCAGCCTTTAAGCTCATTACTCAATTAACTGAAATAAAAACCCGCAACATTTGCATGTGAATAAATAACTTTTTCAAGATCCCGTTCAGATGGCTGTGTAGCATACTTTTTTTTCTAAAACATATCTGCTTTAGGCAGCTTGACAGGTTGGAGAACTGCTGATTTTAGGGCATCTGCATTTATTTTAGGTTTCTACATTTTTTTAAGACACTGTTCCTAGTCTACTCAAAGAGCCTCTTTCCTTAATAGAAGGAATGGAAATGTCTAAGGAAGATGTGTGTCACTGTGCTTTACTTCAAGTGTGCAGATATTTGGTGAACCTATGGAATCATCCTGTTACCTAATGAATACATGTTTAATGGATTATTGCAAAGCTCTAACTTAAGGACTCAGACCAAACTGTCTGTTTTGGGAGAAGTATATTTTGATGTCTGGAGGTATCTATTACCTAGTCTGCACAATTAAGTGGTGTTTGTCTTGCACACTGAACTGTGATTTGTAATAGCGTAAACTTGGTTTTAACTTCATGAATTAGAAGACTATGGGGCTTTGTAACAGTCTTGGGAGGGGGAGCTGATTTCTTTTTTTTTTTTTTCAAACTGTGTGTGCAGCTTTTTTCTGGCCCCTCTGATGCATGTATCACATCTGTACTGTTTATTCCAAGCTGCATCATAGTAACAGGGAACCCATTGTGAGGAGCTTTGATTCCACACCGTTGTGCATAGCACATCTGTAGTTGCTGTATTCTGTGTCTTCCAGTTCCAACGGTAGCGGAGAAGACAGCAAAAGTAGTATGTAATGGGGAAAACTGGAATTGTCTTCATCTCCCTTGTTTTCCTTCTCCCAGGAAGTGTTTTCCAATTTGTCCTGGATGGCATTAGATTTTAATGGATATCCTGGAAAACATGATCCCTGACATCTTAAGAAATAATTTCACATTTAACTACCCAAGCAAAGTTTCTCTGTGGGACAGAATGTGTGTGTGTATTACTGTACAGAACAGGTACATCCTAAGGCAGGCAGGCTTTCCTCGCTTAGCAGCAGGAGTGCAGAGAGACCAGACCCGTCAACAGCTAAAACCCGTGTGAAATGCAATCTTTCTTTTCCCTGTATAGCACTTCAGAAAATGGGGTTTTACCTTCCTTACAAACACTAACAAAATAATCTCTAGGTTTAAGCTGTCTTAATAACTAAATATATGTGGTAATAATTGAAAAAGGGCTTTTTAGGGTAACAGCAGGAGCAGCAGGCAAAGTGCAATACAGCATCTGGCAAAGCAATCTTCAGGGGTTGGTTGGAGGTAAAAAACCCAGCTTAAACCTGCTGTTAAACTCCTATGAATGACTTGGGGATTTCCAAAAGTATTTTTATCCATAATATCATTTTGAATCACCTTTATTAAAATGCTTTTGTCCAAAGCATCTCATACGCTCTGATTTTGGAAAGACTGAAGAATTCAATGAACTAAACTAGAATTCAGTTGTAGGCTTCCAACAATTTTTACTTCTTCAGTCCTGATCCTGTTTATTAAACCTGGATTAAAATTTTAGCTAAGAAGTGATCTTTTTAATATATCAGGTGTCCAGCTCTGAGGCACTTCAGAGAGATCTTTTTTTTTTTTTTTTGGCTAGTCGCTGTTAACAAGATGTCTCCTTTCAAGCTCTCTTTACAAGAGTAATTTCATCATATGAATGAAAAAAAAGTTTTTACAGGGTTTGGCCACCTCCTTATTGCAAAAAAAGGCAGTCCTGCTCTGGGCAGCAATCTGCTGTCATGTTTGTTCTAATCCATAAGTATGAAGTTAAGATCAATAATATTTGTATGCATAACTACATACCTGTTATTACTGTTGGTTTTATTGCAGTAATGCTGCTACTTGGCACCCATCTAGTGTGGAACTGTGTGGTACTGATACTGCTTTGTAGCATTAATTCAAGTGAGTATTGTAAGGAGAAAAGTATTTTTGTATAGAAGCAGCAAGTACTTTTACTAGCATGAAGTTTAGAATGTTGTTGACTTGGTAATGATTGAAAAATATATTGAAAAAATAGCAAAGAGTTATTTACTCCAGATGAGATTGATCAGTCCTGACACTTAAATACAGCAAAATGTTGGTTTTTTCCCCCCATAGTTCCTGTTTCCCTCTTTGTATGACAAACAAATGCTGCTTGTTTCATTTCTGGCAGTGTATCTTGCTTTCATTTTACCTTAGATTATAGATTCTTCTGTTTTTCCCCACTTTGACTTTTTTTCCACCCGTTTACAGTTAAAGGTGTTCTTATAACCTGTTGAGATTTGATGTATTTGCTTACTACAGCAGGTGGCTCAAAATAGTTAGCAAAGATTTTTTGGCTGATAACTTGCACTCACACCAGAAGCTAAATTTGGTCATCTGGCGTGTAAAGGATCAGCCCACACATGAAGCTTGCATTTGATCCTTTATGCATTGAGAAACCAGACTTCAGAGATTAGCTTTTCAGATCTTGGTGAAAGGCTCAGTTGCAGCGAGTGTCACTGTAAATTGCTTCTGCAATATCTAGATGAGGAAGTTGTTCTATCTTTAAAAAAAAGGGGGGGGGGGGCAGGGCAGAAAAACAGGGCAGGGCAGAAAAAACATTTTTCTGGGGTGCGTGTGTGTGTGAGCTCTTAGATATCAATGTGATTCACAAGTATGTGATGCAGCTCAGCTTATATTGATCAGCGGTGCCCATTAAACCTCTGTTTATGGCTTGTGTCTCCTTAAGCTCTCATGTGAGAGAGTAATGTGTAGGACAGCCACAGTCATATTTTCAGATCTTACTAAACTGTTTGTTGGATACCTCATTTCATGAACATCTTGTTGAAATCGTTACAAAAATCTTTAAAATTTTCTGTTCTTCTGTCTTGATTACTGGTGCGGGACCGTGACACAACTGTTAGCGTGAACTCTGCTGGTTCCATTTCTGTTATATGTAAGTTTCAGATTCTCTGTTCTGACATACGTTCAATTCTCCCTGCTCTGATGCTGCTTTTTCCCAAGGGAGTTTTGTATGGCATAGAAGAGATGAGTTGTGCCCCAGGTCAAGCAGAGAATTTATACACCTGGGGCTCCTGGTGCTGCTAGCTGAAGGATCATCCAAAAGACTGAAGTTGCTCAATACCTTAGTTTTCGGTTAGGCTGTGATCTCCCTTCTCTTCACAAGGAACTGTAAAACCATGAAATGGCTTTCAATAAACTCCATCACTGAAAGCTATTAAAGTGAATGTCTAAGTTTCTCATGGAGAGAGAAAAAAGGCAAGCAAATAGGAATGTAGTATTTCTTTTTTTTTTTTTTTTTAACTCTGTGTGGAGTGGTTGATTGTCAGCGGAGTCCCACTGTGATACATACTTTTGTTTTAATGAAAAAGAGATATAGTGAGGCAACAAGGTTTACTGATGTCACATTTTTTGGAATAGTGTAAATGAAAGGTGATCGAGAAGTCCCAGAGCCATAAATCACTAGGGTTTGGGAAAATGCTCCGGTACCTCTATATTCAGGGATGTTTTGCTCTTTTCTACACAGCTGCTGTAGGTCACTTTCTGAAACAAGATGCAGGGATAGATGCATGTTTGGTTGTATTTGATAAAGCCTCCTTTCGCCACTTTCTGTGTTTCAGTTGGGGTCTGGTCTTTAACTAAAACAAAGGCTGAAAGTTCTGCTTGCATACGTAAGAGAAATACATCTATACATGTAACACAGAGTTTTCATGTAACCTGCAGCTTATAGGTGAAGAGTAGGGCTTTTTGTCTTGACAATTTCCACCTGGTTGGATTCTTTAATTTAAATTTCACAGCTTTAGTTCTTTACTCACTGTGGTTCATGAAGCAATTTGAAGTAATATAATTGAATACAACAGAAAGACATCTAAGCTTAACCTTGCTAGCCATCAGTAGTCACAATTCATAATGACTACAAATGCCTTCATAATGAAAGATAATCAGTATTAAAATGTCATTGTGTTTAATTATGGATATTTTATGGTAATGAGCTAATCGTTATGAGCTTTCAGGTTTTACACCACCAGCTCAGCATGTTTTAGAAAAAAGTGAAGTTGCACCCAGCAAATTTAACATGAAACTGGAAGATACATATGAACTTCTCTTAAGCTTCTTCAGGCCAGTGAGTAAGTGTCACTTCATCACTGCAGCATGGTTTCTCTCTTCCCTTTCCCCTTCTTTTGCCTCACTTCCAGTCCACCCTCCCATCCCTACCTGGCAGTATTTAGTGCATTTAAAACCCTCAGTCTGATACTGTAAAACTCACTAGATCTCTTCAAAATGGTATTGTTAAATGCCCCTTTGGAACAATCATATATTTGCTTCCACCGTGTCACTACCCTACTATAAACCCCTTTGTCATCAGTGATGGGATTGTGCTAGAAATGCTGGACAGTTTGGTGTAGGATCCACCTTGCCTAGCATTGTTGTATCTGACCTGAACTAGTTTTCTAGTCTTCCCATGTATGCATAGGAAGAAAAGGGCAATTTGGCACATCCTAAGAGAGAAGCATTTTCCCCCACAGTAGTGTGTCTCCCACTGCTACTGGCTGAGGAAGACTCCAGGGCCTTTAGCTTAGACTGAACCCCTCACCTTTTGGACTGCTCCAGTTGATGATGCTTTGCAGCTGCTGTGAAAGTGTCACATAAGGGATGCGATACCAAGTTTGACAGGAATTAAGAGATGTGTGCTATTTATAACTATCTGATATGCTTAAGTCCTTCCCACTGAGGATCTCATGATTATCAATAAATCTGTTATTAAATAGCAAATTTTAAAATTTGCTTAAATATTTTGTTCAAAAACAAGATTGGATATCTTGGGGTTTTGTTCCTATCGGTTGATTTTCAACTGCACGTAGAAACATGCAATTAGTGCCAGAGATGATTAGTTGCAATATATTCTATGCTGGGCCCTTAAAAAAAAAAAAATTGTCTTAAATTTCAGTTTTCTTTTTTTAATTAGAAACAGTCCAGTCAGAAATTTAGTTTGTCTTTCACACTTACTTGACAAACCTAAGTACAAAGAAGTGGCACAATGGTGCTGAGATTCACTTTTTTAAAAATGTTTCTTACTGAAACAAAGTAAACTATTTAAGGTCTTGTATGACGTGATTTTAGCTTTTCTGTTAATTTTAATATAAAGATTTATTCAGTTTTGGGAGAGAACATACATGAAGGTCAATGATACTGTTCTCTGGCACACTTACCCTATCAAATCATACTAGGGACACCAAAACGACAACTTCCCTCTACTTGAACGTTGCTCCTGGAATAGAGATCTTATGCGTTATTTCTTTTTTTAAAGCATGCCGTCACAAAGACGAACAAACCTTAATTCCTTGCCATCTAGGAGAGAGCCTTAACACAACTGAATGCTTGGAAAATAAATGTTGTTCCTCCAAAACCAGCCATGAACTGAAATGTTACATGCCGTTTAAAGACAGTAAGTATGCTTGTGTAGATTACTGCCTCATGCTACATGCCAAATGCTGCTTCTGGTCAGACAATGTGATTTTCATTTCTGTTTCTTCCTTTTTAGTTTTTAGCTGGGACATTGGGGAAAAAAATCATTAGGAAAGTAGTGCAACTCTAGAACAAATAATCAGAAAGGTGGTGGAGTCACCATCCTTGGAGGTTTTCAAGACTTGGCTAGACAAAGACACCACTTCACCTCATGTTGGTTGTAGCCTTGCTTCAGGAAGAAGGTTGGTCTACATCATGTGCAGAAGTCTCTTACAACCAAAATTTCTGTGATTCTGTGTTCTCAAATTCTAGCCTTAACACAATATTTTACTGTTTTTTCTTGAGCACTTGGCGTGCGTGATTTTATTTTTTTTTCTCTCTTATATGAAGGAATGAAGCAAACTATTTTTGTACATCCTACCTTTGCACATAAATCTGCAGTAATCTCTGCTTTAGTGAATCATAGAATGGTTTGGGTTGGAAGGGACCTCAAAGATCATCTAGTTCCAAGCCCTCCACTAGACCAGGTTGCCCAAAGCCCCATCCAACGTGGCCTTGAACACTTCCAGGGATGGGGCATCCACAACCTCTCTGGGCAACCTGTTCCAGTACCTCACCACTCTAACAGTAAAGAATTTCTTTCTAACATCTAATCTAAATCGACCCTCCTTCAGCTTAAACCCATTACCCCTTGTCCTGTCACTACACTCCCTGATAAACAGTCCCTCACCAGCTTTCCTGTCGGCTCCTTCAGGTACTGGAAAGCTGCAATTAGATCTCCCCGGAGCCTTCTCTTCTCCAGGCTGAACAACCCCAACTCTCTCAGCCTGTCCTCATAGGAGAGGTGCTCCAGCCCTCTGATCAGCTTCATGGCCTCCTCTGGACTCACTCCAACAGCTCAATGTCTCTCCTGTACTGGGGCCCCCAGAGCTGGACGCAGTACTCCAGGTGGGGTCTCACCAGAGCGGAGTAGAGGGGTAGGATCACCTCCCTCAACCTGCTGGTCACACCTCTTTTGATGCAGCCCAGGACATGGTTGGCTTTCTGGGCTGCAAGCGCACACTGCCAGCTCATGCTGAGCTTCTCATCAATCAATACCCCCAAGTCCTTCTCCTCAGAGCTGCTTTCAATCCATTCCCTGCCCAGCCTGTGAAAGGGTTGAATCAAATCTAAATTTTTGTCATAACTTTTTTCCTGTTTGTACAGCTTTGTAGAAACAGTTGTTGCTTTTCACAGTGAAGTTGCTTCACAAACTGAAGAATGCAAAAAAGTTAAAGACTTTTTGTTAGACACAGAATCACTGAGTTGGGAAGAGACCACTGAAGAACATACAGTCCAATTCTCCCTGTTCAAGCAGGGTCAGCTATAACATTCCCAGGGCTGTGTCCAGTCAGGTTTTGAATATATCTGAGGACAGAGACTTCACAATCTCTCTGGGCAGCCTGTTCCAGTGTTTATTGTTTGAATCCTCACAGTAAAAAATTTAAAAAAATATATATATTCTTATGTTCAGGTGGAATTTTGCATCTTAGTGTCCTTTGCCTCATGCCCACATACTAGACATGTATCTCATGGTTTTCTGTCAAGAACAATGTCAAGATATTAGAGTGATAGTTCAACATTCATCATAGACTTAAATAGGAACAGAGCCAAATATTACCATGTTTTTTCTAACACAGCACTTCCTCTTATATTGTATCTATTTTTTCACCAACAGTTAAGCAGGAAGAATTCTCAGACACAAGCAATCATGCCAAGCATGGATGTTAATTTAGTAAAAAGAAACCATAATATAGAACTTAATGGTTTAGGTCTTCCTGATAGAATTCAGCATACCTCCATTGATTTCAGAAATTATATCCAATTTTCAGGAAGAGCTGACTTAATACAGATATGAAACCCCAAGGGAATACTTATAAGCTAACATGAATTCACTGCCTGCTTGTTTGTGCTTGTTCAGAAGCAAGCAGAGGTCAGGATCAAACTTTGAAATTTTTCTTGTAGTTGAGCAGCTCCACATTCCAGTGCTAGGGCAGCTGTAACTACTACTAGCTAGATAACTTTTAATAGAGGAAAGTACCGTTCAGTGCAAGACCATCAGAATCTGTTTGTTAGTTAGAGGCATACTGCAGAAATGAAATGTTTTAATAATACCCATTTCCCACTTGGGCCTTTGTTATGTATAAAAGACACTTCACTATAGCAAGAGGGAAAGCTGTACAGTGAAAATTATAGCTCTTTTGCTCATTTTTAGGACATACTCAAGCAAATGTTAAAATTAAATATGCTTATTCAGCTGTGACTGTTGGATTCCTCATTCCGGTTAAGTTTTTATCGTTTGGACAGAAATATCAAGGGCTGACTATTTTACAGAATTATTTGTTCCTAGATTAATTAGCTACTTGAATGCTCTTGGATGTACAACATATGTCCAAAGAAAATACAAACAGTTACTGCCCTGGGAGCACATGCTGTTTGCCTTGTAGCAATCTGTTGACAAAATAGAAGCACTTAGCAGATATTAGACTCATGGCACTTGTGTTTCTGTAAGATGGTCACAGGCTGCATACTCAAATGGTTTTTATCTGGGAGTTTTTTCTTGAATTTCACTAAGAATAAAATGAGGCTTTAAGAAAATGCTGCAAAAGTTATGAATTGAAATAGATAAATAGCATTCATTTGCATGATTTTGTCTCCATTCTTAAAGAAGCTTCTAAAGGACTTTGAATTTTTTTAATTAATTTTTTTGTAATTTTTATTTATTTCCCCCATGCCCTGGGCTCACTCAATCTCTAGTTGCTTCTGAAACTGACCAAACGCTTGGACTATTCAAACTCAAGGCAAATTTGAGTCTTAATCTTTCTCATCTGAGTTCATTTCTAACACCTACTTTTTTCCATTGTGTTGCTGGCTGAGATACATACAAGTCTGTCTTAGAGGCTAATCTGTCATCTATACTTCAATATATATCTCAGAATGATTCATAACTAATGCAAACTTGTGCTGACTCTACAGATATGCAACTGACATTTCGACTGCTTGTGCTCATGGCAGGAGGATTTTTGACTTTGGGGTGTCTACCGTTCTGTTGCTGCGCCTGTTTGCAGAGAAGGTAAGCATTAGAGCATGACCAGGCCAAATTTAACGTGAGTTCAGCTCTGCAGGAGGTGGATGCTGAGGTATGGAAGACCAGGCTTTTGCTCCCTTGATTCCCCAGTTATCTTCCCCAACTTTCTGCCCCTGCTCCCCACCAAAGGCTGGTATATCCATATATGTTAAAGGAACTTGGTTTCCATTCTTCTCCTCTTTGGCAGGAAGACAACGCCAATAACTGGCAGTTGTGAGCAAAAGAGATGGCCAATGATAGTTAAGAGCAAACCAAGCTATCAGGCAGCCTTCAACACTGCACACAGTCCATCCTGATCAACCCAGAACAGGTTCTTAGGACACAGTGTCCTGAGCGCAAAGAAAACCCAGAACATCAGTAAAAAACGAAAGGGAAGTTTTGAGGAAAAGTTAATTTCGCTTTGTAACATAAGTTTAAACAGAAACAAGTGAGAAAACTTTTGCCACTTGCCTAGCTCTCAAAAGTCACAGGGAGAAGGGAGACAAAAATGGTTCTTTTACCGCCGCCTTCAAAGGCGCTTCTACGAAAGGGTGATGTTGCCTATGGTAAACAATTGACTGCTGCGCGGGAAATGACATGTGCAAGGAGGAATGAGTTACCTGAAAGATAATAGAAAAGAAATTAATGAGAAAAAGCAGTTTGTAAAGAGCAACAAGTAGAAATGTGTGTGTGTAGATAGACCTAGAGTTATGCAGTAAGACACAGAAGGAAAGAACAAAGTAGTAGACCTGAACAGAGTAAGAGAGATGGGCTGGGGAATGCTTGGGAGAAAAGCAAATTAATTATCTCTGATGCTTGTAGGGTGCGGTGCATTTTTTTTAATGTATAGGGCACACTGCAACCTGTGAGTGCTATGCAAGCAGTTTAGTGTTTGATATTGTGAAGAGTTTCGGCATGTGTATATGTTCTTATAATGGAAAAATATAAGTGCCACAACATCAAAATTACTAAACTAAGATGGAATGTATTAACATAACTGTGCTTTATTTTTCTAAGGTGGAAGTTCATATTGAATGGCTGATGCTGTGGCTAGGTTAATATGACAGAATTGTCTTTTTTGTGAAGGGTATTTTTTTTCCCCCAAGTGTTAAACTTTTGCTTTACTAAGATATTAGTAGTCTGTGTGGGATCATACACATGCACGTACACACACACATAGACTTTACTAATGCGGCTGCTTAGCAGATGGCCGTTTGCTGTGGAGTTCCACATTTAGACAAAACCTGCTGTGAAAATCTCCACATTACATCTTACACTGTGCTCAACAGCTGATGTTCAGCATACAGATAGCTGCACTGAGTCATCAGTGACTCTGAAAACAGGAGGCAAAGAATTAACATGAAATTATCATAAATTTTCTGGAAAACGAATTAATATGTGTTCATTTCGAGAGAATTCACATTAATGTTTAAATGATCATTTCTGTGTTTTTTCATAGCCAGTGAAACTAGGAATATTGCTGTTCTGCTCTGACTTGGGTTTTGCTTTGGTTTTTAATGCAGTGATTAACCAGATGCTAAATGGTTTTAATTTCCAACATCATATATTTGAGTTCTAGGAAAGGAGTAATCCTATAACATTGCAACTTTGAGTTTTACCAGTTTTAGAGACATTTGATAGAGGATATGGCTTTGAAAAGCATTCCTTTAATGAGCCTAAAACCTTCTATCTGGATGGAAATTCTTTTGTTTTCAACATTGTGTGGTCATTGTTGAGAAGGTCCTACGTACAATGCCAAAACTCTACTGCAATGGACCTGCACAAAAGTAAAAACTGTTCTCTAGAGTTATCAAAAAGTGAGAGGGCTTTTGCTGATGTAATTTGGGATAATCGATTAGTTTCACTGTGCTGCTTCTAGAGCAAATTCCAAGGTTTCCCACAGGAGTCTCTATTTATATTAAAAAAAAAGAGAGACAGACAGACACCAAACCTGGGTGACTGGCCCTGGAAAGCTTTTGCAGGCACTTGTGCTGCGTAGCTGGCAGTGACAGTTTGTCAAGAGATGCCCAGGACTACAACAACAGGGGTAATTCCATAACGTGCCCAGACTAAGAACATGTAGGAGCATGGAATTCCTGTAAAATTGATAGAGGGAGCCAAGTACTTCTCCCCTTGTCACACTTGATCAGCACTGGTAATTTCCTGAGTCAGTGGGGCTTTGTTACTCCGCATCCCCACTGATGAACTGGGTATTTGCCTCCTTCCAATGGTATTTTTCATGCAGGAAGCAGAATCTACATGTGCCTGTTCCCTGGTAGTTGATAGTTTCTCTTGTGTGCTATCAACATAACATGTCTCTTCTTGAGCTGTGCGCTCTGATGCTTTTGCTGTCCATAACTGTGCTATCCTATCTTATTTCTCTTGGTTTTGTTAGTCTTCACTAACAACCACATGCAATGATGGGTAGATGAAGACACTAAAATCTAGGAAAACACAGGTGCACTTAACTAGTGCTGTATTTAAATAATACTGTGTAAATTTTAAAAATACAGCAAGAATTAGGAAAGTCTTCATTTCTTTCTGTTGAATTCCTAGTACAGGTATGGAAAGCAGGCAGTAGAATTTGGTTGACTAGTTACTGAGGAAATTTTTGGTCCTGGTTGCATTATATGAATCAGAAGGTGACCTGAAATTCATGAAAAAATGTAAGAAATAGGGAAAGCTTATTGAAATGCTTTTTATAGCCTTAATCTGTCTACGTTCTAGTGATGAAATCTTGTGATGGCCCCTGAAATCAACTTAGCTTTGTGGGGTTTTTTCACTGGAGCTAGGATTTCACAGCTAAAGTCTAGGTCATCTTCTCTAAGTTCCTTCTTCTGAAGTCAACCAATTTCAGCTGTTGTTTTAATACATTGCAGTCAATGTGTCAATCCTCTGCGAAGGGCAAACAACGAAGTAAAGCAAATTGTGTGGAAGAAAAGAGCACATAGCGAAGACATTTATGGCCGTTTACCAAATTGACTTAAGAAAGGCTCTAAGGACCATAAGAACAAACAAAAAGGTAAACCAACCTTGGAGTATTCTTTTATTCTTTCAGTTTAGAATTGTTGTCTTATATCAGTTCTGTACAGAATACTAAACATTTGCAGTACTAAAATGCCTGTTGCTTCCTAGTCCAGTAGAGTTTGTCAAAAGGCACTATTTGTCAGAGATCACCTTCAATTTCTGTTGTGAGAGAAGTAATGAGTCTGCAAGAATTTGATTGCTGTCCTGGGATGCTAAATAACAGCAGAGCCAAGCCATGGACAATATTACAGTCCCAGGTTTAAGTCCTCTGCCATTTCAATGTTCCTTATTCCACGTGC
Source organism: Balearica regulorum gibbericeps (assembly GCF_011004875.1). Taxonomy (NCBI): domain Eukaryota; kingdom Metazoa; phylum Chordata; class Aves; order Gruiformes; family Gruidae; genus Balearica; species Balearica regulorum. The sequence continues at coordinate 14,951,717 of NC_046194.1, forward strand.
GAATTGTTGCATGGGAAAGTGGAAAAGCAAAATAGGGTTTTGCTGCTTTGGGGAAATGTAGATCCATTTACAGGCATTGAGAAATCTGTCCTTTTGTATGGATAGGGGTGTTTCACAGCTGACGTGTTCACATAGCTCCATGTCTTGGCATTCTTCCTCAATGGTAAAGAGTAGTTGCTACTGAAATAAACATAATATGAGAGTTAAATGCTATTTACTCCACATGAGGAAGCCAAACTATAACCTATTAAAGGTGAAAATTAAATTAAAAAGTGTCAATAAGGTCATGAGACAATAAGGAAGTATTTCAGGGAGAATATTGATTTAGTAAAAATGTAAAGATGTCTCTAAATCTAGTTGTACTGATGTTCAGTTGTTTGTTTTTTGTGTTTTTTGGTGTTTTTTTTTTTTTTCTTTTGGTGTAGAAGAATATCCACCTGATCTTGAAGACCTCAAGCAGAAGGACACAAGGATTACTTGAGTATGCCCTAGAAAATGAGATGTTTTGTTTTAGTATCAAAGTAATATAATGTTGTCAACCCTTGATAATGCTATTGATTTTGCAACAGAAGGTCTTCATTTCTAGTTCTTCATGCTCATTCCATATCTCCTGTACAAAAAAAGCTAGTAACACTGAAAGGCAAAACTGTTTGTGGCAACTCCTGAATAATAAAGCCAGTCTTCTCTTATTCATATAGCATCCCTGACGAGGGATATAAAGATATCAGTTAAGTGCCTGTCTCACTTTAGAGGTCAGTCTTAGAATATTGTCTGGATTAAGAAGAGACTGTTGTCATTCATTAAACTGGTAGCAAGTGGCAAGCTTACTCTGTTTCGGTATTGGATGGCACCATAGCACGATAGCGCTATTCTTACTGAGGACAATGGTTAATTCCTTACCAGGCTGCAGAGGATTGGGGAAATCTGTTGTTATGCAGTGTCTTTAAAGATATGCTTGGCAAAAATACAAAGTACTTGAGGAAACTGTGGTAGTGTTTTCTCTGGCACTGTTTCTCTCCGCAGTATATCACTGCACCACAGAACTTTCTTTGCTCTTTGGATGACCTGTCTCCCAAGGGAGGTGATTTCAAAATGCAATTTCTTTCCATTTCCCTGTGGTGTAACAAACATAAAAGAAACGAACATGTAACAGTTTTCAGCAGCTGAGTGCAAAATAAGACTGAGCACCTAAAAGAATGTCAGTAGAAATCATTATCACCTCTAATAATGCAATCACTGGTCATTTTACTCTGGGTCTGTGAAGCCCAGGTAGCAGAATATCCAAGAGCTACAACTGAGAGGAATGGAACTTTGCTCCGAAGCAGGAGAGAGAATAAATATTATGAGTGATTCTTAGAAACTCTGTGTACTTTCAGGATTCCCCATTTAATATGTTTTTCTTAGTTTCATCAGTCCTAAAAAAGGCATCACTTAAAATCCAAGTGTGATAGGGGTGGAATATGCATATGGGCAATCTCATGAAATTGTCGGAATACTAAGGGATGGTCAGATGTAACTATATGCAGGAGCTTTAAAGCCTGATGTTGCAACCATTGCCAGTAGCATTGTATTACAGATTATTTGGTTATAATTTTGTAAGCAAAATATTATGATGTTTTTGATGTGGAGCAGCAATGACGGCGACTGAATAGGGCTCTGTTTGCCTTCCAAATCTGATGTGTATTTGCTGTTTCTTGATGTTATTTTTATGAATGGTGAAGTACATATATAGACATTTTGACAAAGATAAAACCAGTTTCCTGCTACATGAATTTGGGGGCACTGCACAGCTGAAACGTACATGTGACAAACCATATAGATCCTCATGGCTGATGGTGATTATGGAGAGAGAGCTGTGCTCTGGAGAAAATTAGGCTTTCATATGGTGCTTCATGATTTTGATTTGAAGGGTAATAAATTTCTTCTGTTTCCATGTCATTGACAGCACAACTGCTTTCAATGTCACATAACATTCTGACAAAGGGACACATACTGATAAAACAACTGTATTTAACAGTAAGTAATCAATGCATCTCCAGTAACCGTGTCTGGCAGCACTAGAACAAGATGAGCATAAGCAAAATATATGCCCTGTAAGAGGAGGAGGTGAGATGAAAAAGACACAGCAAGGGGTCTATTCCCCCCAGTGGGACAGTAGTCAAGAGCATAGTGCGTGGACTTGGGCTCTGTCCCTTTTCCATATAGCAGTTTCATTGTAAAGATGTTCTAAAAATCTGGAAGTTTTGCTTTTCAGTTGGAGAAGACAAAATCTTTTCTTTTAAATTTTAACTTCTATAGTTTGTTGAATCAATAGCTGTCAAGCATGGATATTGCATAAATAACTGCTATCTGTGCCTAAAACATCATAATAGCTATTTCGTTATTATTGAAGGTCAAGATTATCACCTTAGGGTCAGATCACAGGTATTCATTCACAGGCCTGTGTGTGATGCTAACGGACATAGTCACACAAATGTGGATGTTTCAATCAGCTGATCAGTTGCTTACTTCCACTAGTAAATATTCGGATCTTTTTGATGATAATTTTTTGTTTGTTTTTGTACTCCTGGACCTTAGCATACTACAGAACAAGTTCAACATGGGGTTACCCCAGACCTACCTGGAACGCGTCTTTTTCCCCACTGCCTAAACTGCTGCGTATCTTGTATGCTAAGCTGCGCGCTGCTGAGCCAAACTCAATTTTCCTTTGTCCTTTCTATCCCTTCAAAGATCTGGATTGTGACCCAGGTCAGCTAGAAGAAGGCACAAGCATTCTTACAAGGCTCCTCACAGTGCCTTTGTGGCTAGCGAAAGCAGCTGCTCAGGGCTGGGTGCGGTTCCCAAATCTGCAGAGCAGACCTGCCACCTTCCAGGCTCAGGGAGAGACATCTTCAGTACTAAAATCAGGGACCACAAGATGGTGCTGCAGGAAAACATTTTTCCCTCAGCGGTTTTGGATTCTGGAGAACTTTATAGATTTCTACCTTTTACAATGTGGTTCATCAAGTCACGAAAAGGCAGATAGTGTACAATAGAGCAATGGTCACTCACTAAAAAAGACAACATAATACAGCATATGATGACAAGGCTTTAGAAGACTTACAAGATATACAAACCATTGCTTCTGGCTTTAGATCTGGTCTCTCTCCTATTGAACTGATACAGAATGAAACAAAAGAGCTCTCAGTGGAACATCCCTCTTTATCTTCACAACGATTAAATAAATACAAGGCTAAACAACCTGCCCCAATGCACAATAGCTGTGTCCAAGAGTGGATGCTGCTACCCCAGAGACAGGAGCTATATGATAGGGCTTCAACACTGGTACAGCTCTTCATGACATCACCCAGAGCCTGCACCATGTCTAATGGCAAAGGATTTGTCTCACTTTCTGTTCCCTCTGAAATTGAACCCGCACCTTTAACCACATTCTGTAAGATGAAGAGAAAGAGTTGAGATGATTTTTGGAAAGCTTTAAAGCAATATGAAATGACTGCATTACACTGCAGGCAACTGTGGCAATATCTGGTACTTCTCTCCATCTGACCTTTAGAAAGCTTTCAAAGTCATGAGAATTGAACTTAAAAAATAAATACAAATGAATGAAACCCAAGCTTCTCAGAGTGATAGTGAGAAACAGATTTGAACTGCAAAGTTCAAAAATCCAAAGCCAAATACAAATTTGTATTTAAGCAAAATCCCTGTGATTGGAGAACTCGTCTTGTATTTTTGAAGGCTTGAGGTTCAGTTCTGAGGCCTGTTTTACCCAGCTGAGATTCATGCAATGTCAGGTAGTGTAGATATAGCAGAACAATGTACTTCATTGCTCAACAAGTATTTTCCCAGTTTGTCTCCCTGTAAGGGATGCAATTTTGAAATGTTATGGTTCTTCTGATCCTTTGCCAACCTAGGCTTGGACGCACAGCTACAATGAAGTGGAAGGTCTCCCTGGAAAAAGCGTTTCACATTTTCCTGCATGGTCCCAGTGGAGTGACTGGCTCTGTACAACTCAGTTTTGCTTCTGATCTTTGTGGTCCAAAACTCTGTTCTCATGTAACATTGGAAAAATTAAAAAATGGTTTCTGCCAGATGAAAGTGAAAAACTGCCCATAGCTGTACTATTCTATCCCTCTAAGTTTCATTGTGCTGCTTCCAAGTCCCTTCACAAAAGACGTGTTTCTTACTGCACTGCTTCCTCGCAGAATCCACTATCCTACATGTATTTCCCATCGAAGCGGATAAATCTTTGAGAGTGTGTGTGTTCTATTCTGTGTACAAGGAAGTGGAACAGAGCTTCACTCTCCAACAGCTGTTTCTCTGTAGTATCAGCCACCATCGCTATCCTGGTAGTTTTGCAGGTTTGGTGGTGTCAGCTGACATTCAGACAACGTGGGAAAGACGATGGCAGTTCTACAAAGAGCTGCCTTCTGAAAGGGAGCATGGCTACGGATGTTACAGACCTGCTGCATCCTATCTCCCTGATTTTCAAGTATGTGATTTTTCAGTCGGTAAGGCTAGAGCTGTTCAATATTCCACCTACTGTAGATCATCAGCTTAGTTGAAGTGAAATGATTAAAACAACTTTCCTTTAGAAAAAGGATTTTCTGATGCATCTGCTTGTCTTGCCGTTTAGCACTGCACTCTTGCCCAGGCTCCTGTTAAGGTTTTTACTGACTCTCCAAGCTTTTACCATTTTTATTCAAGGTACTTGATGCAGCACTAACACGCATGATCTAAATGTGGGATGGAGGAACCAAGCCAACTAACAGGACAGATAACATCCTGTGCTTAGGACTTACTGCACAGCTAGGAGATCTGGAGAGATAATACACAGATATAAAATGCTCTTGCGTGTATTTCCTAACAGGAAAGCCCCACTTCAGTTAAATGCACCAGGTAGGTAGCAGCATTAATGAAAAGCAATTTCTTCAATTAAACATGGCCTTATAAAATTGCAGTAGCAACACATATAAGAATTGTGGTTGGCTATGTGATACATCTTTTCCCATCATCTTCAAGGACGGCCAGGAAAAAATTCATTCTCATTCCTAACATTAAATGCATTGTTAGCTTATATTTCGAGTTGTATTTCTCAGATACCAAACTGGTAACTTTAAAGAATGATGGAGCTTAGTTAGAAGGAGGAGGACCTCTTATGGTTTGCCCAGAGAAGTTGTGGAGTCTCCTTCTTTGGAGACCCACCTGGACACAATCCTGTGCAGGTGATCCTGCTCTAGTGGGGAGGGTTGGACTAGATGACCTCTAGAGGTCCCATCCAACCCCTACCGTTCTGTGACTCTGTGTGAACAATTATCAGCAGCAATGAAACCTGAGAGCCTGGGGAAAAGCAGTTATTGAGATGGTGTTGACCAGTTATTTTGATGACACAATAGGTGACCGAGAGCTAGATAAGCTATGGCAAATTACTATTATGGGCCTCCTCATTCATGACAGTCCTAGAATGCTATAAAATTACTATGGTTAAACCGTGAAACATCTGAGGTTGGGGCACATCAACTAAAGACTAGGCTGTGCAGGCTGGAAGGGAAGAAAAGGAAGATCATGGGGAAAATCACCTTGTGAAAAATGATGTGGAGCATTTTACCAGAATGCAACAGAATCTTATTCCCATTTGGCTTTTGAAATTTATTTGTGTTAGTGTGGCACATATAAAAATCTGTCACAGCAACTGCTACAAGCATTTATCTTTTTTTATCAATAAAGTTGTTTTTTGTTTGGTTGGTTTTGGTTTTTTTTAAAAAAAAAGCATAACTACAATTAATCATAACTCATCAGTGCAGCTAGATAGGAAGCAAAAGGTTAACAGCAAATTCTGTTTTACTGGTTAAAGACGCTACTGTAGCAGCATTTGCTCAAATGGTTGTTTTACACATGCAGTGGCGTCATCCAGTTTAAGTCCTGCTGTGTTTCTTTGCCAACAACTGCTAGTGAACATTTGCCCACCTTCCCTGCTGCTGAGTAGTATCAGGATTAGATGCAGGGAGGCGAGCAGGCTTACAACTTCATCTGTTGGCACCACAGGAATGCAGGAGCAAAACAGCATGGCAATAGGGAAAACTTTCAAAATCATCAATTTTAAGGTCTTACCTCAAAATGGCTATTTCCTGGCTGGGGGAAAGGGTATCTTTCCCCAAATGTGCAGGGAAAAAGAAAAAGCAGCAAGAAGAAAATCTTTCTCAAATAAAGACATGATGGGTATGTATTTATTATCCAACCTAGCAGGCAGGTGGATGTCTGCACAAACCGTACTGGGAAGTAGATTTTGACATGGGAGGAGCGCCTGTCAAGAAAACACTGGTCTTATCTGGCTCTGTTGGGAATAAAAATTTAGGGAGCTTTAGTACATCTTGGACTTTTTAAAGATGATGGATAGCTTGCAGCAACAGGCATTTTCCTCACCTCACCCAAGGAAGCCACTTTTCCCTCAGTACTTAGCAAAAGTCTCTTTGAATGACATGATTATAGAGAATCACATTCTGAGCAAAAAGACCAGTAGAGACAGGCAGCTGGGTTTTCTGAGCATTTGTATTAGCTTTTGCCTGCACTTAAGAACAGCTGAAATCTACTTCCTGAACTCCATACATTTCTTACCCGCAACGTTACGTGCCTATATCTGACCTTCTCAACCACTTGTCTGTATTTACGGGGCAGAGGAGAGGGAATGTATTGTGCCAAAGGGCGGAAAGACGGGAAAAGGCGGCATAACTCTTTCCATTGAGTTCCTGCACTGGAAGCTCTCACTATGCTGGTTAGATCCAAACTTGTTGCTACAATGATGAGCTGCACCCCCTTTCCCAGGAGAGCTTCCTCAGCTGGCTGGCAGCAAACAGTTGAGCTGGGAAGTGGGGGTAGCAAGCAGATATTGCTTTTTAACTATAAACGTAGCATTAATGGTTCCTCATAGGTTTTTAAAGTAGCTGAGTACAGAGTTAAACAGAGAAATAATCTGTCTCCCATTCTATCTTATTGTTTGTCCTCTGTAAACACATGGCAAGCATCTCCATTATTAACTTTAAATTTGAGTCCCCTGTGATTTGTCTGATGATAGTGATGCCTGTTCTTCATAGCTGCTTTAGTACTTCACCTCCCATGCTCAAACAATGCTCAGCTATGGCATCAAACAATCAGCTTAAATTGTGCGTTGGCAACTACAAAGTAATTGAGATTTTTTTCAGATTAAAATGGATTGTGACAAACTAGGCTGACAGCTCCAAAGCAGCTGTTATAGTCTACAGTAACAGTGGTATGCATTAAAGAAAGAGCTCTTGACCACATATTTATGCAATAGACTTAATAGCTCTTAATGAGCTGTTATGTTCTATCAATTAAGTAATATATACTGTTAAGAATGCATGGATAAACCCAAAGGAATTATTGTTGTCTACTGCAGCAATTTTCATATTTTTATACTTCAACAAACTTTTTTTCTTAGAACAATTGCTTTTCTATTTGCTTAATACCATTAATAAGAAGCATACAGCCAATACTGCATGACATGCTTGGAGTTTGCAAAGTCTGCACAAAATACTATGGCAACTTTAAAACATCATCTGTAGCTCATCTTGACAGGTCAGAGTTGTTACAGCATGTATCTCATATTTATGCAATTATTTGGAACAGCAGCAAGAGGCATAACAAAGTAACTGAATTTTCCTCATTTTGTGGGTGTATCTTTACTATTCAGAGGATTGTTTACTTTGCTGTGATCTCCACATGGGCTGATGTTCCAGGCAGGACGTTCAGGTCCTAGCACTAGTTTTGTGAGCAGAATAACTGCTCTAACACTTACCTGCTCCAGCCATTTTGCTGTTTCAGCACTACTTCCAGTTTTAGAGCTGACCTGGTGCTACTTGCAAGAACAGTCCTTTGGGTTTCCAAACTTTTTGATCACGTGCCCCTATCAGTAAAATATTTTTGAGAACATACCCCTACTAGTGTACCAAATATGTATGTAGCTTATAAAACATACACAAAAATAAAAATTAAACAAGGATGAGATAAAGATGGAAGAAAACCTGTTTTAATTTTTTTTTTTCATTTTATTAATGGTATGAAAAACACTTTCTTTCTTCCAATGGATTGTCTTGTGTACCCCCTTGAGTGCACACACCCCATTTAAGAGACCACTGCTTTAGTGTAGTGCAAGGACAGACCTCACTGCCCCCTTCTTTAAGTATAATCTTCTGTGCTTTAATTTTCTCTCCGTTACTGAGTTCTCCCTGCACAGACATCCTAGTCATATAGGAAAGAATGACCAATGAGACAGGTATATGACTTTTTCTTTCCCATTCGCTCTTGACCTTGTTATTAAGCCTGTTACAGATATAGCAACTTCATGACTACTATGAATGAGATGGGTAGATCATAATTATTCTCAGTACAGCATGTGGTCAGACTGCTTTAGTAAGCCCCTATAATCTGTAATAAAATTTGGGGTTTTACTCATCATTATAGGGTAGAGGAAGGTGTTCCCTAGTCCTGGCCTGAAGTTACGTATGCAGTCAGCTGCAGAGTCTCATCATTTTGCTCCTTCACTTCTTTATTTTAAGGAGAATTTTCTCATGCTTCCCAGTGAAAGGGAACAGCACTTGCCTGAACCAGGTGGCATGCTGTCAGGCATCACACATCCCTCCAACGAGGGCCTTTCACATCCACACCCGCCTGTTAATTGTCTTCTAGTGTGAACGAGATCATCTACACAGATTAAATGTTAGCTGACTCCTGGTTGTCACCTTCCTGAGCTTAATGACTCCAGTTAAAGAAAAGTACTCAGGCACTTAAGAGACCAGTGGTTTATGTGACAGGCTAAAGTGAAGAGAGGTAGAGCTTCCTCCACAGCCAAGGCTCCTGAATTGGCAAAGCTGCTCAGACCTGTTTTACTCATATTTACTTCTGCTGAGCAAGGGAAGAATTCTGACAATCTGTCCAAGTTTAGCCTCAGAGGAAAGAATAATTATTTCTTGATTCATTCAGACAACCAGCTGAAAAGGGTTTTGTCTCCTTTCAGATTTGATTGTCTCCTTACTGCTGTGGACCTGTTGACAGCAGTGTAGGCAAACCTAGTATTAATCCATTTCTCTGAATTTGTGATAGCCATCTCCTCCTATCACAGTCATGGTTTGATAGATTGGAAGGGTACAGTTTGAAACTGAGTGATGCTTTGGAGGAAAAGAAACCACATGACAGCTTCAGAAAAGGCCAGCATTGAATTAAAGCTTTATGTAATTTTGTGGAATTTCTGGATACTATGTATAGTTTTAGGGTACTGAAAATATTCTTCCTTTTTGTATTCTGCTTGAATGTAACAAGCTTTAGGTTTTCTGTATTAATCTTTGGTACCTTCTCTTTGAAGGTATGTTGATTATCTGAAAGTATTCTTGAAAGAAGAGGTTTTAAGAAATAGCTTAGAAAAAGAGATTGAGATTGTTGCATGGAAAACATTTGCCAGTGCCCATTTGTCGCTGATCCAAGTGAAGATGATGGACCTGATGATTAGGCCACTGCACCTGAATGAAAAGAAAGTAAAGAACAAGACAGGAGAGCAGCAACAGGATGGATTGTCCAGAGCTGGTAAGGAAGACAAGTAATATAAAGTGATGGTCAAGGTAAGGGGAACAAAAGGTGTTATTCTAGGCAGTTGATAGCAATGTGTTCTTCTGTGTAAGTTTGAAACCTATGTTTACTAGCTATAGGAATGGATATAGCATAGTTGGTGAGGAGGGAAGAGGATGGGGCTGTTTCTTCTGTTGGTGATTAGACAGTGAGGAGGAAAGTAAGCTGAATGAGCTTTTACTGCCCAGTTTAGCCATGTGTTTCCTTATAGTCTCTTTATTCTTTGTTTCCGGTGTATCTTGTTACTTGCTTTATCCCCCTCACCATTTCACTAAGAGGAAAGGGCAGCTTGGTTAGTATTAGCTAGTTTGTGTTGCTGGCCTCCTTGACAGAGCAAGTAATAGTGGGAAAAAAATTAACCCTTGGTGGGAAGAGTGAGAGAACCCACCTTGCTGGAGGATGTGGCCAGGGAAGAGGCGTACCAGGAAATGCAGAGGATGGACTCTTGTGGCATTGGCTCCTGCGTGGGGTAGATCTCTTGGCTCTCTTGTGTGGAAAGGTGGAGTGTTAGGAGAGCTCTCTTTGTCATGGGTAACAGGGGAAAGTTGGTTGTGTGAGAACAGTGAGGAGATTTGAGGGTGCTTGGAGTCCTGCTCTTGGTTCCCTTCTGTCAGTTACTGAGCTCTATGGTGTAATACAAACCAGTTTGTGACTACAGCAAACAGGGATTGGGAAAGTCAGCTGTTCTCATCTGTGATTCAGGATTTGTTACCGTTTCCCTAAGTGGCCTTCCAAGATACCTGATATTTTCTGGATTGTGATGTGTAACTCTGAGACTAAAATCAATTAAGGGGACATCTGAGATGGTATGATATGAGGAGGAAAAGAAGTATTTACAATTTCTATCATAATCCAAGCAAAAATAGTTGACTGTTGGTAAAGGTTTGTGAATATCTATTTCTACTGTCAGTCATTACCATTGGTCCCTTTGTTTAAAAAGATGGGGCCTGGGCTCTGAGACTGCAAGGGTTTGTGTTCAGAGCATGCGAACAAGTTGACCGGTATCATCCTGAAATATTAAATTCTGCAACAACATATGTCATTCATCTTACTTGGAGAGGGTTTTGTAAAGACTATTTTTACACATGATTCCACTGGGAAAAAAAAAAAATGTAGACCATTGAAGCTGTTGCAATTAGAGTTTGGCTCTAGATCCAAAATATTTATGAATTGATACTGATGTTGTAAGTCTCTTATGAAACAGTCATTCACAAGTTTGATTACTAAAAAAAGTCATTTACAGAAGAAATAAGTTATGAAGGAATCAAATTTTGTACGAGAAACCCTGGAAAATAAGACCACAAATGACAAAACATACTATTTAGAGCCCAGATGGCTGCATAAAATAAATAGCCGTTTCCTCGGAGGAAGCATAGGCAATTTGGCTGTGTGAAGCTACAATTCCAGCAGAGATCCTTGAAACAGATGTTAATATTGCTTGTGCATGGAAACTTTAGTAAAAAGCAAGATGTTCAGGTAACATGAATGTGATGACTGACAACCTCAGATTTCTTTTTCAGTAGGAGATATGCACTTAAAACCATAATGTGACTGTTGTAGAGTCTGGAACATAAATATCTGTATGCATGTTATGATGAGCTAACACATGTGGCTGCCTAGGATGTTTGAGACGTTTTGGTAATTTTCATTTTGCTGTAACTGGTAGCCTGGTGAAACATTTTTTAAATCAAGAAGAAAAATCAAGCTAAACCTAAATATAGATAGAGAGGGATATGTAGATATAGGCATAGATAGATATAAAGGTATAATGTCTTTACCTGTATAGAGCAAAAACAAGAAATTAATCACTTACCTTATTCATGTCAGATTAAATTGAAAACTGTTCTGTCTTTAACTAGTCTGTGTTATCATTTCTGATGTACCTGATCAGGCTAAGTAACCTCCTAATTTTAGTAGGAACAAGCCCTACTCATCTTTTCTTTAGATGATTCTTGATTCAAGCTTGTCCTAAGAAATGTGAATGACAGAAGTACATTTTCTGGAGGCAATTCTAAGAGTTTCTCAGTGGAATGTGTTTTTGCTGTGTAGTAAAAAACAAGAGTGGCAATTTTGCAAAAACTGTGCTTCCTGTTCTTCAAATGTTCTCACGATTTCTGTTTAGTAAGTGTGGTACAACAGTCTCCTGATTGACAGTAGCAAGGCACATCTCTTATGGCTTGCACTTGTGGAACATTTTTTTGGTTGTTCCAGTTGAATCCTATTCCATGGAGACCCTAAAAACAGAATTTGCACAATGACTTAGTGTGTCTTTGAGTGGCTAATGGGAGTGCTGCCATTAGCTCCAGTGCAGACAAGACACGTGGCAAGGTCCTTGTTTTGAAGCAGTAATGATCTGCAGAGCTTACAACACCTACTGGACACACAAAACCATAACATGGCTACATTAATATTGCTGGGACTCGGGGAAAGACTGCCATTTACTCCATAAATTTTGGGTGAACTGTTTGGAGGCCAGTGGATAGTGATGAAGTCTGACATCAGGTTGTTTTCCCCCTTCCCCTGTTTGAAAATACATCCAGAAGGAGATGTTCTGAGGAGAGGGCTTTACACAACAGCCACTGGTCAGAGCACATACCTAGACTACGAGAGTTTTGCATTCAGTTTCTTGCTCAGCCTGAGATGATTCAGGCCCCAGCAGTCTATTCCGAAACATGGGTGGTGTTGGGAAATCCATCATCTGCACAGCTGTGATCACAATTTGATGAGGAAACACTGGAATTCATTGCAGTAGGGTCAGCATTCATGCTAGTGTTGTTAACATGTAGCCTACTGCAAGGTTTAGTCAGTAAGAATTTAGTGTTCTTGGATGTGAAGAAAACAGTGTTTACGCAGGAAGCCGTGGTATCCATGTCAGTAGCTCAGTATGCTCATCGTCATGGATGTCTGAGGCTTTCTGTTAACCTCCCAAGATTTAGTCTGGTCTCAAGAGGTCCCTGAGGCAAAGCATTTAGCAGTTCTCTGGGTAAAACAGGAGATTCCACTCTCCCTCCCCATCAAAAAGAATATGAAATTCTAGATCCAAATTTTGATTCAGCTATAGTGGAACAATTCAGTAGAATACAATTTTGTCTTTACTACATGGTTCAGAGCACCAGATTTGTTACTCAAGTGTGTTTACTGACTTCAAGATATCCTAGTAATCTCCCTCATCAGACTAAGTTAACTTATAAAAAGGAAAAAGAGAAAATATTCTGTTAATCTCTCTTCAAGAATCAAAGCCCTTTGACCCTTAATATTTACAGAGTATGCAAGCCATTGCAAGGGATTTGATAAGATGTATGGCAGACAGCAATTCTTATCTCTGCTGGATGGTGTTGGAACTGCTCAACTTGAAACCATATCCTCGATTGTTTGTGCTGAGCAGCCTCTCCCCTGGTCGAGCAGTACACACATGCTCTCTTGATAAAGGAGGTTCTGGAATCCCTCCCCAGCCTTATAGCCTGGTTCTGAGTCATCTTGTTCAGCTCAGTGACAACGACTGAGCTCTGAAAGGATACCACTCGTAGCAACAGTAAAAAGCCTTTGTCTTCCAAGGCTTAGTGTCTCTTGGTTAGAGTGGGGGAATGGGAATAGAGCATGGTAATTCAGAATCCTAAATCATTCACTTGGCCGCTCTCCTTCTGAGTAGCTCCATCTCTGCTACATTTTCCCCATCTGTAATAACAGACATATGCCTGTGCAGGAAACTGATATCTTCAGCTAAAAGTCTAGTATAAAATAGACATTTTCTAAGAAAGCATCAGAAATCTTTCCAAAAAGAAATAGCTTTACTTTATGCTAAATTGCAGTGCCTCTACTGTCATATGATGCTGCTTCTCTAACACACCTAAGTCAGCTGAGTCAACAATCTAAACACCACACGTCCCAGTATTAATTTCAGCAATCTTGACACCTCTGTATCATAGTGTTACACTTCTTAACTCAGCTGTCAGCATGCAGTAAATGTGCTGGTACTGTCAGCCCACACAGACTAGGGCTTAGCATCACAAGGAGAGTGTTTTGTATGCTCGCTCTGAGAAATTCCATTTTTATATTCTTTCTACATTTACAGTAACAATGGTTTGTGTTTGCCACTCTTCTCAATTAACGTCTAGTGCTAATACGGTAAAAACAAGCATTTGTTTGCTGATTCTTCCTCTCTAAAGAACCCCTTTGATATAGAACCAAAAAGGTCTGAAGTCGTTCCTTCAGTTTCAGAGGAAATGCGCATCTACTGGTAACTCTTGCAACTGGGACACCTGTTAGTCTGACCGATGAGACAATAAAATCAGATTCAATTGCTTTATTCAGTAAAGATAAGTAGATAAAATCACAGAAAATAAAGTCACAGTAAAGTAAATTCTTGCTCTATTCGCAGCTGTTAGTTTAATGGAATTGCCTTTCTCATGAAAAGCGCAGCTGCTCCAGCCCTGCCTGCAGCATCCATGTCTGCATGGCCCAGGAGGGGGATCTGGACCTGCAGCAAGACTTGTCCTTAGCAGCCAGGGCTGCCTTCAAAAATGACCTTCATTAGAATGTGCATCTAGAACTCGAGTAAGCTACTGAGCATTTTGACCAAACCATGCTGGTGCCCATTTGGTTGGAAGCTCAGCTGAGGGCTTGGTTTGTAAATTGCTCAGCACACGTTTGCTGTCAGACCACTGTCTATCAAGCTGTAGTAGATCTTGTGTAACTTTCTGTATTCTGCCCCTTACTAGCATCAATACATTTCCTTGCTACAAGTGAGCATGTGTCCTCATGAGCTGGTGGATCTTTGCAAACCAGACTGTTAGCCTTGGTGCACAAGTGTCATTGGCATCTTGTGTTTGCAGCTAATGGGGCCCACATCTTTGCAGGTTCAGTTAGTTGTGTTGTAGAAATGTAGTGTTAGACATGGATCCAATTCTCTAATTTGTAGTGTGGTCAGTAGTTAAACATACAGGGCTCTTTCTTTTCTTCCCTGTACTCACTTGGCTTTTACTTTAGAACTCCTCTTTCAGCTTACGCCACACACGCAATAGGACCCGATGCCTTAGTTTGCCACTTCTAAATGAGAGTAATAAACCTCCTTGTCTCACCGTGTAATTGTGAAAATAAGTCAATTAGTCTATTGGAAATGGTCTGATACTGCACTGGCAAACACAGAAACAATGCTGGTTTAGAACGTGGTCTAAATAGTATGCAAAAAATAAGATTCTAAACCAGTAATGAATGGTGACAGAAGGAGAAATTATTGAATCGTTGCTCATTTAGTGAATGTGGTTCCTACTGTGCACTGGATGAAATTGGCCCTGTGGGGAAAATAGAAAGACTAGGATAATTCTTACAAAAAGAGGAATGACTTATGGTTGCAGAGACAAGCTTAAATTTAACATTTCCTCACTTTTGAGTATTAACTGTGGCCATCCAAAGACATTTCAGAAAATAGTGTGTGTGTGCATTTGATTTGGGTCATTTTCTAGCTTTTGAAAAGAACCGAAAATGTAACAATTCTGTCCTGAGGCATTGTCCTCATACCTGTTGGAGGTATCAGTTGATTGAAAGTGCTGAAATGCCCAAATCCACAGAGATCTCCCTCACTTCAGCTAAGAGAAGCTGCTCAGATGGTATTCTGTCACCCTCTGCATGGGGAAACGTTGTAGGGAAATATGATCTTTGTCACGAGCAAATGGAGCTTCTGACCTGGTGGAAGAGGAAGCCTATAATGGAAGTCATTGTACCTGGGTGGACAGTCAGCAATATCCCCATCCTGGTTCTTTCTCACTCTTAGCTTGGTGCAATCAAGGAATGAAGCCGAAAGACTTAATCCACCTTTAATGAATAAATTGGTTTGTGAAAAACAATGGATTATAGCTTCCTAAATGCCAATTGATTTTCATAGGGACAGCGCGAGGTAGCGTCCTCTTTTAGATTTCAAACCTTTTCCAAAATTTGTCTTGGGGAATGGATTAATTTGGCATTTTTAATGTTCAAGAAGTAATTGCTAGAATTTCTTGACACTGATAAAATACTTTATTTTCCCTTATGTCATCCTTGGAAAAAGCAGAAATACTTTGGCTGAAATTCTCTAAAATGCCCACTGTGAAAACTTCAGCCCAAATAGTTATAATTAAGATAAATTGTAAACAATTGAACGCAGGATCTTCTAATGAGAGGTGTCAAGGAATATTAATAATAGATGTTATTTCCAGCCATGCCTGTAATAATACATGATAGGATATTTAAGGTAAAGAGATGCAAGCGCAAAGTGAGGCAAATGTATGTACTCATCTTTTACATTTTAATGGAACTAATTAATGAGGCTGGCATGCTTTTGAAAATGCTTTAATTTATTCTTTGATTAAAAAGTAGAAGTCTCTCATTAGTACGAAAATATCTTTTCTGAGTTTTACTTCTGGAGTGTATGAAACAGATCAGTGCTGATATAAACTGGGAATTTCAAAATTATTGTTTACATTGCATACTATTTCTGCATCATTCATTGTGGATTTACATCATAATTAGTTTGCTCTGTTTTCACTGCAGTGAACTTGACTTGAAATGGGAAACACTCCTCTGGATTTAACTGCTGCACCTGATTGCATTTTTACTTTCAGACATTGGCCGTAAGGCATTTATTTTATTTTTTTATTTCTATGAGAAGGAGAAAAAATCTGTTTCTGTATTTGATTTATCAAATGACTTCTTTTCAGTTTTGCCCAGTTTTATGTAAGGTGACCTTTGCATTTGTGAAATGGTATTTTGATTATGAAACGCTGCTTTGGCTAGCTCAGAATTTTGTGTATACACCTTAATTTACATTAGTCCTCTGCAGACCTCATTTGGGGAAAAAGGATCTAGTGTAGCAGTTCTTTAATGCCAGGTTCTGTAATTAGTATCCTTCTTCTACTTACTCACAATTTTGATAAAATATTAATTTATATTAAATAGCGTGTGTGGAGGGTGTTCCCTATCTGAAACTGCATTCATGGAAATAAAGGGGATGGCTCCAGAGGGGAATGTAGTTGCACCTTTGGATAACTGCATGATTCCGATACTTCTCTGCCTCACTTTGATGGATGAAATTCTCCCCAGGCTAGAGGCTTTATGAGGTCTTTACATTACTAAAACATCCTTAAGCTAAAGCTAAAATCCTGCCAGCTTTCAAGAATTTCGTCTAGCTAGTAAAGAATTTAAATGTGTGGCATGGAGCAGTCCTGTAGCTCCTTCATCAGCCTCCTGCCCTTCTGCAGGTTGTCCTTCTCCTGCAGCCAGAGCAGGGCTGTCCTGGGTCATGGCTTGCTCTTCCAGCCCTTCTGCTCACCAGCCCTTGCCTTTTGTCTATGCCTGATGTCCGCAAAGCAGCAGGGCAGGGAAATCGGGGTGCAGACTGAAGGGTTCTGCTTTCTGCCAACCTGCTCGGGTTCTGCGTGTTGTCCTTTCTTGTATCCCTTGAAACTGGCAGAGAAGTGAGGAGGGTAACGGTGTGGTTACCTGCTATACAGCGCTGAGCTCAACCTCAAAGCAAATGAAACTGCTGCAAACCAAACTAGTGGCTTATTGCTTTTAAGCAGCCCTTTTTCAGCTTTCTGCTACAAAAGGTTCAGGGTCTGAAGTGAAGTTACAGTCTTCCCCACCCTTGCTGACCCTTGTTGTGTGTCTGGGAAGATGGTTGTGACAAGGGAGGAAGATTTTCCTTCTAGAAAGGCAGGATAAGATCCAGAACATCTTGTTGGCTGAGCAGAACAGATGGGAAGCATACCGCTTTGCCCTCCTCAGCAGGTTAGAATCTGGCGGCTCGCGTATGAGATTTAATGTGGATATGAATAAATAATAGACAGAAAGGAAAGAAATATTTGCTCAAAACAGAGTTTACAGAATGATGTGCTCTACTGATAAATCAGTCCAAAAATACTTCCTCGTTGAGACTCATTTTTCAGCTCCTTTGATGGCAGCTACTGTCCCAATTTGAAGGGCTCTCTGTGGATTTCACTCCCACTATTCCTCCCTTTCCCAGCAATGTTACATCTCCCAGTTTTACTAATACAGAGCTCTTTCTCGTGTAAGGAAAATAAATTAGCAATTTAGAAAGGTTGACCAGAGACAACTCATCAAAGAAGAGCCCAGATCTGTGTGAGTGGCAGCACTATCTTACAAGTTCTATAAATACTTGGTGTAACCCCATGCACATCTTCCTTGGATTTTGTATTTATTTCTCCTTGCATTATACACCAACATGGGTAGCAAAATATGAAAAAAAGGAGACAGAGCAGAGATTAGGGGCTGGAAACATTTTCACAGCAGTATCTTGTCAGCTTTCCAGCACACTCTGACTTATCGAGATCCAAACACTCACAGCTGGTGCATATTTTAATGCCAAATGACTGGCATGGCTGAAATTGGAATTCACAGTCTCTCAATGCACCGTACTAGTGCATTTAGTCAGCACATTGCTTTTGTGTGACTCTCTTAAAGTTAAGTTACATTTCAATGAGGGTATTTTTATGGAGGCACTGTGAACTTGCACGGAAGAGTGTGTGGCTTGGTGTGCCAAGTGGCTGTATGTCTGATTAAAATTAGAAGTAAAACAACATGAAAAACCCTGCTAATTTACTGCCCTAAAATTGTCAATTAGAGCAGTGCCAAGCAGTCTGGCAAGAGCTCCAGTTCTTCCAAAAGGCAGAAGAGCAGTGCCAATTCTGAAGCAAAGGAAAGCAGAGGAAATATTTGTCAACTCTATCCAATAACTGGTCATGTAATAACTGGGCACTAAATTCTCCAGCCTGAGTTGTTTGGCTGATGGTTGGAACAATGCCTGGTTTGGGGGGGATAGCTTTTTTTAAAAAAAAAAAAAAAGAAAAAATTAAATTTTCCATCAGTGCATTCTTTTTTTCATTGGTACTGTGATGGGTTGCTGTGTAACTCAATGCTGAGCTGCGTGTTCTACAATGCCGTGTTTTCCAAACAGCTCAGTATATAGTATACTGTTGCATTGTCTATGAAATTTGAAATAATCATCAATTTGTTACAATGACACTAGAGGAATGAAGTGTTTTGGGACAAGCTGCTTCAACAGGGTGATAGCTGGTGTATATGTATATCAGTCCTCTGAAATTCAGTGGCCGGAAAGACAAAGGCCATTTCCCTTTTAGGAAGTGCAATTCAGTTCTGTCGTAAGATCTTGCCTTGATTTGGATTCCCTGAACACGGCTAAGAGTACCACTGTGGCATAAGGGTCCACCCAAAAAGTTGTCCTCTAGCACAGCTATTGAGACCATCAGCTGTAGGGGGGCACCTTTGGGATCATCCTTCTCATGATATTGCTGGAAAGGGTTGTATCACGCAATGCTATGGTGTTTGGGGGTAGGCTCTCACAGCTTAAGAAGGTTCCAAACACTGTCTAAATTATTCTAGAGTCATGAAACAACTCAGATTTACTTCATTAAAATTCTTACTAGACTATGAAATGAATTGAATCCAATTCAATTCAATGGAAACAAGATCTCATGATGAGAGATGCTTTTGAACTCTCCAGACCTACAAGAGTTTTCAGTTTTTTTCATATAATCCATATGTTTGCAAACAATTTGACAGAGATGGAGGGAACAAATCAGCCAGTACTTCTATTATAACCCAGATTTTGTGGGACTCTATTCTGTGACCTGCTTTCTCAGCTTTTTCTTTTATTCAATGCTGGATTTCGGTTTAATGACTCTGATAGATTCAGACTTTAACAATGAAAAAAACCTATATATAGTATATGCACCAGCATTAAAAATTGGTTGATTAAACATCTTAGCAAAAAAAACTTTGTGGGGGGAACAATACAGAAGGTAAGTTATGACTCCATCAAGAAGGAGAGCGAAGTCTGGGCAGTTATTGAAGAACATGTGGAAACCAAAATGAGCAACAGGTGGCATAGGACATTAAGTGGAACAGAAGTATCCAGGCCAACACTCTCACATGCTGCACTTGGACAGGGTGAATAATCGCTGCCATTAATTTCTTTCCCTCCTTGTGCAAATCTGTGCCAGGACAGAAAGAGATATTTCAGAGAGTGACTGCAAGATATGGTCAAACATTGAAGTTAGAAGGGGAAACAAACGGAAAGGACTTCAACTTGTCTCAGAAAAGTAGTTGGGGTTTGGTTTGGTTTGCTTTTTTTTTCCCTTCTTGAAGGCTGGTTTGAGATAAATGAGAACCAGATCGGCTGGCATTTGTGCCTGGTCTATGTCAAGAGCTCTTGTCTCAGGAACTAGTGAAGTTCAAAGCTAGGACCTCAGCAAGGCCTGAAGTCCAACCTCTCTGTAACCTGAAAGAAAACAAACCAAAACCCAGTTTCTAATTTTTTTCCCTGAGGTTCAGAGCATGTACGCCTCCCAGTAGTCTTTAGAGGAGTTTCACTACTACCTTCAGTGGAAGCAAGATCAGACTGTGAAGAGTGTATTTTACAGTTGTTATCAAGTGTACTACATATGTGCCATAGGAAAAAGAAAAATGCCAATGCTATAGTATGTGGTACTTGGCCTCATTTACAGACTTAGACTGGTGCTTTCCAGTATTATGGAACAATTTGTTAAGGTATGAAATTGTGAGAAGAAATCAATGAATTATTTTGCACCCTGTAGTTGTAATAAAAAAAAAAAAAAAGAAAAAAAAAGAAAAAAGCCACCTCAGATTTAAGAGTTTTTTTCACAAAGACATCTCTGGATGTCAAGAAAAGCTGAAGTAGTGCAAGGACCAAATTGTCCATGTTCCCCACTTGCAGCCAGTGTGTTTAGTTCTTGCACATCCCATCCTGGTTGAGTGCAGAAAGAATTATTTATGTTTAAAAGACCAAGCCCCTACCAAATAAACTAGAACAGCTGCATGTTTTGGTATTAAATTCAGTGGGAACAGGAATAGGGCCATGATGGGTCAATATGAAGTGAAATGATCTTTTGGCTTAAGCATTTGCATTTTACTCATTTCAAATTCATGTCATCTTCTTAAGGATCTCATTTCTGCACTGATTCAAAGATAGGATATATGCCAGCTGCAGTTCTTTACATGTCACTGGTATTGCAGATATTTAATGAGTTTTAACATAATTTATTACCAGTAGAGAGCAGTCTGAGATTAGAATTAATATCAGGCATTGCATGAGGAAAATATCATGGTTGAGCTGCACATACAATACACAGTGCAGAATTAAACTGATTAATTTTTAAGCATACATCATGTGTACTTGTAAAAGTAGCTTATTTTTGCTAGTTGGCTCTTTAAAGAGCAAACATTTGAAACTTTTGAAACTTTAGCCTAAAATGAAAGAACACATTGCAGTGTTCTTCACAGTTTAAATTTTAAAGGTGTGACTGTTAGAGGCCACGTTTCTATCTTTCCCTTACTTTGTTTAAAACCAGATCTGTTGTAAATAGTATTTACGGTACATGGGTTTCCTTAGTTTCTGAGCTTGAGACTTGCCTTGATGAACGGTGAGTAGACCATTACGTTGTTGCCTTCATTTCAGTTTGCTTAACTTATTTTTATTAATTTTCAAATTAAAAATATAAAGCGTGTTTTTCATCAGTAACTTCCTACAGTGTTTTATTCATGCTCTTGAAAGATGTAAGAAATACAAATCATTGCCAAAATCAATAAACTGAAATATTGACTTTCAATTCTGTCCTGTTTAGAAGGCATTAATCTATATGCTGAATCATGTCATCATTACAATTCTACCCGTCTTGTAGTTTTAACAATTTTTCATACCATGTCTTCTAATTACATTACTCTTTTTGTACTTGAAGGGCTTGTTTTCAAATGATGTTTTGTTTTTTCTCAAACATAGTCGATGTTCTTATTTTACTGCATGGTCCAGCAGAGAGATGGGGCTGTTAAGGGTAAATCTCCAAAATCTTTAACTCCAAAGTTTAGTTTTTCTGGAGGTAAGAGCAGCAGCTTACGTAGCCATATCCAAAGAAAGATATGTTGTGCTGTACAGTAAGCCTCAGTGCCTGGACCTGGATCTAAACAGACTTTTAAATTTAATTTTATATTTAATTCTATTTTAATTTTATTTTTTCTTGCTCTCTTTTGACTGCACCTCACCTCTTGTGCACTTTTCTTGTGGTCGCATGGCTGGACATTCATGCAGGTCCCTATGCCAGGATGCTCTGTCATCCTCTCCCAATTGGGCAAGAACTCTCCTGCTGTCTGCAATGAAACAATGGCAAGGAACTGCAGGGCTCTGCTTAACCCAGAGATATCAAATGAAGCTAAAGCACAGTTAAGACATACCCCCATATACCTAACACAGGATCAAAACAGAAATAAGTGCATGGCCGAGAGGCTTATATATGGATGGTCAGGTGGTTCAGGCAGAAGAAAGCATGTAGGAACAGAGCTGAATCAAGAGTGTAAACATCTGTCTCTGGAGAGATGAAACAGCAGGTGTGTACTGTATATATTCATTAGTCTAGGAGCAAATAAGCTTGTGACCCATCCCTCCAAATGTCTAATCCAAGTCAGTTCCTTTCATCACTGAAGAACCTTTTAAGACCTCTCCAACAAAGTTCAGCTTACTTTCAACTTCACTAGGCATCAACAGACAGATGTGGGTCTACAGGAATCTTTCTAAGCATTAAAAAACCTTATAGCAATAACTTCATTAAATGGAATCATTTAGTCCTTAAAGCCACGGAAGGTGTGCGTGGCCTGCCAAGCACTAGTGCACAGTTGTCTTTACAGGACTGTAGTGGAGTCAGTGGAGATCGGGGTGTTTAATTTATGTACTTGATGATGTTGAAATGGTAAGAGAAATCAAGCCAAAAAGAGAATTTGATTCATGCTGTGGTTGTCCATAAAACCCTAGTGCATCAGTTAGAGGAATAGCATATATTAGAGATGTGTTAAATTATATTATTTTATTTTACTTTTTTGAGGAAAAACGATTGAGAAGTGGCTTAATTTTAAGGGGCAATGAAGTGAAATTCTAAAGGAGCACAGTTATAATGAAAAGAAAACCTGAACATTAAGGGAACTAACAAGATATTGGTTTCAGGCTGAATCAAAATTAATCATTTGGTCCCACCATCATTTTATTTTGTACTTTTTTGCACCAAGGAAGTACTGTGCTTGATTTTTTTTGTCTGCTTTAAGTTGATACAGATGCAAACGCAAGCTTGAGATGACAAGATCTTTTCGCCTTACCACCAAAAGTATTCAAGGGGTAGAGATATCAAGACTGAGAATTTTACATGTTTTAGTCTTGCATTAATATGCTTATTAGTCTTTAGTCAAAAACTGGTGTTATCACAGTTTAAACTTGCCATTACAGAATGTGCTTGGTACGATATTTTTTTAAATCTATACAGAGGATTAAATAGATAGTCGCCAACCATTTTTTATTCCAGACTTCTTGTTTATATATTAGTCAGTTTTCCTATTTGAATGACATAAATAACCAAGGCAGAGACCCAGCTTGCAAGAGCCTATCTGGGTCTTTATCACTGAACAGAAGCTGTCACTTCATGGGTGCGGTTCACTTGTTTCTTTCATGTAGTTCTTGCTCTAGCGTCAGCCAAGCCTCATCCCATGAGAACTCGTGGTTGCTGTTTTTCTCAGTGCTTCCTTATCTCAGGTTCCAGGGTTGTCTTTTTTTAGCTCTCTTGTTGTGTTGCAATCTCTCCATAGACTCCCTGAAATACAGTGCAATAGGGCAGTTGGGGGACATTGTTTGACTCTATATCTTGGCTCGGATACGTTTCACCTCTCTGGTTTTGTGGGGGAATTGATAATTAAAGATGAGAGGCTTGTTGCTGTAGCATAATGTAGGAATACTTTAGAATCAGAAAGCAAACATTACAGTACTCAAGAGGAAATGAAAGTTCAAGAATGTCCGCATTATTAATCACTCACATTGTTTCTCTCTGTGACAAAAATAATCTGTATTTTCTATGGCTCTGCATGAATATTTACATTTTTTTTTAAAAAAAGCAATGTATTATTTTAACAGTTTCCTCTTAATGGCACTGTTGTGCTCTAGACACCTAAAAGAATCTCACTTGAGAAAAAAAAAAAAAAAGATTTATATCTAAATTCTCCAGTAATAAAATAAGTATATGTTTGAAAATATTTGCCTAAATTTAATGTGTAATCTGTAGATTATAAATTCTTGGAGATAGAGATTGCCTTTTATTCTGTGCTAGTAGGGTATCTAGAACAATAGTGTCATTGTAAGTGACTGTAGGTGAATAAATATTGAAACCTAATATTTCAACAGCAACCATACTCAAAATATGTTTTGAAAGATGATAAATAAAAGGCTCTATTGCAAGTCTGTAGTTCATAAACAATATAAAAATAAAAAATATGACACTTCCCTTGCCTCTCCCATGCCCACATAGTCAAAGAAAACATAAACCCCTAAACCTAGGGAAACCAGTGTTACAAAACACTCTGTTAACAAGAAATAGTATGTAGTAACTTAGCTTTACCCTTGCGTATGCGCATCTTAATCCAGCCTTCAGTTAAGGCTCAATTTGATGTTTCCTCACTTGCAAAACAATATTGAAACATGTTTAACATAGTTTTATTTAAATGTGGCATATAAATAGTGCAGTAAAACCAAGGTTAATGGCAGGAATTGCTGTTCAGAGGGCTGGGTAACAGAAACAGTTTTGGAGATGGGGTAGCAGATTCAGTTCTCAGACCTACGCTGGGAGAGGAATATTGCACCTAGTGGCTGAACACAACCAACTCCTCCACTGTCTTTGCTCCTCCAGTGTCAGCATCTCACTTGCAGATGGCTAACATACAAGCTTGGAGGAAAGCAGAGGAGGATGGGGAAGCAGGTTACAAAATTGCTTCCGTGGCAAAAGCTCCTTTCCCCTGTGTACCCACCTGAATAGTGCAAGCAGAAGCACTGGCTAGCTCAAGAGATCCCATCAGGGCTGAGCTGAAGAGCAGCTGCTACATACAGCCTGCTCCTCCGGTAGCATGGAGAAAATCCAGGAAGAAACACATGCCGGATTTACTGTAGCAGTTCCCCAACTTCCCTTCTGTGGCATCTGTCCTTGTCAAAGATGGCCAGCCCCTTTCATGGTCGATTGGCCTCAAGGGAACTACTTGTCTCTGGGGAATTGTGTCTGTCTCCTTCATCTCTGTCCAACTCAATCTATTAGCATGCCAGTAAGTTGGTTTTTTTTCTGTTTGCGGGATATTATCTTTATGGACTGCCCTTTTGTGTATGGCCCTTCCCCCTTCCTCTGGCCATACAGCCTTCCCCCCCCCATGCATACTTTCTCCTTCCTTCCTAAGGAGTTTTCCTAAACAATGAGTAGAAACAGGAAGCCACTTACAGCCTCTTTTCCCTTCCCTTTCACTGAAAAGCAATAGGGCTTTTTACACAGTGACCTTGGAGGAGCCTTCCTTTCCCAGCTCAGACTGGTAGCGGTCATTGATGTACCTTTTTTTTTTTTTTTTTTGGGGGGGGGGGGGGGGCAAAGGCAAAGAGAAGGTGAAATAATAAAAATGCAGTAAAATAAAGAGAAAGAGAAGAAAAAATATCTGGTCCAGACTGAGGAATTCAAAGATGAAAAGAAAAAAAAAAAAAAGGAAAAAAAAAAAGGGAAAAAAAAAAGCAAGGAACCCAGTTCACCTGTATAGGCTCAAATGTCTCTGAATAGCTACCCCATGGAGGTGTGATTGCTCTGTATTGTGCTCTGTAGGTTGGAGTCACTGGGTGACTGAGAGCTTGCAGTCAGATGCCTGGGGCTCCCTCTTCCCACAAAAGCAGTAGGGAAAGAAACAAGTTTTTTTTAAAAAAACAGAAAATTACAGTTTTTTTCTACAGGCTTATCTTAAAATGTTACTACTATCAGTATCAATGGAAGAGGCTTGAGTAAATTATGGCCATTTTCAGGAGTGAACACTTATCCAAAGGTGTTCAGCTTCACTTTTTTGTTGAGTTCCTGCTGACAAAACTGCACTGTGTAATGGCTGAGTGTCAATCACCAGCGGACGCTGTCGTGCTCAGCGGAAAGTACTGAGCAGCTCTAAGAGGGGGTGTTTAAAACATGAGCAACATCAAGGAATAACCAGTGTGTGTTTCTCATTGTGATTTTTGACTTTGCTTTTCTACTTTATTTGCCTGTTAATTCCACCCTCTAAATAGCACTATTTAAGAACCTGTTTAATAAAATACCTGTTTAAAGGTTATGGTAATGAGCACATTATACAGTTTCAGAGTGTGTCAAGTATCAACATGTAAGTCAGGTAGTTCACTGTGTCTTTGAGACACTGAAAGATTATTTCCCTTAGACAGGTGAGGACAATGCTGACTAAATGACTTGCCAAAGTCCTCAGGTGTGTCCGGCAGAACTATCTTGTGAGCTTGCCTCATAATCGGTTCATCACCCTGGCATGAATACCAATTAACTATAGTCTTTTCCATTTCCTACAATGTCATTTGAACTTTCCTGATTTCATGGATCTGGGCTCATTTATCTTTTTTCAGTTCTACAATAATGTGCTTTGCTGGGTCTGTGATAGCTCCCATCTCCTTTTGTGCAAACAGCTGCATTCTGGAAGCAAGCAAGGAAGGAACAGTCTTTTTTTGCCCTCAAAACCAGAGAGATACAAAACCAACGGCCCCACAAAGTTTGCCAGTAAAGTGAAATACTTTTAATTCCCTCTCCTTGCCTTTGCTGTTCTTGACCTGACTCTATATTGGTTTTATTCATTTACTCTGGATTCTTGATTCACCTGTTGTAAGTCCTAGCTCTTCTGTGAAGGAACTATGGCTGACCCTGCTAAGCTCTTGCTGGAGATGGCTGTCTGCAAGTCTCAGACCAGCACCATGGATTTAAAAGCATGTAGGACAAGAGCTCTGGTAATCTTTCTGATCTTAAATATAATCTGGGCTCTTCACATACCTGTTACCCAGTGTGAAGAGTTTATTTGAATTACTGAAACTGGCTCCTTGTGAAATGGAAGGAACGTTCATGTTTGTCACAAGGCACTCTTTTCCCACCAAAGCTTGTGTTTTTGAAACCCGCTTCATTTTGTGTGGTCTTTGGAGAACAATTATATGTTATCTAAGGTATCATGACAAATGCTGGATGCAATAACTCCTAGCTCATAAAAAGCATGAATTCTCCTTTCCTGATGCCTTGTATTTCTTGCAGCTTAATATCCAGATAGATTTCCTCATTGTTGCTGCACATTAAGTTAAAACCCATAGGGATTTTTCCATTAGACTCTTAACCCTTTCTGGGTCAGTCCAGCAGGTATTTCCCTCCTGCAGCTTTCCCAGGTCCACCAGATGTGTTTGTCCTTCACCAGTTCTGTTAATTCAGATTCCTTATGTGGGATCCAAACAAAACAATTTTTGCTCTTACCATTCTAGCTGATCAACTCTCCTGGTGATACTTTTCTGAAACCAGTGGTGAGCAGATCTCTCAGCATTTTACAGAGATTAATGAATTCATCTCCTCAATTTTACCCAGAGGCAAGAAAGCTTTGTGCAAAAAAAAGGAAACTGGGAATCCAGAAAGATTAATGGATTTGGTGAAGATTACAAGGGAGGTAGTGGCACAGAGGTGACAAGCTCTGACTTAGCTCACAGTCCTGTCTTCACATCAGGAGTCATCTTGCCAGTAAAAACTACTGTTTCTATTCTTAGTAGTAAGTTTGTTATTTAACATGGAATATAGTCCATGTGGCTTCTTATAGAGGAAAATAAGAAACTATCTATCCATTCCTGAAGAAATGGATAATTTATTTTGCAATAGCAAATACTGAACACAAGAGCAGATGTCTTTATATTTACAAGTGTCCAGGGAGAGAAGATAGGGCAAAAAAAAACCCAATTCATGAGTTCATCTTCCAAGCTGACCCATAATAATGGACAAAAAGTCAGGTACCCAGACTGTATGGGTACCTGCCTATATGGAAGTTACTGATTTACTAGTTCCTTGTTCAGTATTGTATACATTGGACCAAACGTTAAGTGTAACACCTCCACCATGATATTTTTTGTTGATGTTGAGGATAAGGCCAAATTTTGCTGTGTATGCACTTGCATACCTTTGAGCTACTGGAAAACAAGAGATGTCTCTCCCTCCCAGCGCATCAGGTTTGTCCCAGGTAGATGTTCAGGTAAATGAGAAAAGATTCTTGTAGTAATACAGAGAAGCAGACCAGTTCTTATTCGGACATCACTGACTATGTTTTTACTCTTATTGATTTGAAAGTATTTTCTTCACAGAAAGGGACTTCATGTTTTATTAGTTCTCAGCTACCACTGTGGTGAATACAATTTAGTACCCCATATAGAAAAGGAAAGTAGGAAAGTGGGGTTGAAACTTATCTCTGGTTATAATCTGTTCTGACCTGTTAGTACATATTGTGACCCTCCTTATTTACACAACATTTTTTCTTTTTGAGGGCTTGAAGCAGCTTAGTAACACCATTGCTTTACATGAAGACAGGATTAGGCCCAAGTGATGCAGTCTACTTTCTGGTGATTTTTAAATGACCTTTTCAAATACATCCAATTAATGAAATTTATTTCAACTTATACTGTATCACTGATTGAAGTGAGGAACTTTATTTTTGCCTTGAAGGTGGAATATGTACTGAATAGTCTTAGTTGAAAGCTTTAATCAAATTTGGGCAGGATTGCCTTCCTTCTGTATTGACCCCCTTTTTTTTTTAACCTTCCAAATGTCCTTAGCTTTTAACTTTTTTTGATTGTCCTTTTCTGGGGCCTCCTGGAAATTCTTGATGTAGAGTGGCAGGTTTCTATGACATACGCTGGGCCGTCTTTGCAAAGACAGAAGTCTGTCAAACAAATTAAAGACCTCACTGAATTAAAATACAGGATTTAGAAATTAGTTATGTAATGTTCAATTCCTCTTTGGCAATCAAACAGTTGTGAAGAAGTAAAATTTCCCTATGCTTAGACTATAAAATAAATGACATTTGCTCTCTAGTCTATAAGTGACTATTCTAGTAGAGGTAATGTTTTCTTGTCAGATGCAGTGTACTTAAATCAAGTCTTTTCTATATAGTAGTCTGTTAACTTTCCTGAAATGTAGATATGGATGTAGGTATCCTCATTTGAAAATACCATTAAGTTCCCCTGTTTTGTCCATCTCATTAAGATTTATCAAAAATAAATAAGGCCTGTGTTCAGAGGCAATAGTTGTATTTCCTATGCCAGAGGCAGCTTCTCTGATACTAGATGAGGTCACTTATGATGTTCATATCACCATCCCACACAGCTTTGCATGAGCAACTTCTGCAATATCAATCTCCTTTGGAATTCTGTCAATATTTAGGTTTTAGGTACTTTCATGCACCATGAAGTCTTCCTCCATTTATGCAATTTCTGTACTGCTTCTTGTACCAAGGATGTAAATGACTGCCACATCCCACAGTCTCCATATTTTCCAAGTTTTCTAATTCTTCTACTGTTTTGCTTTTCTCAGGGGTTTTTTTGGGTGGTTTTTTTTTTTTTTTTGGGGGGGGGGGGTTGGTTAGCTTGGTCAACTTGCCAGACTTTATTGCAGTTTATTTTAGTGTCAGCCTGATCCAGATGGAGCTTTCATTTACTAGCTCTGCTATCCAGTACAGTTAATTTCTCAGCCACGGTTTACCCTGTTTCAACTGAGATTATAGAATTTTTTCTTTTTTTTTTTTTTTTTTTTCAGCAAGTGCATCTTGCCATGAAGTACTACTCTACTTTCCCTCCAGCTGTCTTGTGGTTTGTCCCATGCCCTATTGTTGCTCCCTTTAAAAAAGGCACAAGCAAACTGTGTTGTGGTCCTTGTGCCAGAGTGAGAAGCAAAAAAGCAAGTATCAACTTTCATTTTATGTTTTCCTTCAGTTTTGTCTCCCCGACATTTCTTTCTCTTTGTTGCTCATTTTTCACCTGTGTTGTTCAGTATTTCAGTTTTTCAAATGTGTCTCATGACAGGAATGAAAAATATGCTTTCTGAGCAAGGCCACAGCTGAAACCAGCTGTGCAGATACTGCCTAAACCACTGAGCATACAGGAGCAAAGCAAAATTATTACCCATCCTTCTCCTACCCCTCCTACTTGCTCCAGGTCCCTTGCAGAGAAACCTGGGGGAGGGCGGGGGGGGAGGGCGGAGGGCAAGGCTGATGACATATAAATGTAGTCATGGCCATGGCATGACTTTTAGCTAGCTCCTGGCAGGATGCGGGGCCGATCACTGACACACAGGCGTGTACCCACACACGCACACGCACCCCGCGTGTCCGCAGCCGCTCACCCCGGAGCGCACCGCGGGAGCTGGCCGAGGTGCTGAAGCGGGGCGCCGCGGCGGGCACGCCTCCCTCTCGGGGCTCCGACGCGGCAGCTCCCCGGGGACAGTGTCCCCTCTTCCCTGCTCCGAGACAGCCGTGGGCACCCACAGGGGAGCGTGACAAACTGTGCCACCACCTCTTTCGTTTTGATACGGGTAGAGGTTTCTTGCTGTACTGCAGAGGCCCAACTGTAATATTGAATTAGTTCATGTCATAGAAAATGTGCATCTCAGATACTAGAGATACTAAGGTATTAGCACTTTTTAATCATATTTTCTTAAGCTGTTTAGGGACACTCTGTGCAGAAAAGGAACAGGTGATGTATTAGACATTTTAATTGAAAATATTTCTCATAACTAGTTTTCAGACTTAGCAAAATTACAGGGTTGGGTTTGGTTGGGTCTTTTTGGGGGGTTTTTTTGGGTTGGTGGGGTGTGTGTGTGTTTCATTTTGGTTTTCCAAAAAGGATGAATCTTTAACAGTTTCTAAGCATATAAGGATATTCAGAATATGCAGCACCTTAACTGACTATGAAATGGATCTAAGCAGTTGCTTTCAGAAAACATTTATTATATATTTGGTGCCCTATTTTTTTCAAGTATGAGGAGACTATTTGCACTAATATAAATCTATCTGTAGAAAGCAGGAACCTAGCAGTAGAAAGGACTAAGCTGGATCTTAACTTGCCCTGTGAAATAGTCCTGCCATTGCATCTAAGCAGAATGCTGTGATCTTGTGAATGCTTAAGGTCACAAAATAATTCCATAATACTGTGGAACAACTTAGCATCCTGAAGTATGTTGAATATTCAGAGAAATATTGATCCATCAATCCTGTATATGCTGTATAACTGGGCTTTTCAGTCCAAGAAGTTAAAAATCCTCTTGCCAACATTCCATTTAATACATCTCAGCCAACCTGAGAGATGGGTATTTATTACACTGATCTTGTATGAAGTTGTGATGGTGACAGAAGGGTGATGCAATGACCTCCTTGTCAAGCAGTGGTGCTAGTGGAGTTAGAACACCTCTATTTCACCCTCATCTTAAGTAATATTGCCAATTACTTTAAAATACACCACCTGTGACCAGAGTGCATCAGTAGCAAAATAGGAAATAGAAGCTTGATTCTGAGATTCTTCTGCTTTACTAATTGCATTTTCACTTCATAATAAAGAATGTACATGAGGGAACTGTAACTTCCCCAGTCTAGCCAACAATATTTTATTCTTGATGAGTGTATTTATTCAGCTATGATTCTGTCCTGAGCTTTTGTAATTTTATTTATATCTATGCTTATTTGTAAAAATGAGAAAATCAATAGAGTATTGGGGGAAGGAAGGGAAAGGAAAAGGAAAAAAAATCACTCAGAAGCACTACAATAAATTTACTGCAGGATAGAAAACTCCAGAGACAAAAAGTAGATAAATGCCTGATGATAAAGACTGAAGGCAAAATCTGAATCACTCATTGATTCATCATGTCTTTTCCTCAGTATTTATAGAGAGCCAAACAAATAAGATAAAGGGAAGAGTTAATCCCAGTAGCCTAATGAGAATTTTACAGTCACCATAAAGACTTACCTTCTGAGCACCGAACACAGTCACGTGCTCTATAGATTTGTATTGCATAATGGGCTAGAGGGTGTTGTGGACTCATCTGGGCATTAGTTAGCTTAGCTGTCTTGGGAAACCTCATCAGTTGTAGCCTGATCTAACTCTAACATCTTAGGGGGGTTTTTAGAATTGTTATGCATTATTTGTTTTAGAAATGAGGTGATGCGACCATGTCATAGAACCCTCATTCTATCCTCCTCCTGTTAGCTGAGTGCGTTGTTTATTTTAATGAAACAGAACAGAAAAACAGAGGTCTCCATGCGGTGTGGTTACAAGTTTCATGAAAGTACATGGTGAGGAAGACCATGATGATTATCCCACTTAAAATAGGATATGGATTCTGAGTTTCAATGAGGCATTTTCCAGAAAGACGAGGGATATGAATGCCCCATTCCTCAATGAGACAGTTTTAGTTAAATTCTACATCTGTCTAAGGATGACAAATCCACAGGAAGTCAGTCTTCATTAGCTCTGTTAAACTAACAGTTACAGTACTATTGGGGAAGATTTTTGTGTGTGTTATTTTTGTTTGTTGTGTTAAGAGAGGAACTTTTGTATTTTTTTAAGACTAGTTTGTCATTTAGGAAATCATACTTTTCAAGAAGGCCAAATGTCAATATTTATTTGTACACATAGCTTTGCATTCCTTTTCACTGAAGTGGCATATGTGGTCATCAAAGTAGTAGACAATCCTTGGCCTGAAAAGCTTGCAGACTGCAGAGACAGACAGCCAAAGAGGAAAGGATAGGCTCCAAGATGTATAACCACTATGGTAACTGGCAAAGTTCTGTTGGTGTTTATTGTTTGCAATGGACCATTGCCAAGTTACAGTTTTTGCTTGTGAACAAAACAAGAAATGAAATTTTTTTTCCTGGCTGGTGCAGAAGTGGGACTTTCCAAGATGAAAAAGGCTGAGAATATTTGACTGTAGTCCTCCATACTATAAATCTTCTTAGTTCTTCTATTGCTCTTCTGCTGGTTTCACTCCCTTGCAGTGCAATTTCTTTGTCCCAAGTCCTCACAGAATCTCTTAGGTGCTTGAAAAGTTATGATGGACACTGCTGAGCAACACCGGTAAGCAGAAATGTCTTCTGATGCTGCCATGCTGGCTTCACTGTGAACTGCTGTCTCCTCACAGGCACTGGCCCAAAGGAGCATAAGAGGAAGGCATACCAGTTTCTCTAGAAAGGCTACTGTTTTGCATGCAGTAGTTGGTAACATCGAGCAAACCTCTTGGTCTCCTAAGGATTTCTTTTTTTTCTTTATTCTTAACATATTCTTTTTCTCATTATCTGTGCTTGGCTTTTATATAATAAACTGTTACTAGTTTAGGGACTGGATCTAAAAGACTCCTTATTTTCCTTGCTTAGGCACCCTGATTCTACAGCTGAACCAAAGCTCTTACTTTCCACAAGATTTAAATTGGATTTTTATTCACCAGCCAAATAATTTAGAGGCTTTCTCTAATCTCTGCTACTCTGGCTCATTAAGTGCAAAAGAATTGTCACTTCCACTCACCCTCATTGAAAAAACAGCCTGTAGTAACTTTGCATATAGCTTGAAGGCTGCTTTTGTTCCCCAAAATTAGTTTACGTTTAGCCTATATTAGTTACTCCCCTAGATACCGTGTCCCAGACAGCCCGGTATTCAAGAGTCCTTGCAAATACAGAAGAATAACACCAAAGACTCTCTACAAAGACCTCATTGTAAGACTAAAAGGATTTCCTGTGAATAAGAGCTACACATGGACTTAACACTGCTGGGAGCAAGAACATACAAGGAGAAACCAACTACATAGTGAAGCCAAGACATTACTGTTTTTTAATGATTTCTTTGTAGATAGGGAGAAGAGGTCTTTTCCCAAGGAGCTCATGATAATACAGCGTAGCCAAGAACACAAGGGAGAACGTTGTATGGAAGGAAAAAAGGGAGCCTTGAAGGAAGAGAGGAAGCTCTGAGCTTTCTCCATCTTTCTGTTCTTTTCTACTCATTTAGATGAGGTATGAATGTAACTGATAGGCAACGCACACTGCCTCTTCTGCAGAAAGGGATTCCAGTGGGATATAACGATTTCTTAGTCCTACACTACGGTACCAGTTCAAAGGGGTAACAGAGCACAACTTAAAGTAACATCATTCTTGAGGCATATGCCATAGGACTGCTCACTAGAGCAGACGGTGAATGCCTGTAAGGAATCTCTAGTAACTATTTCCAGAACTGCATGGAAGGTGGTATGTATTTTACCAAACTTTTTTCTTATGAAATAATAATAAAAAAAAAAAATTATAAAAGAGAATGGAAATAATAGAGGAAAACAGTAGAAACTCAGGATTAGATGTTGATTTTGTTAAGTTAAACTTAAAAATTACTTTCCACCAAAAAAAAAAAAAAAAAGAAAAAAAAGCACCCTTTATCTAAAGCCTTTTTTTTTCCCTCACATGAATGTTCTCCTACCTTGGATAGCTTTAAATAAACTCACGTTTGTACCAACAGGGAACTTCATTGTCATCATACATCAGTGCACTATAGGAGTAACTTCAGCCTGAAAATGCATAAAGGAGAGGAGATTTTGGGGTCAGCCTTTCTCTTATTGAATATTACTAAGCTTATGTAATTTTAGAAAGAATTAATATTCTGTTCAATGTTTCTCAGATGGTAGAGGGAGATTGATGCTTTTTTCTGCAGTGTTTTTTACATGAAATAAAAATTAGCATTGCATGTTCTGTGCAATAGAGGCTTAATTGCTCAGTTCCATGAATAAGATTGGCCAGGGGATGGTCTCTTAACCAGAGTATCTAGGAGTAGTCTATTGCTCCTAGAGTATGGCAGGATCTGATACTCATTTTGCTGAATAAAGACACAGAGCAGTGGGCTTGTTTGTGCTACCCTTACCTCTTCTCTTTGCAACAAAATATAACATGGTTTTGCTTCAGATCAAAGACCAGCCTACCTTTTATCCTATCCCTGACCACAAGCAGTAGGAGATGCTTAGGAGGAGGATGAGAACAACTACACTTTACTCTCTCATTTTATAACAGTGTGCAGCTCAGAAGCTCCATGAAAGAGAGGGCAGTGTCTATTAGCCTGGATTTTGACCACCTCTCTATTGCTGATCCATAGGATCACCACCTCACTTCTATCTTTAAAACGTATTTGGCTGGAGCTGACTCTGGAGTTGGCATTTAAGTATTTCTGCAGTGTAGAAAAGCAAGCTTTGTTACATGTATCTGTATGAGGTATTTATTCTAGGCTGCACTTTGCTAGTTGGTGGAGAAATTTCCATGGTATTTAGAAAGGAAGAGAAGCTCTGAGGATGTCTACTTCTTCTCTGTCAGATTAAGGGTAGGACTGTCAGGCCTTCTCATACCTTTTTGTTCTTTTCTGTTTTATCTAATGACACCTTGTTCATGTTTTCTCTTCCCTAAAGCCCTAGTGATGAATCTTGGAGCTGTTGGACCAACCCAATTACACGCTGAACCACACTGATGTAATGTTGCTCTTTCTCTTTCCTTGACCTTTCCACCTCTTTCCTCCATGCATTCAGCCTCTCATTTTTATAAGAAAAACCAAAAGCTACTCATATTCTAATCATAGTGACCTTGGAGTCTCAGTTGGTGAGAAGCTACCTCATTTTGCATTCTAAGCCATAATTAGTGTCAGTCAATGTCAATGGCATGAGAAACAGTTACACGCAGGAAAGGTCAGAGACTGTTCCTTAGGCTGAGTGCACAGTGGGATAGGTGGGTGTCCACTAACTGAAATTTGCGTATATGAGTAATCTAACAGGATACTTGACTTCACCATGTAGTTGGCAGGTACAGTTTCAGTTCATAGTTTTTTCACGTTACAGTATTAGTTTTGATAACCATGCAGAGACAGATGGCATTTTGTCGGCTTTCCAAAGCAGAGGAATAATTTGCCGAGCTGTAGCTAGTGTAATGAGAAGCCAAGTAAGTTGAAGATGAGGTAAAACCAAAGCATCTGTCAGTCCTTGTGTGCCAACTTTTAGATGCCGCAGACAAACTAATATTTCCACACAAAAAAGTAGTGACTGTTATAGATTTGTGTAAAAAAGATGGCATTTGATAACAATGCCACAACAGATGTCGTTGAGTCCATGCTTGATTTTTACTACTGCTCTGTGCATTTTTGGAAGAGATACTTGCTCTGCACAGCTTGTATGGAGTATGTTCATTATAAAATTTTATTTTTCAGGAAACAATGAGATGGAAAATTTGTAGCTA
Source organism: Balearica regulorum gibbericeps (assembly GCF_011004875.1). Taxonomy (NCBI): domain Eukaryota; kingdom Metazoa; phylum Chordata; class Aves; order Gruiformes; family Gruidae; genus Balearica; species Balearica regulorum. Next base: position 14,987,504 of record NC_046194.1, read on the forward strand.
ATCTGATATTGTCCTTCTTTATCATGCTTCCTTAGTGGATAGGGAGGAAGAGTTTATTCTTGTTTGATTCCTTTTCAATCCTTTTTATGTGAGAGAAGTGTCTATACATATAACTATATACTGTATATAATATAAAAATCTTAAAAGAGAGCTCTCTATTAAAATACAATGAAAAATTTGAGGTTACTTGCATTAGCCAATATTACATTTTCCAGCATGTGTCATGGAAAATGTGTAATTATATCTTCCCTATTCAAAGAAATCCTTCTCTTCACCTTAATCCTATTCTTTCTCATCTTCTTTGATGAGAGAGAACAATGTTTCAAAAGTTCTCCTTTAAGAGCAAAGCTTGTAAAAAGAAACCCATGGAATACTATAGCCTACTTGACTCTTTCTCCTTGGTAATAGATGTGGCAACTTAATAAAAGCAGCTTCTATCTAGGTCAAAATTATTTGAGGCATGCATACTTCACCTAAAATATATATATATATTTTTATTAAATACCTGCTATGATGTGGTATCCTCTGCACAGTCTGCATTGTGTGTTGAGAGTGTGAGGGGCCCAGTGGGAGTGGGTGAAGGGGAGCGCTTACTCCTCAAAGGTGTGGACCTGACAAAATCTAAATGTTTATGTTCAAGCCCTTCTCAGAAATAGAAACAGCAGGTCCATGGGTCAGTGAGAGGGAAGATGAGGAGAGAAAAACAGCACTTGAGAGAGAGTAAAGAAGGGAAGCAGCCCCCTCAGGCACCAGAGCATCCCACTACAGGCCTGCGTGTTGCTGGGTGTAAACTTGAAACAAAGGGATCCAACGCTAAACAGCTGCCTATTTTTATTGTGCTCCTGCTGCTTTTTGTTTGTTGGTTGTGAACTGCGGTGCAAATGTTGCCTTGCTGGGTGCAGGGGTGGGGAGGAGGGAACGCAGGTGCAGCTTTGTGTTCAGCGGGCTCTCATGCTCCCAGGGAGCAGCACTGGCCCGCTCTTGCCAAAGTCTATCGGTAGGACTGAACCATAGCCAAGAGTTAGAAGTCCAGTTTGATGCAAAAATGGCAACAGGTAAACTGGACAGAGGTTGACTCTGAGGAGCTAAGATATAACCTGTTGATCAGAGAACCATATAGCAGTGTTTGATTGATTCTTTTTGCTACCTGAAGCCCAGAAGCAAGGAAGAGTGAAATCCTGAGATCATAAAGTGCTTTCACCATGGGTTAGCAGATGCTCTCAGCCAAGGGAGTACTCTTAGACCTTGCCAATTCTTCAAAACACTTTTGTCTGCCAACCAGCATTACCTCTGCCTTATCCACGCTGAACTGAAGTCTAACATGCTTTCATCCAGTACCAGATTTTTGCCAAGTCTTGTAAGAGCAGGCATTTTTCTCGCAGTAGATTTAATTCACTGACTTTCTCTCCATTTCATAGCATTTGAAATGGTGCTTAAAACACACAGTTAGAGACTAAAATTATCATATTTGGTACAATTATAATTCAGTTTAAATTGATTATCCTAATGGAGATCTGCTATTTTCAAAATTATGCTGTCTCTCTGGTTTTATAGTGCATTTTGTAGATTGCTGATGCCTCTTACACATTTTGTTTTCATTTTATTTGTTTCCTTATAAGTATGAAACACTATCAAACGCTATAGGTTTTGGGTATTTAAACCAAACTCTCTTAAGGACTGTTCAGTAGCAAATATTAGTACACAGGAAGTCCAACAGAGTGCAAGAATGGAATAAATAGACTTGAGCTAGAGAGAGAAAAAACCCCCCAGCATCTAACATCTGTACTTGTACAGGAAAATCTGGTTCATTCGATGTTCTTTATTGTGCTTGAATGTTCATTTATTCAACATACCATCTACGAGAACATTGTTGTTTCCTCCCAGATACTTCATTTGATAAAATTAATGCTGATAATATCTTTGGATGTTATCCTTGGAGACAGTTTGGGTTTCCTTCTATGAAATAGTTTTAAATGTTTGTATAAGGATAGAAATCACAACAGCTTAGAATATTTGTATCTTTGCAATGTGGTGGTCTAGAGGAAGAAATCATACTGTGTGTTGAAACACAGCAAACTTAGGTTTGCCTCCCAAGCTGTCCAAAGGCTTCTTGCAGAATATTCAATTTTATTTTCTCTTTGATTTTATCTCCCTGTGTTCTGTGATTTTGTGTGTGTGCGTGTGTTTAATTGCAAATAGTTTATATTTTTCTTTATGGCACAATGAGAGGCTTAAAAACCACTGAAAGTGCTGGAAGACTTGGATCCAGCAGGAAAGACGAAGCCTGCACTATAGAAAATGCACTGCAACCTCTATCTTTCTGGAATTATCAACATTGCAGGATACTTTTATAAACAAACAACTAAAGACATAAAGGCAAAGACAGCAAAATTAGCTTATCATGCTGGAAATCAGTGGTAATAATTGGAATCTTGAATACAAAAATTCTAGTAAATCATAATACAGATTTAAAATTTGCAAGCTTACTCAGTATAAGAATATTTTTAGAAGATAAGAAGATGAGCACATAAATATCATGTTTCAAATTTGGTATCATTAATGATGATCCAAGAAGCTAATATAATTTTGTTCTGCATCACTTTCTTTAAGTACTATTTTGCTTTAATACTGAGCATAATAGATGACTACCCTTTTGGTATATCATAGATTACATTTGTTAGAATAGTGTTCTGATGAGTGACTTGTACAGTGCCAGCTTGAAGTAGATTTAATCCTTTTTCTTGAACTGTCTGTTATTCTTCTGCATGTTCTCTGTGCTGTGGTTTCCACTGACCTCTGTTTGCTAATGATACATTTTATTAGTGCCAGTTAGAATAAATTGGTCTGTTAGGTTTAGAGCAAAAATGTTAATAATGTTTTCAACCTTAACACAATGAATATCATGCAAATCACTAACATACACTTCAAAATACAGGGTCGCTTCAATCTATGCAGTTTCTGTGATTTGTAAGTTTTGAGCAATGTTTTATTAGAATACCATTCATAAACCATTTTGTCATCCAGGATGCATTATTTCCTCTTTCAGGTGATGCATTTCAATCAGAGGAGCATCCTTTGCACCAAGGACTAGTTTAAAAAAAAACCCAAAACCAAAACCAAACCAAAACAAAAAAACCCACTAACAACAAATAACCCAAAGATAATAGTTACGGGCTCCAGTGGTCTTCTCTTTGCTTCAGTGGGTGCTTGCACTGCGACTAAAGCAAACACTGACGCAAGGAAAAAGAGTGAAATCTAGTGCTCTCTACTCACATATTCATGAAGTTGAGCAATAATATATGAGGATGAGGACTAAGTCCACATCTTGCATCACTTAACCCAGTGAAGTTATTGTCAGTTGATACAAATGCATATATAGTGTGAAAATTCTGCTCATAGATTCAGAGGCTTAAAATAAAATGAGTTCTGTTTTAACTTAAGGGGGGAAAAAAAAGTGAATCTACTATAAAGTATTAATTCAGTTGTTAAATCTTCCCAACAAAACAGTATTTGGCTCATATCTGGTATTTCTTTTCCCAATGGACTAAATTGCTTTTATGGGACTACAGGGAGGTGCCATTGCACCTGACAGCTAATCAGTTAATGGTCTGAAGGACCAGAGGAAAGCATTAGACTATTTTAAAGTACTGAACCTAGTTGTCAGCTGTTGTAAATTGGCATCAGCCGAGTCACTTTTGTTAGTGATGTCTGATCCATAGGTTGCAGTTCTACTGTTTAGAAATGTTCCAGTTATCATCTTTTCCAGTTTGAGGTGTAGTTCATGGCTTTTATTTGAAATGTATTTAGGTGGAAAGCAAGCTAAGTTCTGGCATCTCCTCTCACCTCTAGTTATATCCTTCTGGGGAGTGTGCTAGGTGTACTCTCTCTGGTTCACCCTCCTTTCCCTGATCATCTACCCTCCTGGTAGGATCGTGATCTCCCAAGCATAGAGGATACTTTTAGATTTTCAGAGTTATTTAAGGTCTAAGAATTGTGTAGGTATGTACTTTGTGTTCATTACTTTGAGATGACCCAGAAATATGCCCTTGTGGCAAAGAAGGCCAACAGCCTCCTGGACTGCACAAAGAGGAGCAATGTCAGTAGTCCCATCTCCTCAGCACTGGTGAGGCCACATCTGGTGTACTGTGGCTCCCCCGTACAAGACACAGACTTACTGGAGAGAGTCCAGCAAAGGACTGTGAAGATGATTAAGGGACTGGCGCATCTGTCATAGGAAGAGAGGCTGAGAGAGCTGGAACTGCAGCTTGGAGAAGAGGAATCTCAGGAGGACTTTATCAGTCTGTATGAATATCTGATGAGGGAGTAAAGAAGATAGAGCCAGACTCTTCTCAGTGGTGCCCAATGACAAGACAAGAGGCAATGGGCACAAACTGAAATACATGAGATTCCATTCAAACATAAGAACTTTTTTTTATTATTATTGTGAGGGTGATCAGACACAGAGAGGCCGTGGAGTTTCCATCCTTGGAGATACTCAAAACCCAACTGGACACAGCCTGCTCGAGCTGATCCTGCTCTGAACAGGGAGTGGGACTGTCTGATCTCCAGAAGTGTCTTCCCACCTCAGCTGTCCTGTGATGAGACCCCAGACCCTGCTACTTTAAGTTTGTTGCAAATGCAATACTAGATCTCTGGCACCCTATCTGCTCTCATGCCCATCTGCTAGAATGGCATTATGCCCACTCAGAAGGTGCTATGCCAGTTTCAACAAGGCACAGGTGCCAACCAAACATAGATTTAGAAAGATACCCTGCATAAGATCCTCCTGGTAGTAAGCAATGCCAAATTAGACCCACATGCTTCATTACGAGAGATCACATCTGTTGAGGCTTGTGGGCATTGTACCATCAATTACAGCCTTTATCCTCTCTTTCTCTTTCCTGAAAGCTTTAGTGAATGGAAAGCAAAATTTATGAGCCAATCAAGTGCCTTGAGAAAATCTGGGTTGTTCCCTACTGATCTCTGTCTTGAAATCTCAAATTTCAAGCTGCTTGTGTTTATATCCCTCTGTTAGACATACTTCAGTATACACTAGATTTGTTTGTGAAGGCAACAAAAGACAATGAAAAAGATATTCTTTCTTGTCATTTAATACCACAAGAGAAGGATTATGTGCAATTTGTTTGATACCTGTTAGACCCTGAAGCATTATTTGCACTGGTACCTTCATTTAGTAGAAGAAAATACACTATTTGGTTATGTGTTCTCAAGTTTCACTTAGGTATCCAAGAGATCGCAATCCTCAGTCTGCTGGCCACCGTGGTACCTGCTTTATGTTGTCTATTGTTGTGTACGAGACCTGAAGAGATTATATTGCTCAACACATGCTACGAGAAGAACAGATGACCCAGGAAGAACTATTAAGCCCTCTTGTTTCAAGAAAATTGGGCCTCTGTGTGTAAAGACAGGTGGTAAAGTGCTGACATAGTGCTGCCTGTCTCACTCAGGAGCAACTATCTGTGCCTGCAGTAGTCTATAGGATGTGTGTCCTTCGTGTCGCATAGGCTAACTTAGGAGTTTGCTATGCCAGGAAGACATCTCCTGAGTCTTCTCACTGTTGGCCCTGAGGTATCTTGACCTCTGCTCAGTGGGCTTCCTTCAGGATCTCCCTAAACTAGAGCCTATGATTCAACACAAGTTAAATAATTTAAGCAGGACTGCATAATGCTGGACTGGGGGTGAAGAACGCAATGCAAGAAACTGTCCAGAGCAGTCTAGATAACGTGATTAGGACTGAGAGCCTGGACTCTCCATAGTACTTCATGATTTACCTCAGGGTGTAGCTGAAGGGAGGGGGGCACTGCTTTGTACCTGTCTACACCTCATATTTACCCGGATGGGAATTGGCTCACGTTAATTGGCAGTCAGCTTAATTTGAGTTACGCCAGCCATAAAAGCACAAGCCCAGACAAAGCCCTGTGATCTGTCAGTGTGTGCTTGTTCCTAGTTCAGCCTAGTTCAGCTTGCAAGGAAAGGCAGTGCTGCCTCCCACCCCTGCCTGCACAGACAGCATGGGGGGTCCACCAGAGATTCAGGCGCTGAGCTCCGAGTGGTATCGCATTGTTCTAACTGTTCGCTTCGGCTGATGGGCAAACCAGCTGTAGCACACACCAGTAGTATAAAGCATCATAATTTTGATGGTGTTTATTCCATGCTTACATCATTAAAAGAAATGTGTTTTAAAATATGGGCAAGTCCTACACAATGAATTTTATTCTCATAATGATACAAATATTGATATCTGAACAGTCCATTATTTATGCACCATTAGGTATTCTGCTTGCGGCCTTTTCCCACATCTTTCCATCTGAACCTGGAGAACATGTGCTGTCATATGGTTCGCCTATTCTTTAAGAGTTAAAACAATAAAAATAGCACAGCAGGCTCTTGTCCATAAACAATGGAAACATTGCTCTAAATTCAGTACTTTCTGTTTTTATTATGTGATCGCTTCTTTGTTGTTAATCACTTGCCCTACTTAATTCATTCATTATACTCGAAAGCTTTGAGATTAAACCCCCAGGCAGGGTAGCTTCATATGAATCCTTTCTTTTTTATCTGTTCCAAGTTAGATTAAGTCTAGGTCCTGTTTAATGAGGTGCCACTTGCTGGCTTTTCATGCAGAAAGAATTCCTCATACTCAGCGGTATGTATATACCATATAAATTATAAAATATTTTACATTTTTTCTGAATTTCTAACTAATATGTCCTGCAGAAAACACTGTTATTACAAGTTCCCTGGGATATGAGTGGTTGGCTACTTCTAATTTGATTTTTTTTTTCTTTTAGTGATGAATCTTGCTGTTCATTTTTTTCAATTATTTTATTTATTTTCATTTATTTTCTTTATGTACATTATGTCATGTCATAGCAATTTTGTTATTAATGACTTCTTCTTTGTCTATGCCTGCAACTCAGTAAAAGTCAATTATTGGAATGTCTTCACCTGCCATACACTGTTAACAGCCTGCCCATGCCTAGTAATGCTTTGATGTTTATGACTTAGTAGGGTCAATGTGGCTTAAGCATGGCAAGTTTATGGTCAACAATAGCTCAGGGAGTGTGCTGGGGCTCTCACTTCACAGTCTGAGTGATGAAGTATATGACCACGTTTACTGGAGTTAGGCTTCAGCATGGGTCCAAGGTTGGAATTTGTTCCTCTGCATCTTGACTGAGATGTCTTTGTTGCACTGCTGTTGGGCTCCTCTGCAGCCTCTGTCCCATGGTTAACAAACCTGTTCCATATTGGCAGATTCCTGATGGCGCTTGCTCTACGTTCATGGAATTGCTTGTACTGATCCAACTTTGACTGGTGATTCCGTGCTGGACCCAGATTCATGCTTTTGGCTTTTGCATGTTCTTTCCAACACCAAAAACCTGTTTGAAAATGCCACAAACAGCTCTAATGTCATGCCCTACATATATGTTCATTCATGTTGCCGATGGCATGTTTCTTTATGGTAACCATGAGTATTGATATAAATACAGGAGAGTCTGGCTATACTGCTAAATCCTTCCTTTCTGAAAATGGGGGGCCTATCTATTTTCACATGTTTTTACTTCAAGACAGGGAATCAGAAAACAAAACTGGAGTTCAGCTATTTTTGTAAAAGCCTGCTACAGATAAGTGGTAGGTTATGTTAGCGATGAAACAGCAGCTTTGTCCTGCTGAGAGAAAGTGATCACAAATAGTCTCTATTGTGAAATGGCTTCTAAAACCCTTTTTTTCAGAATTTAAGACTGAACGTCTCACAGAAATGGAAGGCAGCAATGATGTCCATCCAGGATGGATCATGTTCCACAGTCTCTGGAGAGTTCTTATCCTCACTTTTGCCTGCTGAATTTAGAGATTTGGTTACTTTACTCCAAAATAAGGCTGCTCTTGAAAAGTTATTCTAGTTATGTTAGTTATGCTGAACTGCTTATGTTGAATTAAGCCAATTTAGGCAGTGTTTTTTTACAGAGTTTCTGAATGTTTCTACCCATTTATAGGGAAGATATACTGTAATCCTCGACCTGGGTTTCTGGTGATTCTTGAACAGTTCATCTGGACTAATGTAGTCTGTCATACAAGGTCTTGGCTTTAGGCCCTTCTCCAGTACCTGTTAACCATGTTCTGTTCTGAAGCTCTTGCAAGAACTCTTCTCAACACCTTTGTGTAACTGAAAATTGTGGCATGTTCTGTGTGCCTCTTGGCTTCTCCAATCTTGCCATGTTCCTTGATGCAAAGTTTTTGATTATTTCACCTTAAGGACAGTTGAGAGTCTAGTGTTAAGGAATTTGTATACAGCAAAAATAATATCCATTGAACTGGTAGCATCTGTGATCCAGATTGGTTCTGCAGGGAGGAAATGTTTTTATTGTTACCAGTACTACTACTGATATTCAAAGTTAGAATCAATGTAAAGCTTCATATTGAAGATTAATATGCAGGACAAAGAGGAGAGGGATATAAATTATTTTTTTTTCCAGTTCTTAACCTGTAGGTGACCGATTTTGAGAACACTAATGGATGCTTAGATGGGAGAGAATGGATGAATAGAGTTTAACTACACCTAAATATTTGGTGTAAGCAATGGCTAACAATTTATTCTTTCTTCTGAAGGAGTTGCCAGTCAAAAAGAGTCAATACTAATCACAGTAGAAAGGATATTTGACTTGGACAGAATAGTAGACTTAAGCACATTTTTGCTAATGTTTTACAGAATCCAAAGTTGCAACTCATTCATTTGTTTATATATATATATATGAAGAACATACAGAAGAAGCAGATGGCTCAACACAGGTAAAAATTGAATAATTTTACTTTTCTGAAATACCTATGGATATTCAAACATCATGAATGCAAGTACTGGTATATAAATATCATCTCCTAATAGGCAATTGACAGTCCTCCGCTTTCTGAATCAATAAAAAACACCTTTCTATGTTCATGTCCTTTAAAAAGTTCAAAGTAAAAAACAAATTAACCAGTTGTTTCCCTTCCTTCTGCCATCCGTTGCTAGGTTATACCATTTATCATTTGTGAGACATCCAGACCTGGAATGGAAGTAACAAAGGGAGTTGCAGTGCTTTCAGTTCAAGAGACTGGTGGCGTTTCACAGTAGGCTTGCCCCCCACAGCCAGCTTTAGAGAAGAGATCGGTAGATTTTCAACTGCATAGTGTGATGTTATCAAATATTTTGAACTGTAATCTTGCAATTACTATTAATGTTGCATTAAAAGATTATTTAATGAAGGAGATCATGCCGAGAACAAGCAATATAATGGCTCCAAGCAGCTTGCCTCCCACATACCTGGAAAAACTCCCTACTGCTACAGAGGGAGGAAGAACAGTTAGTGCCAGTTCTAAACAATAGGTTTCACACTATATCTGTTAAGACCTGTTGCTTTTGGCAACAAAAACTGACTCAAAGGCACAAATTTAAATTTTAAAAAGTGGTGCTTGGTGATTAAAGACAAACATGGAATATTCTAGTTTCTGCTGTGCATTGTTTAGTATTCAAAGGCAGTTGTGGAGGTGTTGGCTGTCTGGGCGTTCCTTTCCACCATGTATTGTTTAACCTCTCTATGCATTTCAGGGCCGGATTGTGTTCTGATAAAGATGTGGGTATTTCTGAAGCACATGCAGTTGCTCTGGTGTAAAACTTGTTGGAGTAACAGAAGAAGCTAAGGCTTTAGCTCTGCTTTAGACCTGAAATGTATTTCATCTTGTAAATTTATGTGTCTGTTGCTTTAGCGCTCAGTTGGCAGGACCCTAATGTAGCATATCTCTCTTTGGTATCTATGACGATGGCTGCCTGGCGTTTCCTTAAGCCTTCACTTCATGTATCTGTTTTTCTTTTTGCAACACACTGAAAACTGAGTAAAGTGTGATGATGTTAATGCATGGCTAAATCCAGACAAGCCAGTTGTTGCACAGGGAGTTCTAGATTACAGATACTTTCAGAAATTGGTCCGCATTAAAGAACATGTGAAACATTGGCACATTATAAACAAAGTAACACTCCTGCACCAATTAAAAAAATAAAAAGAAAGAAAAACATTACTAGATCTGGTGAAATTACAGCTAAGGACGCAGGCAGGGCAAGCTTTGTAGGAAGATGACTCTTGATTTTTAAATTTTTTTTTAATCTTCCAATGCAGCAAAACTGGATGAATGTTTCATGCAAACTCTTCCGTGTGTCTTGTTTTGTGGATATACTTAAGGAAAATCCTCCATACTGTTCCATCCTCCAATGAAACATGTGTTAGAGCACAAGACCATATTTCTGGCTTAGCAGTAACTTTACAGAGGGCTGCACCTGAAACAGTGTTGTGCTCTAACACCAGGTGTCAGGGTTTTTTCCTGTAAATTAAAGAACATCACAAGGCAGTGACAATGTGAACACTTTCATATATTGATTGAATTCCTACTATCTTTCTTCTCAGTACCTCACCCTATAAAGACTGATCAGATATCTGCAAAATGGTGCTGTAACAATAGAGCTGAGAGTCTAGCTAGTTTTGGATATCCGTCCCTTTGTGTTTTACATCAGTTGGGTTTGGAATAATTAGTATCTGGAGTTTTTCTATCTTGACAATTGTATGTTGCTTTGTCCTGATTCTGTCTTTCCCTTGCATCATGGCATTTGGGCACAGGATGTCCAAAACAGCACTTTTCAATTCATACACAGAAAGGCTTTAATTCTTCACATAGAGGGAAGCTGGACCTGCTCTGCTGGCGTGCAAATACTCGGTAGTAGTTGTAACCCAAGACCTAGCCTGGATTTCACCTCGCAGATGTCAGTGGGGTTGTTGGTGAGTGCTCATCCTGTATGGAGTTAATAGGAAAACTCAATATAAAACAAGCACCTTCACCTCTATTTTTCACGTTTTTCTTTTTTATCTTGTATTCTGCTCACTGTCAGTAAAGACACACTGTGTAAAGCTCTTTACACAAATTTATTACTAGGCAAAAGAAAATCCTACCTCTGACAAAATCTAATTGTTAGACTGGAGATAAGAGTGTTCATATCCATTTCTTTACATGTTTAAAGTTCAGTGTCCATCCAATTCATTAAACAGTAAGCCTGCTTTCCTCTCATCTTTACTTGTGATTGCATTTACAAACCATGAATAATTAGAAATAATATTTGAAACAAAGGCCTTTGGGGCTATATTAATCAAGCAGAAAAGTGTTACTCATGAAATTTTATGGGACAAGCACAACTATCAAGAGAAGATTATTCCTGCTGCACTCTTCTTTTTTTTTTTTTTTTCCCTAAGACTCCTAGTCACATAAGAAATGCAATATTTTTGCAGGAAAAGCACAATATTTTCTCAATGCATGATGTGGTTTTTTAAATGAAAATAATATTGTGTTTAACCTCATAATGTCTTTGGGGGAAAGATTGGTATAATTCAACCCCTTTTACATATGAGCAAATTGCCTAAGTGATTTTCAGAGCATATGGCCTAGAAATGGAACTGCATGTCTTGAATGAGTTCCAGCAAATTTCATGTGCTCTTCTTTCACTGCATCTTTCTTGATACAGAGGACAAATTAATTCAGTCTTCCAAGTAAGTGACCCTGAGTTGATTGAAAGACTGCCTGTCTCTTCCTCTGTAGTCATGATTTTCCATGGTATCTGTATTCCACTAGGCATTGAAATCTTAAAAAATAGCCATAAATTCATGAGCACATGAGAGAGTTTTCCTGAGAACTGGCCAAACCTTTGGAATACTTGCTAGATGGAGAAAAACATGACCATGGATTTCAATATATGGAAGACCATAACCCAATTTCTTTTTTATTATTCTTTTTTATGATACATTTTTTCTCAATTCCTGGCCATGTGTTGTCTCTCCTCATTCCTTCCCTCACTTTTATAGATAAAACAAATGGAGCAGAAGAAATAAATGGAAGAGAGCAGCATACTGTAGAAAAAAATTCATAGGAATACATAGGGAAAGAGGAGGTTGCAGAAGAAACCTGTAGCAGAACAACAGTTTTCACCATCTGTTTATCAATTCTCAGACTTAAACAGAACACATAAAGTACATAGCAAAGAGCAGAGTAGTCCATTGCGGGAGGTAATATGGAATTTACTCAACATCAGCTTTTCAAATACAATCCTCTTTGCTTCATGAGCTTTGGAAGGTGAGCCATTTGGGTTTGCATATCTACAACCAGAGTTTGAGTCTATGATACTCCAGTATTTCTTTCTATTATCACCTCAACCAGGAGGAAGAGTTCAGCTTTTAAAACTACTATCTACAATGCATTCATCTTCAGGACACTGGTGTATTTTGCTTTTGTTTCTAAGCACTATCTAGTCTCTTAAATGTTTTTACAAATTAAGCTTGAATGCTAGCTTTTACTGCTATCTGAAGTTGAACTTATTTCTTATGATCCCTCCTCCTCTTTGAAATGCCACTCAACTTCTCCTTACTGTAACCATTAAATATAGCTAAACAAAATAAATAAATGAGAAGACTATTTCTAGCATGCAAACCTTGACAAATTTATCAGTTATTTCAACAATTTTTCAGTTGGTAATGAAATACTCATCTTTGTTTTCTTTATGCTACTATGCTGTATCTCAAGATGAAACTTCATGAAGTTTCTTTTAACACTGTTGGTGGTGATGTTACTGGGAATCTGTGTTAACTAATGAACATTACATTTATAATTTATTCCAAGCAATCTAACCCATTGTTGGAAATAGTCAGTGCCTGCTGAAGCTTTATGACTATAGTTGCAGGTATATGAATAATTTGTAACTATATATTTGCTGATTAGACAAAAGTAATGGCAGTCTTGATATTAATTCTTACTGGAATGACACCTGTTAAAAATATCACTTTCCTTTTTAACCGGTTGTGATAAAGACAGTCAGTATTTTTCCATGAGTGTTCAACAGAAATGCTGTTTCATAGTAAAGTGTGTCTCCTTCAAATCCAAAAGCAGCAAAGCATAACCTTTTTTCCATTCCTTAAATAAAATATGTTAATCATATGTTAATTAATTGCATTAAAATTTAAGATGAAACAGACAATTATAGTACACAGGTGCAAAATTATTAACCAAATTTTCAGTATTATATACAACTTGAAAACTGAACCTCTCATCATTATTTATTATTGGTGACCATGCAGTATTTGGATGCTTACAGTTTGCATAATGTAGTAATGAATAAGGAAAAGCTTTACATTCTGTTGGTGTTTTAATCACTTTATTTTAATCTGTGATCTGGCTATGTCCTCTGTTTTACACAGAGGCTTTGTTCTCAGTTTTTATTCTCAAGAGTTGCGGAGCTGAGATGCATAACTTCCAGCTATTAATGAGAAGCATAGCGTGGAAAGTGAGTTTCTCAAAGTTCAGTATGGTGTGGTTATGTCAAAAGAAAGTATTTAGCGCCATTTGAGTTCAGCCACACTGAATCAGGAATCTGATATTTGTAGAGAAGTTTACATACACAGATTTAATGGATGCCGCTCTCACTTCTACCCTGAGACCAAATGCAGTAATCACAAAAACCATCCTCAGCTCACCAGTCTGTTGGTCAGTGAGATGGCATGGAGTAGGAAAGTTGTATGAGTGATGTAAAAATAAGAGCTGCTGACATTTAGGTACACGCGTGGTCGCTTTTGTCCTCTCCCCACGTATGTAGAAGATTCAAGTAGATAAGAGGACATGAATGGCACAGAAACCTATGCAGTTCTATCACCTGTTTTTAGCGTTCTCTGAACTCCACAGATAGGGTTCTCTTGCAAACAGTTGAAATTAATTCAGGTATAGTCATTAAAAATAATGACTGTAAAACAGGTTTACTTCAAAACCGGCGTCTGCCGGGACTCAGACTGATCTTGCCATAGCATAACTCTGAAGTGATGCTATTTATTCAGGTTCTGAGGATTTTGTAACCATGCAGCAGAGTGGAGAACCACAGGCAAACTTATTTTTCTTGGCTTAGCATGTCTTGCACCTTTCTGTAAAAGAGTAAGAATCTGGAGAATCGCTGGCTGTAAGTGTGGGCAAGTTTGCAAATGTGCATATTTAAACTGAAACCTGAAAATTTCATTTCTGACGATATGACCTTTGGGAAGATCTACACATTTCTAAGTGGAGTTTATTGTAATCTTTGTTTTGGTGCAGTCAGTAAATGTGATTATATTTCCCTTTGTGAATGGGTAAAAGCTGGAAGAGTCAGGTATTGCTGCTCGGGTGGTTCTGCTTTTCATTGACGTGCTCTGTGCAGCTTTCTACGGACTCTTGCAACCTTTCCTGCCAGTCTGAGATTTACAGGACGGAGTACGGACCTGAGGGTATCCAGCCAGGGTCTCCCTCTAAACAGACTTTCAGTATCAAACATTCAATTTTCCCGAGAAAGTCAGTCAAATTTTGTATAAGAAGAGTTGTTATAATATCAGCTTAAAACTGGGCTTTAGCCTCTTCTCAGTAGTCCTAGAAGAAATTGTGAGAATGTAGTTTATACTTCTGGAAATAATATTGACCAGTCTGTTTGCTGGTGTTTAACTCATTGCCCTGTTCTTCCAGAACCTGAGGCCTGCAATGTGTCTGTGCTTTCTGACCCACCTTGTTATGTCTGTCATAAAAAATTAAGAGCTGCTTTTTTGCCCTTCTCACAGCTCACTTGTAAGATTCCTTTTATGTTTTTCCTACTATTTCTTCATCACTTCAATAGCCTAAGGTGCATTTAATTGCAACTGAAGTAGCTTGCATTCCCCTTGCACATATTAAAGAGTAAATTCTGAATGATTGGACATAACTAGTACTTATCATAGTAAATAGCATATTCATCTCTTCCACAGTCAGACAATTTCATACTGTGCAACTTTTCTGCTTTCTGAAATGTCACCACTTAAACTGTGGCATGATTTTCCCATGAGGACATATTGAAAAGGCCTTTCCTGAAACACAACTTGGAAATGTAACCCACATGTTATATTTAAACCAATTTTATAGTACTCAAAAATTGGATGAACATGTACAATACCCATACAGTAGAGACAGTGTGCTGCTTTTTCTTTTTTTTTCTCCCCCCCCCCCCCCCCCCCCCCGCCCCGAAACTGGTCCTGGGTTTAATGAGTTTCTTCAGTTTTGAATTCAATTTTTGTTTTGAAGTCACTGGCCTGTTTTGTGAAAGCATTTCTCTATTATTAGGCTTTGTGACTGCAGAAATAGTTACTTTCAGTTATCTCTCTGAGGTGATACACATCACAACGAAAACTTAGGTACTGCACATATCATTTCCTAACCTTGAACTGAATGACACCAAAGCCATCCTGAAGTTTAATAGTTTCTTCAATCATGACTTTGCAGGCGAAAGCTGCTCTTTTACTGGTGAAAGATGATGGGGTGCTCTTTTTAGAAAGAACTCTATGGAAAAGGGGAAAATGAATAATCATATTTAATCTGAAACGCGTTTGATTTGTTTCGGTTTTTAAATGAACCACACAGCAATGTGCCTGCAGGTAGACACATACAGCTACCATGTGCAGCAGAGATGTCCTGAGCAGCATCCTTCCATTCTTGGTGCAGTATTTCATAAATCCCAGAGAAACTACCAGAAAGAGTTTTGAAAAACTGACCAGGAGGGGAAAAAAATTATGAATTAATTAAAACCCACAGATCTAGTTAAAAATACAAATTGGTCAATTCCTGTCAGCCTCAAATGTGGCCATTAGGAGGATCAGCACCAGACCCCCCAGCACGGCCACGGCCGTTCCTTCGGGACGCCTGGGGAGAAGCTGGCACAACTTGGACAAAAACGTGACCTCAGCCACTGCCAAGTAAGGCCAATGGGGAATTTCTCTTGACTCGCCTAGTGAACGTCAGATCATGCCAATAAAGAATTTCCATCCAGAACTATCTATCATATGCAGGGCTTCTTGATGCATTTGAGTATACTTCTCCTGTGTAATACAATACAGAAAGTGCACACTTGTCGATTTTTGTTTGTAATTAATGGAATCAAGTCACCATATTATTTTTCTATGGGGCTAAAAAAGAAGAATGAACCTGCTTTCTCTGTGGTATTTATAAACTTTCAACTAGGTTAATGATTAGCAACCAATTGTTGCACGCAAAAATATGACTGAGTTTGGATTGATCCGTCAACTTGTTGGTTTGGGTTCTGGTTTGGTTTTGGGGGCAGGTGCCAAACAAAGGAAAAGTGTGATTTTGTAAAACCATATATGAAGTTGCTACTGTTCCTTATTTGAAGATGAGTATCATGTCATATTACACGTCGCAAAAAGGGACCAAATTATATGTTTGTATTATGTATAAATGACAAAGACACGGTTAAACAAGTGATGGTGTTTTATTAAGGCTATATTCTACCTAACATTTGGAGACCTACAAAGGACAAAACCGTTTATATGTGGTTTAGATTAACAGTATTCCCAAACTGCTGCAAGTCAATATGCTCAAACTGGCTGCTGGCTTGTACCTCCGAACCCTGCGCTGCACAGAAAAACCTTCACGGGCAGCTGGGCTACACCAAGGGGCTGTGAGCTGGGGATGCTTGTGGGGTCTGGCCCAAATAGTCAGTCACTGAAACACCCCTGCAGTGTCACCGGGGTGTGTAGTTTGCATAACGTCATGTGCTGCCGGTGCAGCGCAGGTTCTCTCGGGCCCCTGGGCAGTGGATGCCCTGGCAGGCTGAGTGCTCAGGAGCAGTGCCAGGCTGGGGCACTCTGCATCATCTGAAGCCGTGCTTCACGCTTGACTTTCGACATCAAGTTTCTATCTGCTCCGTAAAACCCAGGGAGAAGTCAAATTAATGACTTTTGCCTGTTTGTCCATTTTTGACAGGAAGCAATTATAGCTGGCGAATAATACATAGCGTCCTATGTGTGCTTTTACTCTGTGTTTATGGTTACTGAAGGAGATTTCCTCTCAGCACACTTCCTTTCACTAAAGGAAGAACAGTCTGATGTGCAGTTAGTCCTTGCTGCTTTAGTCATTTAACTGCTGCAATGTAGCACGCACTTACTCATTTATCTGGATTTATTTCTTCTCTCCTTTGCACCGATAGCCGAATACCTCCAGTTGTGTGGTTATGTTTCATTAACCGGAGTTCAAGTCAGTCAGTGTTCATGGCTTTAATGGAGAATCCAGTACTAAAAACAAAGGGGCCCGTGAGTTCCTCAGGAGCCCGGAGCTGGGAGAATTCAGAGGTATGAAAGAGCTTCATGCAGGAATTTGTAGGAGCTGTTCTCTAGCCACGGGGTTGGAAGCAGGTCTATATACCCATGAAGTAGAAATTAGGGGTGGGGTTTCCAGAAACACCAAATCCTACTCAAAGCAAAAGTTATTTATACTTTTAAGACTCTATCTGTCATGAAAACTGTGTAGTTATTGCCAGCATGACCTTGAACCTGAATTAGTATGCCTTCGGCTGACACTGAACACCCACAGATAAGCACCCATGGGTGGCTTGTCTGCAAGAGATTGTGATGATGCATGATATGTTGTCTTGCACCTTTGGCAATCTTACAATCTCTTGTAAAGTCCATGGAAACTTTGCAACCCAAAATTTCCAAAGGTTCCTAGTTCTGCCAAAGCCTCCATCTCATACTCCAGAAAACGTGCAGTCAAATGAGGTTTGCACTGTATTAATTTTTGTTATTAACCGCGCTACTCACCCAATAATGTCAATAACCACCTTAGAAACATGGTGCTGAATTAGATCAAGGGCCCTGCTACTTTCTGTACCTTTCAGGAAGCATGTTCTCCGCTTGTATGTGCAATACCTACCGCAACTGAACCTGGTCTGTACAGTCTAGGACCTGCAGACATATATGGACACATAAACACAGCTCTATGCCTATGTCAATGAGTACCTATGTGTGCACCTATATTCACATATAACAGTGAGCCGAATGTGTGTTAAATGCATGAGCTAATCTTGCAGTGCAGACAGCGGAGCCAGAATTCAAGTGATCACAGCAACGGCTGTCATCTAAGCAACAGGCTCCAGTCCTTCAGTCTCCACTGTATTTTTGTTTCCCTGCCTATGCATAGGTCAGCTAACCTATGATAAAAGTGGTAGTTCCTTAATTCTCCCCCCCCCCCCCCCCCCCTTTTCTGAACGCTATAAACAGTACTGAACAATAGCAGTGAGAGTTCCAGTTTACTCTGGTTGCAAATCCACTTCTGCAAATTACTGGGACTCTTTTAAACAGAAAAAAATATGTTACTCCTAACTGCAAATCTGCACTCAGGAGACCAAAAGAAAGAGGGTGGAAACATGTGGGCCTGATTCTGCTTTCAGTGTCACCCTTAGCAAAATTTCTGTTGCAAAATCCTAAAGGAGCTTGATGCCGACAGCCTGCATAAAGTGTGCTGTATTTGAAGCAATTGAGTTAATGTTTGAAACTCTGACAATCGGAAAAGTAGGTTGACATAATTATATTAAGATATCTCAGAGTGTCATGTACTTTGCAAGACTGAATTTTAAACTGTTGATTTAAATTAATAAAGATTCAAGAGTTTATAATTTGTTTATTTATTGAAATCAAATGCAGTCCATGTTTCTAACTAATTGAAAAGTATACTTGTGATAGAGAAAGTATTTAATTTGGGCAGGCAAGCTACCAGACTTCCAAATAAAGATGATGAATTGCAAATTCTCAATCTTAATCCCTGTAGGCTGACAGTTACCCCTTTAAAAGCAGCATTTGAGTGATATACTATAGCTGGTAATAGCACACAGCTGCAGAGTAGGAAATCCCATTGCTATTTTGCAAAGCTTTTATTTTGCCTCATTCATTTATTTTTCAAAATGATACTTTCCTTATTTAGAATAAAGAACTTTTTGCCATTGCAAGTGGACTGGACCTTTAACAAACAATTGCCCATTTGATTGCCGCATGTAAAAATGCCTGGAGATCAGTTCAAAATTTACTTCACTTGCATGTAGCATTTTCATGAGCATAGCTGCATTTGCAATTGTGCAACCTCTTCCCCCTCCAAGTGTAAAGAACACATTTCTATTATATATCCTAACAGTCAGCATACAAGATCAAACACAAAGAGGTTTTTTCTGTCTTTAATGTATAAAGCATGTGTCCAACAACAGCAACAAAATCAGTGCCAGAAGAAGCAGTCCATAGGGAAGCAGTAATTTGTGTGTCTGCACATTATTCTGTGTCTATGCACATATTAACTCTGGTATACAGTAAATTGTGTTACCATGGCAGCCCTCACATGGAAAGTTATATACTAGTAGGGTATCTCTAACAACTACCAATGGGGAATACGCATGTTCTGGCAAATGCAGAAGGGTGTAGTTTTTTTCCTGGGAGGAAACAATGCACTGTAATTAAGGATGGGAAAACCGGGTTGCAGAAAGGAAGAAACAACTCAGTATTTGCCCCAAATGAAAGAGGTGGAAAAAAGCCCTCAGAAGAACTCCCTCTCTCCCTTTTCCCATGCATCAGCACCACCATGACTCCCAAGGGCTGGAATGCTGTAGCCTTTATTCAGACAAAGCTGCCATTAAAATCCTGTCTTATGGTTTTCATTCTGTATACTTTTCATCAAGGCTTTTACAGGGTACTTTGCTTACATTAGCTTTTGTGTCCAATTTTGAGATCGAACTTCTTTCTTTAAGATGAAGCTAGTTCGTCAAGGGTGAGCTGTTATCAGTGATGCTTACAGTTCTTCAACACTACATGTTATCATATGCTGTGTTATATTTATAGTTGTATATACAACTTTGCCAAACTTCAGCTTTATGGCTGACATTTTGAAACAGATGCTATTTGCCTGAGTTATTTCTTTTTCTTTTTTTTTTTAATGTTTAAACAAAAAAGGTTCAACCATTTAGAGGAATCAGATTAAAGGAAAATATTTTTAACCCCATTAGAAAAAATTTTGACAGTTCTCCTGGAATGTTTAGCACCTGCTGGTTTGAATTGGAGTCTTAACATTAGTGATACATAAATGATAGCATCAGTCAAAGAGAAAGTACAATAGAAATGAGAGACCGTGTCAGTGGTTTACGATGCAAAACCCAACACTGAGTAGAGTGAATGTAGGGTCAGCACTTTGGGTGAGTCATCTGTGGTTTAGAAAGACAAAGAAAAGGAAAAAGACATGACAAGATAGACACTCCCAAGAGCTACAGGCTTGTTGTATTGGCTGAAGTTTAATGGAAAAGCGGTGCTCCTGTCAGCTGGTGTGCTACATAATAATGTTAACACCACTACAAACAGGTTGTGGTTTATTGCTTCAATTTCTTATGTACTGGCAAGAGAATTAACAAGATTGATGCATTAGGATCTCAGATCTCAGTCAAATTAGGTGACTAAGAGGGTGATGAAAAAAATGCTTGTTCTTTGAAGGAGCACAACTCCATCAGAAACTTGTTACATCCTAACATCAGACCATTTGATGAGCTGCTGATTTAACAGCACACTTAGCAGGCAGTAGTTACATTGATAGGGGCAACTACTTAATCAGTGCTTTAAAGATATTATGTTCAGAGTGATTTAAAGGGATATTGTGCTTTAGTAAGTGTGCCGTGAGTATGAATATGTTCTGCATGAAGTGAATGCAAAAATGAGGTTGCAAGTGTCATTTATACTGTCAGCTTCTTTATTTGGGCATATGTTAAAAAAAGAAAAAGCTACTAAATACAAAACAAATACTAGCATTTTGAAAATGTTACTTACTGGAAGGAAATAACGGTTAGTGGAGGAGAACAGGGAAAGAAAATAGCAGCTCTCAAGTCCTATGGATCTGTATGGTAGAGAAAGAGAGAAAATAACAAAGTGCTGTAAAATGTAGGAGAGATTTTTGAAGATGCAACAGTGAGTAAAGTTCTTGATTTCCACTGTCTGGCTTCTATGACTTGGAGGATTTCCCTCATCATCATGAATATATCCAGGAATGCTGACTGCCTTTCAATACCTGCCTTGTATAACAAGTGGCTCAAGGAATAAATCTTTACATACCTTACCAAACAAGGGCAAACCAGCTTGGTATGGAGCGATCTGTCAGCGCTTCTAGATCTGATACTGCATTTTGTGTCTGATAAATATCTGTGGAGAATCAGCATGAGAATTGGCTTTCTGAGGTCTCATAGACAACATTTAAAATAACGAACAGCAAAAAAAGTGAGGAGGCAGTATCAGTGTATTTGAAATATCTGATGCTGGTAGAGGGTGTTTCATGCCAAGTGACTGATCCAAGTCTGAAACGACTGCAGTTCTTACAGAGACTTTGTCTTTAGTTTTGGGCTGGCGACTGTACTCAGTAGTTTACCTGCCTCGGTTTACAGGGGTCTGCAGATTGCATCCCTCTCTTGCCCTGGAGTCCGCATGTCCGATGCTCTGTTTAAAATCACCACAATGTGCTGCAATTAGGCAGAGGAGCCAGAAATTAGCCACCCTCATGCTGGCTGGTTCTTCCCAGTAATATCCAGTTACTGCTGGGGCAATGCAGTGCAGGCAGCAGAGCCTGGAGCCCAGTGCCAGGGTCCCGTGGATAGCTGTGGCATTGCAGCATCCCAGGCTGATGGCGCGGAGCTTTTCCTCAGCATTGAATTCATTAACTTTTGAAAATGGCCAGATCTTTAAGGTCCATCACAGCAAGCACAAAAATAAAGGAGGGAAAATAAAAACAGGCTTTGCTTAGGGCAGGAGAGCTATTCATTTTGTTGAGGAGAAAATGAGGCAAGGCAGAGTCATTAGGAGGGCTCCTTATGAAAGCAGGAGTTGCTTGGGAAATTACAGTGCCATTGACTAGAATACATCGAGTACAAAAGGGAGATATAATAAGAGGAAAGCAGCTATGCACCTAAACCCTGAAATGTAGCATTACATCCATCCTGAGAGGTAATCATTCCTGTCATTACTAAGCTGTAAGATCACTCAGTCCTAGCATGGTAGAAATCCAGGAGCTCAACACATCAGTCAGGTAGCTTTTCATAACAGTCTGCTTCTGTGGCTCAGCTGGAGTTAAAAAAAAACCCTAATAGTAGCAGTCACTCTTATGGTTGCTAGCAAACCTTGTGAGTAATAACTCATAAACCTCCTTAATTGAAATAAATTAAATTTTGTCTTCATTACTGCTTTGCAGAGTCATTTGAAAGCGCAGTGGTTCTTGTTCAGGAACTCCTCCATTAGTACTTGCAATTGTGGCTCTAGAACAGAAATTTTGGGGACAAATGATATACGTTATAACACAGATTTTTATCTTCTTTTAAGTCACCACTGGTGTTCCCCTTAATTACCACAGCTGTGTTTTGTTTGTTTGTATATATGATCCGTATTACATAAGTGAACCACGCGTGTAATTAGTGTAAGAGCAGTGGCAGGCATCCCACTACCAGAAGGTGGTAAAAGTAGCCAGGGGCAATGGCTGGCTGAGCAGGGCACAGAGGTGTGACATGCTGTCTACACTAGAGACTGGCAGTAGAATAGAAATCCTGAGCACAGAATGACTGTTTGACCACCATACTGCCTATGTGCAGCCAGTAATGACTTTACCAGTCTTACTCATTGAAATTATGTCTTGTTCAGTGCGGTAGAAACCATTCAAATTGTTCCTAGTACCGCCTTACAGATCCAGAACATGATATACTGACTTGGAGAAAAGGTCCTGCCCTCTATCTGTGAAGCAGCCAGAGAAATAGGAAAGTAAATGTTTGAGTTATTTACCAGAAAGTTTGACAAAATACAGAACCTTCTGACATCCTTAGAGGATAAAAAACTCTGACAATCCCTGCCAAAAAGACAGTCTTGGAGAATGAGATGGAAAATCATATGTTTCGTTGAAAGATTCAAAGTAAAACTGTGACAGAAAAAATACTGCATAGTGGTGCAAATAATTGAGGATTTCTCCTAAAAGATGTGTGGGTTCTTAAAAATAGCTTGAATCATTCTGATGACCTTAAGATTACCAACACCACAGAGCCATAGACTTGCCCCCATTTATTTCTGTGTCCAGTCTTTGCTCTCATATTGTCCAAGAGCACATACCAGAGAACAGACAATCTATATTTGAAAAGTTGAAGTGCTGAGGAATTCATTCCAACTGTGGATATATAGTCATATCGCTCCATTATTGTCACTATTTGTTACCAAAAATATAAAAGCTTCTTTCCTCTCTACACAAAAACCTAATTTCTGTGTTTTCACCAATGCCTCTTTCCTAACAAGGATTATTCTTCCTTACTGATGGACCATGAGTGAATCACCCGTTGACCTCCTCTGACATAACCTAAACAGCCGGAGTTTCTGGAGTCTCCAACTGCAGGATGGGTTCTGTGGTCTTGAAATCTTTGCAAACGTGTTTCTGGAGCATTTCCAGCTTGTCAACAAGCTCCTAAAATGTGTGGATTGAATACTTCGGACTTAACACTGTGTTAAGGCAACTTACTGATTTCCTATTTTACGTCATATTCTCAGGGGAAGCATTAATGAATATCCTGGCTGTATCTGTCCTTATCTGCTGGGATGCACACAGTATAGTCCAGTTTCCCAGTCACCAGAACATATAGATCAGGCAGACATCTGCTCAGAACATTTTGGAGTTTCTGTTCAGTCCTTGCACCCCAAAGCACCTGTACTCAGGAACCAGATGTGCCTGCCCATCTGGTGATAGATATAACGTGCCTGTTGTTTTTAAGTGAGACTCCTGTCCATCTTATGCCATGGACTAGGGAGAGGGAGCATTTACATTTTGCTTTCTGATTTGTAGATTGAAAACACTAAAAAGACTGCTCACCTGGAGAAGGAAACTGTACTGAAGCTTAGCTCTATAAGTGGTATTAGTCCTGGATGCTTGTCATCACTGCACCTAGCTTTTAAGGGCCTGATTATCTGTGGACTTAAAGGTTTTAAACTGCTTTGTATGGGCAGAGATGGGCACCTCAGAAGGGTGTTCATTGACCGAAAGCTGCCTATGCCAGCTCTTCAACCGCAACTGCAAAGAGCGCGTCTTAGCTCCCCGAGGTGATGGGAAGCACTCTGTGCTTCAAGCAAGTCCTATATAATCTTTTTCTCTATCCTCTCCAAACATAATCTAATGTAAAATGTCTGAAAAATTTTGGGAGTGCAGACTAAAAGCCCTACCCCAGTTTAGGGTATCTGAGTCATGCATGTTGTGGTTTTATTCCTCTGGAACAGGGAACTGCCAATGTTTTCCTGCACAGTGCTGCAACTTCAGTTTTGAATGGCCAGTCCCAGGGCCCAGAAGAGCCACTGGTACTTCTACAAGATGGGAGAGAGGGTTTTAAACTCCCTCTGCTGAAAGGCTGTTTAGCCTGGACCTCCTACATACTGAGTGGAGCCAGTATAGACAAGATGGACACCACCACCCAGCTGAATGAAAGCGGTCCTCACTGCTATGCTTTTGTGCGCAACTCGTTCGCATCTGTGCACGCTAAGCTTGGTTTGCGTGATTGGCTCTGGCTCCTGCAGTGATTTGGACTGCAGTCTGACAAATCGGAGAGCCCCTGAGCAGGTGAGGCACTAACTTACTGTGCTGTTCTGGGAGGGCAACACTTCTTGACAGGCAAGTTAAATGCCTATGGACTTTAGAAATGTAGATTTAGATATCTGGGGACTCCAGCTAGGCTTTATGTAGGACATTTTAGGAATTATGCTCTTCTACGTAAGTGCCTAAATTCGACCCATGTTCCACTTCAGGCTTATTAGTCCCTCTGTGGACTTAGTCCTGGGAAAATAAAAGGCAGGATGCAAGAACCACTAGACTGTACTTAATAATGAATCTCTGAGCAGAGAACACACAGGCTTTGGTTTGAGGTCCAGCCAAAATTAGAGTCAAATAAGAAGAGAAAACACATGTCTTTGGGGATTGCAAATCAGCAAATTGGTGCTGAATAGAAAGAGAGCAATAGAAGATGAAGCTGAGAGAGAAAAGAAACCTGGGACTTCAGGAAAATTGTCCATTCTTTCAAAAACATTGCTAATATTTTCTACAAGTGTGGGCTATTAAAATACAAGCACTCAAAGATGTTCAGTTTTATTTGGTTTGGTAGCCATCTCGAAATTGCAATTTTTATGCATGATGAATGCTTAGTTAGAAACTGCCATATAACATCGAAATCTTTCACACCTGGATTTCATATATATTTCTTTATACAGCTGCTTTCCACCAAAATGGCTAATGAGGTGAAAACTTGGAACCTCCTCTCAGGTTAGTTTTATATTGTGCGAGGAAGAGAGGTTCCCATTTCAATGGAAAGAGCGAGCCATGGTCACAGTAAGGTCACAGACAATGTTCACCCACTGTTTGGCACGAAGCAGATATAGTCCAACCAGAAATGCCCAGCTGAAGTTTTCCAGCTGGAAATTGCCACCCGGTGTGTACTTCTACCCACTCTATACTGTTCCTGAACATTGTCACCTGCAATTGTGGCAGTAGCCTACTCGTGCTGAATTGGGGCTGGGAACATCCAGATCAAGATGACCTTCCTGCCAATCCCCATCTCCCTTAGCCTTTTTAATCTAGTGAAATAATAATAATAATAATAATGGTATTAGTAATAATGTAATCACCAAACTAAGAACTCTGTTCATCACTACATGGAAGTTCAGACTGATGTTCTAGTTCATGCTGAACAACGCTTTAAGCTACGAATGAACTTAAATGAGGGTAATTGTACAGAAAGTGATTACTCAGACTGTAAACCCTGTGGGACAGCCACCATCTCTGCTCTGTGTTTGCATAACACTTAGATGCACCAAGGTCCAAGTCTCCTCTGGGGGATCACCATCTGTGCTGAGATAAACTAACTAATCTCTGAGGCTTAATGCTATCAGCACTATTGAGTCTGTTTTCTCTCTTGATTTCTCCTCCACCATTTATTCAAAGATCTTAAGCAGAAGCAGTGAGAGTAACAAGCATATAAGGTTATGCAGAAGAACTCTGTGTTTTTTGGGGGAGTTGACACAAAGGGGGAATCATCTTTAGCACTACGCTTTCCATCCTCATTGATTTTCTGCTATTGGCAGAAAGCCAAGAGAACCTAGGATGGCTGGGCAACTCTTTCCCTCCATGGCTCTGAAATTTAAGAGATCAGTAAAGTATTAGAGAAATAATTTCACAGCTATGTTCTAAAAAACAAGCAGAAATGTCAGAGATGTTTCAGGAAATAAAATGTTAGTTGTCTCGGTCACTGGAGAATAATTTAAAATCTATTTTGTTTTATGATGGCTGACTGTCATGTGTTTTTCAGTGACTGATAGTATGACTCTTTATGAGAAAGAATGTGATTTTTTTCCAACAACAATGCCACATTTTATTCCATTTAACCAATGAAGAGGAGTATGAATATTGGAGGCATTGACTCCTTTCAGCACTTGGGATACTTCTACCTTTTGCTTTGTAACTCTTCTATTATGGTCATAGATCTATGCCTTAATGCCAGGATACTGTAAATTCAAATTCATAGCAGTTTCATAGTTGTCCTCATAAATTCGAGTTATGGCAGCATGCACATGTTCTAGGGAGGACTGGAACTAAATTGCTCTGGGTACTGAACAAACATAGGAAAGGTGATTCCTCATCCTCAGTGTAAGTCTGTCTAACGTGGGGATAGAAATACTTTCCTATGATTAAAATGACCAATGGACCAACAGAGTTTAAATCTCAGATATTGTGTTTTGCAACTGATCCTCACAATAAAAGAATGTAAACAAGTTAATATATATACATATTGTCAAGTTAATTCAATTGAATAATTGGAGAAAATCACAACCTGTTTACATATAGTCTATGAACAGAAAGTGAAGCTATATTAAATCATGTAAATTATTCTCTGTGAGCTGTTTACTCTTTTCCAGTAATGATGTTATTTGTCACCCCAAGACCCTGTATGTGGATGTAAACCAAAGCACATGTTAGGAAAAGGAAATAACTATACACAACACGAGCTTTTCCTCTCTAGAGAAGTCTAGTGCTGCCCATTTACCTTGTGGCCTTAATTAAGCAGTGATTGATGCTTATTTGGAAAGCTAAAGATAATTACTACCTTTTCCGATGTGAACTGGCTATCCATTTGACCTCAGTATTTTAGCCAAAGAATGTTGTGGGGACTACAGTTCTTTTTTAATGCAAAAGAAAAAGTGCTCTTTTCTGTTCTTGTCTTTGGTAAGTTTTGCTCCTCAGAACAAGACTCCTTCCCCTTGTCAGGTGGGTTTCCTGGCTCCTGTGGGACACAACAGGTGGAAAAGGTGCTTCAGGATGATACCTTCTTAAGAGGAAGGAAAATCTGTCCTACAGCCTGCTCCCCTTTCAAGAGGGGAGAGAAAGAACATCCCAGTTCTTGCCTGTTGCTTCTGCCGTGTGTTTGGGTGGCTACA
This sequence comes from Balearica regulorum gibbericeps, assembly GCF_011004875.1. Classification (NCBI taxonomy): domain Eukaryota; kingdom Metazoa; phylum Chordata; class Aves; order Gruiformes; family Gruidae; genus Balearica; species Balearica regulorum. Next base: position 15,014,878 of record NC_046194.1, read on the forward strand.
AGGGCAGACAGACACTGCACATGCAATTTTTTCACAGGTGGCTTTCAAACTATTTGAAAGCTAAAGCATTATCATCATTTCTTTCAAAGGAACCTTCTTAAGCCTCTTTAGTATTGCTGGAATTTTTTTGCATTAATACACAGGTGTGTTAACCTCCCAGTTTCATGGCAAAAAGGAATGAGAAAAAGACAGGAGCATGCTTTCTGCTATCCATCTCTGTCCATTTGTTTGTTTGCTGTCAGCAAGAAAAACTCCTCTCAAATACAATCTTTTCCTTTTTCCTCATTCTTTTCCTTTGTTGTTTTCCATATTGACATGATGTGAGGCCCTACAATGGCAATCTCCAAAATTGTTGAGCTCCATGCCTTATCTTGATTTACATTGCATGTAGCTAGGTGGACTTTATTTTAAAACAGCCATCTGGAGAGATTTAACCACCTCCAGCACGCTTCATGCTTCAAACAAAATATGGCAGATACCTGCGCCAATGATCTGGTGACACATTTTATCATTCCAATGAGCATTTCCCGTTCTGATAACCACAACTTCGCAAGTGCCATCATGCCACCGACAGTGAAGAAAAAATTTACTTCCATTCTGTCCAAGACAATGGATTGATTTTTTTGCACAATGAGCTATAAGCAGGTTAATTGACTTCTGGGTATCTTAGAGAGACATGAGAAATCTTTGCGCTAGCTATTTTACTCCAGTGTGTGGTTTGCATGCTCCCCTCCACAGCAGCACCTGCTTGCTTTGCTGAAGTGCTGCACTGACAGTCTAAGAAAACACCTCTTTTCAAAACCACCTTGGGAGATTTCAAATGCTGTGATAAAACAACTGTGTGATAGAAATTAGAAATCATACAGTAATTGCTCAACTGAGAGTGTTTAAAAAACCATGAAAGTGTGTTTGTATGTATATGGCATCATTAGAAACTGAGTCCCTTTCTGATTTTCCTCTTCTTTTTTTTTAAGTTAAGTTCTACATTCCTCATTGTATTCCTGAAACAAACAAACGGGAGCAGGAGCAGCAGATCACAAGCACAGTTAGGGAAATGCCAGCCGTGGCCCCATCTCACGTAAGTAGAGGATGGCAATTGCATTTTACAAGCAATTAGAGGAACTTCTGGAGTTTCCACATGCACTCTGTGATTTGGCAGCATGGCAGAATCGGGGAGATTTTAATGTTAGTGCTGAAAGATTGTAAAATCATGCCTTGCGATGTAGAAAATGGAAGTTCCTTTGAAAGCTGCATTAATGAGCTCATTTTACTAAACTTCATTAAACCAGCCATATAATCTCTGCAAACTTAGTCTGCTTCTCAATTACATGGAAATGGAGTGCGCTCTGAAGAGTTAGGAGCCAGTAGCCATTACTGATTGTGTCATGCCGGGGAGGCTGAACTATTGCAGATGTCTTCTTTTATGATTTTTTGAAGCTGTAGGTGAAGAAGAATTTGGCGGCACACGGTTGTAGGTTGATAAAAGACCTGTGGGACACAGGGCTGTTGTGCATGTGGGCTGTGGAGACAGACCAGCAGATACAGCGGCAGCACGTTTGGGTTGGTCGTTGCACTGGCTCGCAGAGCACTGCTTCTGGGGGTACAGATGCAAATGGATATTTCCAGTACTCGTCAGAAGTGAGCTTAGACCTGTGAAGGGACGAGGAAGGATGGGATGATCCAATTTATCACTTAGAAAAACAAGATGTAGGCAAAACTTCGATGTAGCTGAACTCATTGGTGTTTATCTCCCTCCTACCCTAACATCTCTGCTATTGTCTCCTGGTGTGTTGGACAGGGATGGGGTGGTGTCTGCGCAGTGCATCCCTGTGCAGGAAAATTGTGGACCTGCAGGTGCTGTTCTCTGCTTTAGGGGGACTGTATGGTGTAGATGTTTTCCATAAAGTGTTTTGTTTCATTTCACATCCTTGAGATGCCAATCTATCAAATCCAAAATGTTTTGGAAAGAAATTCAGCTTTATGGAATTTCATAACTCAAAACATTCCTGTCAAAATATGCTATTTCCCCTACTACTAATGATCTTCTAGTGGGAAAATTGGGGGATTAACTTAAACTTAGAAGTCAAATGGAGGAAAGGAAAAGAAAGGACTGAAATCAAAATATTGAATCAACCTGAACCAGCTTCATGGTTTTCTGTTTTCAGTTAGCAAACAATTCTGACAATTTAACTTTTCATTCCATTTCAGGGATTTATTTGCAACCTATGACATGGGAAACATCGGTAAGAAAGCATTGCAAAGATCAGGCGCATTATGATGCAGCCCTGTCCCCTTTGGCAATGCACACTAAATTTGTGCCTTGCACCTTTTGATGGACTTTTGTTTAACTATCTGTTTATTCAAACCCTATTCCAAACCCATTGTATATATTAATCGCTAATCAAAGAGTCCAGTTGTCAGGAGCAGATGTGGCTTGCTTGCCTGCCTTCCCTTTTATTGTAGCAACCTGTCCTTCGAGTGCCCCGGTGTTTTTCTTTTAATTATGTACCAGTTGTGCCATATTCTGTCTTGTGGGACACAACGTGCTGTAACAATTAAGACCAGAACATCATAGCTGACTCAGCTTTTATTGGTGAGGGGAAAGTAATGTAAGTGGTAAAACAGCACTTCTGGGATACCACAGACCTCCTCCAACTGCAGTCGGTGAAGCCAAAGGATATAAAAGAGAGCTGGTGACTTGGTCTTTTTCTCAATGTTTTTAACTGTGATTTAAATAATAAACATTTTAAATCTTATACAAGTGCTTCAAAATATATACATTTAAAAAAATTACTCAATGTGTATAAGTAAGCTATTGATGTAGAGATCCTCACCTGAGACGCTCCAAAGGGAGGCAGTTTTCAGGAAGCGATAAGTATCTGTCCATCAAAATTTTGCTGTCACTATGGTGCCAAAACGATGTGTGCCCTGACTGCGGTTAGAAACGTTGAAGAGTGGCAGATGATTTACAGTCCTGGTGGCCGCCACTCCACCAAACCATGGGCAGGTTTACCAGAATGCCACCACCCAAAACAAATTTGAACTGGCCATGATACCTGGATAATGTATTTAGAACCTTCCTATTAAGGCTTATAGTTCCTCTGCTGCATATGGTCCCTCGTTATATCATAAAAACATGCTGTAAATGTAGTTTGATCTGATGCAAACGTTTGAAAGAGAGCTTGTGATGAGGTTATGTAAATGAACTGGCTACGCCTGTTTTGCCTGCATGTGGGATGATTGGTTTGAGGCAGCATTATTTCCAGAGGAAAGGTCACATCTTACAGAAAGTTTGCGAACAAGGATGTGTTTAAGGCCTTTCTGCAAAGTTCTGTGTGTTGTTCTACAAGCCCACGGGATGCATAACATTATAGTCTGATGTTGTGGCATTAATCATAACATTAACGTTAGGACAGTGACAGCAAAAATGACTTTGAAACGCCCCGATGCCAACAGGACAGAGGAACCACATAACGTATAAACAAACAGGACCATTTTCAAATCCTTTTGTAACCGGGTTCCTGCACGTGGCTCTGTGCACGAGGGGGTTTAGGAAGACGGTTTGGAGGAAAGGGATGGAACAGAAAGACTGAGAGCTGGCTGAAAGACTGAGAGATGGCAGAAATGAGGCAACAGCGGCTCTGCCTTAAATCATTCCAAGGTTTGCACTGGGGCTGGCACAGACCGGTGTATGAAATGGGGAAACTGTAACTGGTTGCTGCTATTCCCCCAGGCCTCCAGGCTGAGCAGATCTTGTTCAGAAAAGGTTCTCACTGAAGGCAGTAATTATCTGGTAATTAAATGATGCTGTTGCATATGGTAGATTTCCAAAGTGGGATTGTCCTGGAATAATAAAAGCCTGCGTATGAAGAAGGTGAGCAAAATCTTGCCCTAAAACTTCCATGCATTTTTTTTCTCTGTGCTTTCTGTAATATAAAGCCAATGTTAAATGAAGCTATAAAGTGAAACTATCAGCTATTTGGCAGTGGTTCAGGCAAGAAATACTTTTTAAAAACAGATTATATTATAAGCATGAAACATCTTTTCTGAGCGACTGTGTTCAAGGAAAAACAATAGTTGTAAAGCTAACAGCAATTGCATAAGAGGCAAAACAGCATGTATAGCTAAAGGTTCAGTGTGAGTAAACTTTGGAAGCTGATATGTTAGATCTAGTGGTTGAGGAATGTTTAATAAAATATTAAGAACAATCAGAAAACTCCTCTATCTGTGATTTTTCCGGTGCCCTTCCTGAGTATTTTTTTTTCCAGCAGCAGCAGTAGCAGAAGCACTTTCATAGGCTAGTCTACAGACCAAGACATGTTAAGATTCAGGCTAGCAATTATTTTTGAAGACAGAATGTAAGTTTTTTCAAGGCAATGAGAGGCTGGCCTCAACCTGCCATTAGAGCATTTTTAGGTGGTTTCTAATTTTTACTTATTGTAGAAAGCAAGTAAAATTTATATTAAAGATCCATGTTATGTTTCCTCTTGTGTCCTTTCTGCATAAATACTGCATCTAACTGAATCTTCCAAACTATATTTACTTTTTTTTAAACATTTGTGTCTATGGTTCTTTTGTCACCCTGAAATATTGACAGGATTTCCATCATTGTTGGATCATTTTTTTACCTTTGAGAAAATCTGTGTGTACAGTGGGGGGCAGGGTGTGATCAGGAGATTTAAAGTACTGTCCTGGTCTGGATCAGTGTGTGGAAAATTCTGTTCCAATCTGAGGACATGGATGAAATGTTTTCCCCGAAGCCAGAAGCCTTTCAGTGATGGGTCAGTTCTAAAGATGAGTCATTGGGGTTGAGAAAAAGCTGACCAAAGAACAGCCAAATCATGCTGCTGATGCAAAAGTGTGTAGGGAGTGATGACAATTTGGGTTAAGAAATGAAGAACGTACTTTTCTCCAATCCAATTTTATTTCCCAAAAGCAACACTAAAAATAAAACAAAAGCTTTCTCAAGAGGTTTATTCTGCTGGTCCTATCCAAAACAAAGTAGATATTTTGCTACTGAATAAAACCTGTCTTTTTTTCTACATTCTCCAGCGCAGTTTTAGTTTCCCAATCAATACAGCCCATGTTCAGAAAAGGTCTTCAGGTGTTGGCCATAGTTGCTTTGTTCCTTATCATCCGTGGAGCACAATCCTACTTCAAAGAGGCAAAAACAGTCCTCTGCAAGCCATGGGGTGCATTCTTGCAGTTTCCTCTCTGTTGTCATGCAGAATTTATGAGGGCCTGGGTTTTTGTACTCTGATGTGATAGGATGTGGAATGTGGCCAGGGTTTCAGAGTATTCTGCAAAGCCTGTGCCCATGGCCCAGCCTGCAAGGTGCCTGTTGATAACCCAGGTAGGCTGCACCAAAGGGGACGTGGGGTGAGGGCAGGAGAAGGTCTGAGCTCTGCTCCTTAGTAACAACAGAACTCCATCAAAACTCTAGAATCAAATTAAATACATCTCCCATGAATATTCAAATTGTTGTTCACTTGGGTTGCAGTGGCAATTGATTGATTCTCACTGAAAGCCTTCCTTTCACTCAACCGTCTTGTTAAAAGTCAAAACGCTTTCTTATGGATCAGAAAAGCTTGAAGTTGGATATTCATCAAAGCATACTTGCACAACTCTGGTAGGAGCAGAGGTCAGAGGACTCCAGAAGAGCTTCCCTGACTGTCCAGAGGGGTGGACGGAAGAGGGTGGGATGTGGATTGTAAAGGGGGGGGGGGGGGGGTGTCTGAGTCATGGTCAGCCCTCTGTCGAAGAAACAATGGTTTCCCTGGAGATTTAGGGAGATGAATTAAACTCTGTATTCTGAACTTCTTTTTAAGACTAGTTCCTGATAGTCTATTTTTGCTTGAAGAGTGAATCTGTACAATTAATTCTGGTGCAATATTTTTTGTTGCTCTGTTTTCACTAGCGTAGCTTAAAAAAATCTAGCCCTGTAATAAATAACAGCTCAGTAAGCCCTGAGCTCCCTGTCAGTGAATCTCTTTTAGTGCCATCTGATTCATTTCTAAGGCTCCAGTTTCTCATTGTGGCTTATTATTACATTTTACTGTTCTGAAAGATGATGTAGGTAATTGCACTGGTCCCTTAGCTAACTATAGATTCTTTTTAGTTTCTTAATAATAATGAAATTGCCATAGATGCCTTATAATATTTTTCTTCAGAAATAAACATTTAAGTAGAGGTTCACACAAAGTAATCCTGGGCTGCCCTGTGGCAACAATTATAATTAAAATATAACTGTTTGATTATATAATTGAAATTGCTTCCATTTGATTAGCTTGGATCCTTTCCATGGCCATACTCCTGTTTTTGAATAACTCACCCTTTGTACTCTGTGCTGCAGGAACATTAATGTAGATGCAGTCATGGGCTGAAAAATACACAACTGTTTCAATCCACAGGTAAAGAAAACACTTGACAGTAATACTAATTGAAAAAATCTGGTTTGTGTGTAATTAGATGGCTGCACAGTCCTGTTAGAAATACAGGGCCAGTGCTTAAAAAACTCAAAACAGACAGTGAAGAGCAGAGCTCAAGTCTCTGCACTCCACTGATGATCAGTCTAACAACATGCTGATGGAGTCATGCTCACCCTTGCTCATGGATGTTTTTTACTCTTGTGCATACTTATCATCAAAATAGGTCTAGAGATGATCCTGAGAGCTCATCTTGTCCACTACTCTGTCCAAATGGCAGAAAATGTGGGCTGCCTGGATTTCTTTCAGGTCTGCCCTGAGAACACTGGTATATAGTATGGTCCGGCATGGCATGGGATGTCCTCTGCAAGGGAGCCGGAGAGAGACATCGGCTTTCTGCACCCCAGGGAGATGTAGGGAAGAGAGAAACACAAATATATTTAGTTCTGGGAAGACTGAGGCATTGCTGGGGGTGGAGCCCTTTCCTGGTGAAGCCCAGGTGAACATTACATTCCTCCTCAACAGCTGTGTGGGGAAATGTGGTGGTGAAAGCATGCACGGTTTAGAAATAGGGGCCTGAAATGGCAATTTAGCATATATAACTCACCCAAAATCATCCCTGGGAGTAGCACCAAAGGGCAATTGGTATGATTTTACCACAGTATGAGCAAGCTCAGAAGCTGTGAAAGGGCATGGCATGTGGAAAGTAACTGATTATTTAATTTACGCAGTTTGCAATCAAGTTGGGTTTATCTGGTAGCAGAAACACAAAGCAGCTCTAAATATTGCTAGAAATGCACAGAAGAAATAAAATAAATTTGACAGTATAATTACAGCTTCCTTTTATGATTCCATCAACATTATTTAAGTGCACATGAACCTGTGCTTTTACATAAAAGCTTCATGAAAATCCCAAAATGTATTGAAATTTGGGAGGACGAGGGGAAAAAAGTCAAACTCCACGTTTTGATTGTTTTATAGCGAATACACACAGAGTCCTATTGTAGTGCACTGCATACAAAGCATGACATTCAATTAAAGCGTTGGTTAATGATTTCTTCATTTCATGACAATCATGTAAACAGCAAAGTTGGAGCATAACAAATTATGAAAAGGACTGTGGAATAAATTTCAATTCAGGTTGAAAGCTAATAAATTGAAATGTCAAGTCAATCATTTTAAAAATTAGAATTCAATAGTTTAAAATCATTTAATCATTTTTATAATTATTTTGTGACATGGAAGGAGCAAAGGGTCAAAATACGAAACTGCGAGCGTATTTTGGCTAATGTGAATATTGGAACGAACAGTTTAGTTGCATTTCACCTGGAATGCATTAGCAACTTTCACAATGATTATTTTTCTTGCTTTCAAGGAAATTAAATAATCAACCAGCCAAGACAGTTCTAAAATAAGCAATTGACCTGTCACAGGATAGAGGGATTGATTATTCTATAGTCTTCATTTCACTTTACTAAATACACATCAGAGCAGACTTTCAGAGGTGTCTAAAGGTTAGCTCAGCCATTTCGAGCCCCAGCCTCAAGGCTGTGAGTACATTCAGTTCCCACTGAACTTTATAAAAGCGAACCATGGCTGATTAAGCATCAACCCTTAATCACCTTCAGACAGTGGATGCAATGTAGCACAGCTGTCCGTGCTGAGGTGGGACAGGAAGAATGTGTCAGGAGCACCTGAGTCCTTTGCTTTAGAAACACAAATTTTAACAGTTTACAGCCAGGCTATGAAGTACGAATATGCCGAACTGCTACAAGAGTCACCAGGTTGCTTATTTCCTGGTTACTATCTTCTAAATATGACAGGTGACTAATAGAGGAATGAAAGGGTTGGCTAATCTTCAGTGCGAGAGTATGGGAGAAACACCATGTCAGCAGGTTGAACAACTATTACATGATGATGGTTTCCTGATGTTACGCTCAGTAAGAGCTGAAGATCTATTTTTAGAGAGGACATTGATACCACTGCAAAACTTCTAGAAGCTTATTTGTGCTTTGTCAAAAGCAAGGGGAGAATTTCTTTTTGGTAGGTGCCTGTACAAGAAGAGAGGGTCAGCCGCAGTGGGATTGGCTTGGTCTGTGCTCTGCGTGCCAGATTTCCAGGGAATCCAGAGGGAGCTCTGCGAGGGGCTGGTTGTCCAGCTGAACTTTTCCCTGTTAGGGCTCTCTTTGTCCTCCAGTATTTACAGAATAAACAGCAGAGAACATCAAAACCATTCTTTGGTTTCGTTCTGGTTTTTTGGGTTTGGGTTGTTTGGGGTTTTTTTTTTAGGAAAAAGAAAATGAGATTATTTTCTAAGTAATATGATTTCTGACTACAGTATTTAGTGCTGGTGGTGATACTGTACTGGGTTTTTGTTCATAGTGGACAGTGGGGAAAATAGTCTGCCTGCTTCCTGGGTACTGTATGATATAATTAAGGATATCACCACACAAAATAATTTCCCTTAAGGATAATTGGGTAAAGCCACGCTGGTAGCATCAGTACCCAAGCACGGGAAAGCAGAAATGACAACCTGAGACAGCAAATAAGATGAAGAGCCTGCGTCTATCAGATACTACTCCGCATGCCATCCCCCAGCCCAAGACAGTCTCCAGCATCCCAGAAGAAAATTAAACTCTATTGTACAAACCCACACTGACCAATAGTCCCAGAACAGCTTGTATTTGTCTTGCCGTGGTCAGCTTTTGGTAATTCATGCATCTTCTGCGAATGCTTGCATTGTGTGACAGCTTGCAGGCTGCACCCAGGAATTACAGATGGAAAGGAACTGTTAACCTTGGCCCCAAGGGACTGCTCTCCACTTCATATTTTAATGCAATGTGCAGTTGGCCCATTCCAGATGATCTGATATAGATGTTACTGTCACTTTCCCTCTTAGTCAGAAGATCTCATCAGTGACAATGGAATAGATTATGTTGCTGCCAATAGGAGAAATGCCTGCTGAAAATCCAAGCCACAACTCTATAGGTTCTTTTGAAGCAAAACGACTTAATTATAAGGCTAGAAAATTACCATGGAATAATTAATATGCTTGGTATTTACACTTAGGAAAGTGATTGTAACGCATAAAATACAGTATTAAATTGGAATTAGCTACACTTATTTTAGTTACTAATATAGCCGCCCTCCACACCACCTCTTGTGGGACCTCTCCAACATCTGTTTGAAAAAATGAAACCAAATCAGCCCACAGTTTCTGCATGATCTAATTGTAAATCTCCAGTAACTTCTTGGGCTCTATCCAAAGCAACATGAGTTCCAATTTTTCCAGGTTTTCCTTATGCTGGGAAGTCAACCACCCATGTTATTACTGGGAAACATGACCCTGTGTTATGTTCCCTCACTGAGGTCCTTGAGTCAATAATCCCAGCAGTGCCTCAGCTTTTTTAGAAGTCCTGTTCTCTTCTTTCAACACGCTTTACTCTCGACACAGTGCCAAATGTTACAACAAGTTTTTAGAGGTGCCAGAGTTATGATAATTAATGCTAAGAGAGTTGTAGAAAGGATGTAAAAGCTCATACCTCAGGGTTTCAAACACTTTCCCACTCTTAGAGATTAAGATGAACCCATCAAGGGGGCTAGATTATTCCCTTTTTGCCAAAACTAAGATTTCTTGTGCTTTTGTCCAAGTCATCTGGCTCTGGCTGCTATCAGAGACAGGAAACCAGACTAGGTGGACTCTAGCTCTGATCTAGTCTGGCAGTTCAGATGCTGGGAAAAAAAAAAGGGCGGGGGGGGGGGGCAACAAGCTTGTTCTGTCACTGACTTGTGGTTTTTATGCACACAGCTGCTTCCATGGAAAGAAAACAGGGCAGAGCAAGGCTGTACCAGGCCATCAAGATTTCCAAAATTAAATTTTCAGTTTCACTTCAAAGTGTGCAGACCAGTACTTCTGAATTCCCGTTTTAGCCACATGATTTGCATGTTTAAGAGGTTTCACTCAGAAGACAGCAACCAGAAGTAATTCTGTGAGAAAACAAACCCCGGATAGATTTTGTACAAGTCAAGATCGTGTACCCCTTTTTCTCAGCCATAGGTGTGAGGCTCTTTTTTCTGAAATCTCCGGTGCCTGCCTGCACAGGAGTCAGGGTGACACTCCCTCACCAGGGGTTTGCTGCCTTCAGAAACAGGGTTAACATACATTTTGTGTTTGTATTTCCCCTTTTTGCCTGTCTTGCCAAACATTGAGCCCCAGAGCAGGTCCTGGTGAGGATGCCGCCCTTGGCAGGGTTTTGATGAGAAAGCACCCCGGCATGCCATGCCGGCCTGGCCCGCTCACACCCGGGCCCCGGGCAGCGTGCGGGGCGGAGGGACCCTCCGTCATGGGATGAGGGAGGTTAATCTCTTTGGAAGACTTTCATTTTATTAGAGGGTGAGTTCCAACAGTTTTTCAGCATTGAGAAAGAGGTTGTGACCCTCTGACAAAATTTTGGCTGCAAAATGAAATTTCCTCTCCATGCAGGAAACCACTGGAGAGAATATTTCTATAATACTTCCATTCAAATAAATCCAGGTATTCCAGTAATTGTATGGTCTCCAGTAAAAATATCAAATAAACCTGTCATAGACTTTTCTCCCAGATGCTTAGATACTGTCTCCTTTCACTGCTTACCCATGTAACACAGCCTGTAATACTAACGGACATCCAAGGTTACGCTCCTGCGGTTCAGGCTCCATGGCTTGTCCTGGAAGGAGACAATGGTTTCACTATGCTCCAGGGTCTGCAGCTTGGCAGCGCTCCTGCTTGCCCAGTAAATGAGGTCAGAGCAGCGCTCGCTGCTAGTATCTTGGGTAACACGGCCTCTCAGAGAGACCAGTTTGAACGTGATGCAATCAAAGCTCATAACTATATAATTTATTAACTTGCTTTGCAAGGCAAAAATGGCATGGCATAGAAAAGGTGTGCTCCGTAAGGAACATACAGCATTACAACGGTGTAACTGTCTAATAAAATGTTTGTGCTGTTGGAAAGGTTTGCTGCAGAGGAAGATAAAAGACAAAGATCAATAAAATGTAAAAACCTTTACTTGGAAGCCTTCTGTCTTAAGAGGAGACAGGTCTGCTTAGCCAGTGCGCGGGGGGCGCGTATTCCCATGGCTGCCTTTGTGCTAAGCCTCAGATCCGACTGCTTCTGCTCCCTTCGGGTCCACAAAAGCTTGTCTTCACCCATGCCATGGCCTTCCGGTGTCACCCCTTGATAGAGCTGTCTTTTGATTCAGAAACATTTGAATGACTGTTGGTCATTTACTTCAATTTGCCTCCGCAGCAGACCTCTCCGCTCAGCCGCCCAGCTGCAGAAGGGCATTTTCAGCCTTTTACATGCAGCTCACAGCGTCAACGCAGCACCGTAGACTCAAGCCCCCCAAACATTTTAAACAAACCAGAGATGAAACACTAACACAAGTAGTAAATCTCAAAGACAGCTTAGTGATAGCATGTGCCGCTTTAGCTATGACATACAGTAGCTTAAAAAATTAGAATTAGTTAGGAATAGTAGATTTCTCACACTGCCAGACTGTATCATTTATCTTACATAATTTACTGTATCATTTTCTCTTATAAACAGCTCAGAAGCCCAAGACTCGGTTAAAAACAAAACAAAAACCAGAAATGGATTTAATATTTAACTGTTCCCAGGGGACCAAACTCGTTCCTGGTAGAAGTGAATGAGTTTGACCCACTCTGGGCAATTCCCATCAGCTTTGATAGACCTTCCTCAGGGCTGGGCTCCACCCAAGCTGTTTTTTACCTCTTCTCTGGATGACACTCTATTAAAATTAGAGTGCCTTGACCTCCACTGGCAAGAGACAAAAGCCCAATGTATTTTTCTTACTAATTGCACATCCATAATGACTTTCATTTCAATACAAGCACTTTGGAAATATGAATTGACGGGTAGCAAAGTTCATTGATTAGAGCTTGTGTACAAGCACCTTTCTTCCTGGTACGGTTTTTGCACATAATCACTCAGCGGTAGCCAGCACTTACTTATCAAAGAGAAATCCAGAAATGTATGGCTGAACACCTACGTGCAGGAAACATTTATCCAACCACATACTTGAGCTTTAATTTTACATACAGGAAGAGGGATTTCCCTTTTGATGGTGATAGTTCCTGTAACAAAGAGATGGAATGGTCTGAACAGTTTATACTATTTATTATTACAAAATGGGCAGGAGAAATTGAGTGACCTTCTGGGTTAATAAGAATTTTGAGCAATGGTTTCATTGAGATATAATTCAGTGTTCAGGAGGCATAAGTCTTATATCTTAATTAATAATATATAGATATTTTAAAATAACATTTTAGGAGTATTAAATCTATTATCACAATAAGACACTTCAGTGTGTGAACTAGTGTGAATTAATTCACACCTAGTTGTATGGATGGCTCTTAGCCCTTTGGCCCCATACTTGACAATATGCTAGGCTTGAATTAATGCACTGTAATTCACAGCTTGTCATGTCTTATTGCTGAAGCATATCCCTGAAGTGGCTTCACCAATATATAGGCTAGCTTCACACTTTCGCATAGAAGAATGGCTTCAGCTCTTCCCAGTCACATCTACTCTCCAACGCTGTGACCTCTGAGAAAGGCATCACGCTTCCCGCTGCCATCAGCTGGCGTTCCCCATTCACAGAACTATTACTACTGCCTTTATAGCCTCGGTGCCTGATGCGCACCACACAGCTCAGGAGCAGATCTTCCTGAAAAAAAATAAAGTATATTCAGCTTCCATGCTTCCAAACATGGATATGCTGTTTGGAAAACCATAGACTTATTGAGAGACACCTTACTATAGCTTGAGTGTGCCTGTGGAGGGAAACGCTGAATTGCATGAGCACGGTACTGGCAAATATAAGGGCTCATACAGGGGAGAATAAGATTTCTCCTCCATTCTTGCTGAACAGAAATAATTCTGAATAAACCATCCAAGACAGACAGTGACTCATCCACTGCAGGAATTGCTCAAGAGAACTTCATTTCAGTGCGTGGGAAAATACTACCCCTGTAATATTGCTACAGACTGCATCATCTTGATTTATCCTCGTTCTAGAACTGCAAGCATTATTTGTTCCATCCACCTGGATTGTGGCCTCACATAACCTGCTTAGTTTTTTGCTTATTCATTTATTTGGTCAACTGGCTGGTTGTTTTTCAGATGCATTTGATCCCATTTGACATTCCCAATTTGGAGCTTTATGTGGGAATATCAAAGCTGCTCCAGCACTCTGAAAGAGTAGAAAAAGCCCCAGTTTTGTAGCGAGCCCTCAGAAAAACAGCTGAAGTGATAAAGTTTGGGAAGTAAAAAAAATAAAATAAATAAAATGTAAAAGTGAAGAGCTTGATAGGTGTGGTGATAAATCTGAATAAATAAATGAGAGTTGCTGCAAGACACAGAGGTAGCAGTTTTGCTGAGCTATGTTGGAAGAAAGCCCTGATTGTGTGCCAAAGCGAGAGCAGCTGTGAAACGCTGGGTGTGGGTACTCAGCAGTAATCTGGTTTAACCCTGTACATAATGATATAATGCAATGTCCAGCCCATGCTCAGTAAGTGGTAAAGCGCACTAAGTAGGTGCCACACAGGCATAAAATATGCATTACCTGTTTCTTTCATTCTGCAGTCATCCACATGAAAACAGTACTCATTCTTCTGTCCATCTCAGGAACCATGAAAAGATGAAGATGAAGTCTTGGTGTGATCAAAACCTCTCTCCAGACCAGGTCACAGGGCTATATTCTTTCCTGGTGTCATCTTAGTGCTTTCTCAACATTTCCCTTGCACAAATCGCAGAGCTACCCTTTGGTGCCAGAGTGAAGACAGCTAGAAAGTTGTAAAATGCAACTACTACAACAACAGAGTTTATTGAGCTGCAAATTCTACAGAAATGTGTGTTTACCCAGAAAAAATCTCAATCTCAGTGGAATTATTCAAATATCAGGGCATTCCCAAGGTTCTCAGCTCTGGGTTTTTTTCCCAGTTGTTAGGACCTTTTTTCAAATGCAGGTCCCCAAAATAATTTATCAGCACCTTAATAAGGCTTTTTTTTTCCCTCCCCTGCCATAGATGTCACCTATTCAGAAAACAAAGACCTATTTTGTTACCAAAATTAACCACATATTTAGGAAGATGGTATCAGGTATTTCAGTTTGAAAATGTCAGCATTGTTTTTGTTTCAAGGCACACCTCTGGTAATACAGCGTGCATATATAAAAGCTGATAAGTGACTATATACATCATGTCTGAATATATACAGAAGTTCAATATTTCTATTTACAGGGTAAAGTAATGGAGTCAGTCTGATTTGAGAGAGGTTCTGCATGCAATTTGAGGGAATCTATGTTTAATTTAATAGGTCATGTATCTGTCTCAAGTGGGGATTACAGTATCTGGTTTAAAGTGATCTACAGTATCAGGCTTATTATGTAGCTTTTATTTTTAGCAAGGAATGGATTTAACAGTTGACACTCCTACTTAAGTATGAAATACATCAAATTTACAGCCCAGGCCAGCCTGCTGGCTGTACTAGACATACCAGTTTACAAACAACCTTGGGACTTCCACTCGTCGGGTAGTTAGGGGCAGCGTGAAGTGGCAGGCTGGAGGCATAAAATCATCACGATCCTGCAGCAACCTGGGCTGATCTATGGAGCAGTATTGTTGGTGAGGTTGTAAAGCTGATTGGAGAACGGGTTGATCGCTGCACTGGGAAAAGTGATGGAGCAAAACAGGGTAGAGGGAATCCAGAGTGAAAAATAGTTCATGCTCGAATGCCCTGAAAAAGTGTATCGCACGCTCTGCTTTATACTTGGTGAGTGCTAATACAGCCAGACAGTGGGACCAGCAGAGCTAGTCTGCAGTGAAGGAGAGAAAAACAAACAAGCAATAAAGAAATAACACAAGCATAAGATTTCTGAGGGCTGAAGGGGAATATATAAATGGTTGCAATGCACGGTGAGGCAGAATGAGGGTTTTCACGTGATACTGTTGCCGGTTGCAATGTTTGAATGATTTGGATACAGCAAGAGATCCAGAGATTATCATATTTCCTTTGATGATTGGCTGCTCCCTTGATCTCTCCTTGTCTGTACCTGCCAATTCTTCACTACATCCATCACTGGAGCTGGTTTCCAGCTAGAAACCAGTAGCAGAAAGCGGAGTGCTGGTACAGTTTCTAGCATAATGAGATGACTTTCATTTTGCTTGTGTAATAAGAATGGCAAAACAGAGGTAAGTCATAAAGAGCTTATCTGTATTCTAATTAACTCAACTTTTGCTTCTGGCCTGGTCTGTAGGTTTTCTTGGCACGGGAATGAATCCTCTCAGGTGCAGAGAAAGAGGAGTGTAATATCTAGTCATCATAATTGCACCAGTGAAAGCTGCTATATAAACAGAATTATTCTGCTAAAATTGCACTTCTCCTAGGAAGCCTGGTCTACTTCTGCAAGTGGCTTTACTGGGGCGATACAAAACTTTCCTTGTATGGCCTGGCTACACAAAGATTGCTGTGCCAGGAGTGAGCAATACCAGCGTGCCTATATGAACAAAAGTCTTCTATAGCAGACACCACTTTGGTCACTGAGATAAAGCTTAGGATTTTTTTCCCCTTTATTTTAACTCATCTATATCTAGCTGTAAAATCAATATCTCATGACCAGAAGTACAGCTATAAAAATTCCAATAAATCCATTTTCAAGTGCAAGTTTTGCTCCTGAGAATGAAGCTGTGACAGAGCCATCACAAGGTTCTATGTCCACCACTGAACAAATCTGCTTCATTTGCAATTAAAAGTTAGCTTTTCTAATTGCCAGCTATAGTAGCCTTCTATCTGAGCTGTGGCAGCCCAGCCAGGGTCAGCCTTCCTCACACAACCTCACCAGCTGCAATGCCCTCGCAGGCTGAATTCTGCCCTGCCTTACACTGGGTTCTCACACGGACGCGTTGAAACAGCGAGAACGGACGGGGGCATAATTTCGCCTTTCGCATCCGTTTTGTACAAAAGGGAGGGAACCTGGTTCAGGTGACAGAGTACATGCTGAATTCGCTTCTCTGGCCTTTAGGATTTATTCACTTACATATTTCCTAGGGCACAGTCTGTCCCTGGCATTGACTCTTTGGGGTACCTCAGACATGGAGGCTGTTTCCACAGGGTGGTCGTTTTGACAAGGTCAGTAATGGAAACAACTGAATTCTTTCTTTTGTCTTCCTCTTCTGCTCGCCTAAAGGATACAGCCCTGAACTAAACTCCGCTTTCCCAGCCACTGCACAGCAAGTTGGTTATTTCTGTAGGCAAGGTGGCAAGTTAGTGGCAAGAGGACACTGCCAAGCAGATGATGGCCAGGAAGGTTTAATTGGCTCCCCACACCTCCTATACGTCCAATATCGCTTTTGTAATAAATCCAAAGCATCACTTGTTAAATAACCTGAGACCTTTCTTGTAATCACACAGGATTACATTAGAACATTAAATCTGACATAATTGGACTGTCCCATTTGGACATAATTTTAAGGTAAAAATAAAAAAAAAAAAAAAATCAGACAGCAGTGTATTATATGTAATGAGAAATTTATTGCAGTTCCAAAAATATCTTCACTGAAAGTATGAAAGAATTTATGGGCTAATTTTTTTCCTGAGCATAAAAAGGACTAACTAGAGTGTTTTAATCTGCAGCCGCTGAAGTAAGCACTCTTTCTGACACAAAGGGTTTGCTTTTACTAACAGTAATTAGATCTTTAGTCACCTGTAGAAGAAAATATTCAAATGCTCTGTTCTTCGCTGGTCTTATCTCTTTAAATTACACTTTCTACTTGTTCTTGAAATAGCATCAACATAACTTCATTGGCTTGGATATTTTGACATATAATCAACCTCACAACTGATTTCTCAAATGAAGGGCTTAGAATTAAACTGGAGTCTGTTGAACCGAGATGTATAAAAATATTCATTTCCTTTCTGTAAAGTTTATTATTATTTATAATCAAATATATTCACTATCAGAATGCTTCGCTGCAAAAGAGGTTGAGAAAAGGCAGAACTACTATCAGCATTGCCACTTTCCTGGAAATTTATGTTCTGCGGGTATGTTCAGAGTAGTTTTCTACAAAGATTTCCCACCCCAGAAAGTGAGGAAAACGGTTAGGCAGTAGGAAACTACCCTGGCCGCACAGACATCCTGCCCATGGGGCAACCCCAGCGGCCCGCGTGTGCGGGCACACGAAGTGGGCGAGAAAAGAAACACACGCAGGACGTAGGTGGCCACCCCACCCCAGCGATGCTTCCTCGCACGGCTCTTACGCTGCACCAGAGCTCTCCTCTGCCACGCAGCCCAGCATCGGAGCGGGGTGGGCAATGGCTTCTGGAGATGGTTCATGCTCCTTCGCAGCGTGTTTCCGTGCCCTGCTGGGGCTATGCCTTTTTACAGCTGTAAAACTAATATATGTGCAGGAGGTTTCGCTTAAGCTCTGATGAAAATTAAACATGATCTTGGCATTTCTGTACACCAGCCAGTCTCTGCCTTCAAACGATTTTGTGCTAATATTGCTCTCAGAGAAAATTTGTGCTTCAGGAAGGGTTCTGAGACTTCAATCTTTATTTCTCATGCTCTCTCTTTTTTGTGTGCTTTGCATGTGTTTTAAATGAGATGGTTTGGAACTTACGGATGGTGTGCTTCCATCTGTGTTTTATAGTCTTAAGATTTCTAAATGCATACACTTCGTATTTATATCATAGAAAACTCTAATAACCTTGTGTTATTATCATTTATTTCAGCGTGACGTAAATCAGGAGACAAACGAAAGGGAGGACAGGTTTTTCTGTGTTTAACTAGGTTGCTTCACATAGCTTGACATTCTCCATGACTTTATTTAAAAGCTTCCCTCCAGCTTCATTAAACTGCCTTTGACAGGCAGCAGCTTAATATACACATGCACACACACATATGTATATATGTATTCATTTGAATTTGGGCTCTTTCCCTGTGGTCTCTGGTAATTATGATTTGTGTCTGGAGGGATGAACTGTCTAAAAAATAATAAATAAGAGGCCCTGAGAATTGAAAGCCAGCGTTCAGGTTCATCTAGAAAGAAATTAAGCAGATCAAGTTCAGGTTTATAAAGGGAAGCAAATTACCCTGGAGTCTCCATACACTGGATCAGAACTGACTTGACATATTTAATTATATTGCAGGTTCTTGCCCTTCTAAAGAAAATCTCTGCACTTTTACTACAGCCACCTAGGGAGGTGACAATGAGGTTATCAGGCAGTCTAGAACTGCCGCAACAGCTCCTTAAATACACCCAGCCAGGGAGGGCTCCTGGTGCTAACGACACCTCCTTATACCAACAAATTAATGCCCAGCTGGCCACTAACCATCCCCACGGGCTGACCGGAAGCTTCAGCCTTTTGCTGGTGTGGGTGAGAAGAAGGGATGTGAGTCCTGAGGAGATAAAGGAAAAAGAGATGGCAGTGGGAGAAGCTGTTGATCAGGAAAAATGTGCCTTCAAAGTAGCAGCAGGCTGGTGTGGAGGCCACCTCTGCCTGCTCTGCTCTGGGTGGCAGCTGGATTCGCAGTCAGCTTGCGGGCGCAGCTCTCGGTATGCTGAGAATGCTGTGTGCCGCAGAGGTATGCAAAAGAGATGACTCAACACTGCTCCGATCATGATCCTACAAGCAGCTTGGGGATTTGGTCTTGATGGTGAGCTGATTATTATTTTATCTCTTACCAAACTGCATAATTCACAGCAGCCTAATGTTTGCATGTTTTCTTTGTAAGCTGCTCTTGCTATTTCATTAGTAGCTGTGTTAAGAGAAAAATGCCTTTCCCCCCCACAAAACTATTTACTCTCTTTCACACAAACTGCTCCCAGCCTCTCTACCTCCCCACAGAACCCTGAGCCCACTTGAAGGGTTATATTTTTGTAATCACTAAACAATCCATTTCAGCTGGATGCAGAAAAACATCTTTGACTTCAATTTCCCCTTAAGTGATTTAACTAGGCTCCTGGTTGAGAACAGACTTTGAGAGGGGCCTAGAGTGTTTTCTGAATCCAGTCACCCAGATAAGAAAGCCAAATTTAAAGCTCGTGAGTGTGCACGATGCACCCTCGCCCACCTGCAGCCACAGGCTGCAATGGTGAGTTGATTGCCAGCCCGTGCACACGTGTGTGTTGCTGCTGGGGGGCTCGGGACCTCTGCAGTGTCTCCCCCACTGACTGCTGAGGCTTTGACCCTGATTTGCCAAGAACTTGGCTGAAGTAAATGTGTAAGTAAGTAAATTATTGATACAGTAGGTCTCTGCACAGTTACCTGGAGTGAAATCCAGATTCTGGTTATTTAAGGGTTTGATTCTTATATAGATTTATTGGGGACGTTTTGAAATTATGACCTGAAACAATGCAAATGTGATCACTCGGGTAATGACTCGCTTGTCTTGCTTCAAGGAGAGGAAGGGATCGACCAAGGTATGAACCTGCATGTTGTCAGGCTATTCAGGCCGCATTGTTGCGTTTCTCCTTCCTTCAGTTAGTAACTCTGATAATCCGATGACACCTTCTTCAGGCTGTGAATGCCCACATTGATAAATAGGAACTGGTAGTTATTTTGGCAGTACTTAGCAGCAGCTGAGGCCATGTAACACTTGGCAGGGAGGTCCCTGTCCTGCTGGATGCTTTGGGACAAGACAGAGTGTGTTTTTTGCTGCAGTTGTTGTCTGTTGTGTTAGTTCTGTAGTGCAAGCAATAGCAGTTCATAATTTTACATCCAAAAATGCAGAGTCAAAAGCTGCTGGCTGCAGGACAGGTGACAGGGTCTGTACAAAGGGAGGAATGGTGAAGAAGCATGGCTGTCAACTTTTGCTGGTCAATACGCTTCTGTTAAGTCAGACTGTGAGCACAACTTTCAGATCACGGTTGCTTTCACGGGGTTTTCAGTGACACTGCATCGTGACACTGCACATGCTGCGGGCAGAACGGTACTTTTCTTAACCTGCCTGGTTTCTGGATGTTAAGGCCACTTTTTTAAAAGGTGTGCAAAAACTCCCAGCCGACCTATCCAAATCTTATTCAATCTGTTTATACAAGAATATACATTGAAATACTTTTTCTAAAGCAGAATGGTAGTGTCCAGACAGAACCAGCTATTTCAAACAACCTTAAATATTTTAGAGAAGTCCTTAAAACTCTGTCTCCATCACTGAATAGAAGCTGCGTTCAGCTCAGGGCTTGGGCCTTGGCAAGCCACAGGGTTTGCTCTTGAACCCAGCTGAAGGCTGCAGTCTGTAGAGACTAACCCAGGTATGCACAGTGAGGCCGAGCAGGTACAACATGCTGAGAAAATTATGAGCAGGATCACCAGGTTAGCCAAGTGCATACAAAAGGATGAACAAGTAGATTCAACAGGGATGCTCATTTTAGGCCTTGAACACCAGGTGCAGCAAAACCAGGGATCTCAGCCTACAGAACAACTCTTGTTGTTATTAATAATGATTATCCATTATACTGATGGTGCTGCAGTACTTGTACTTTTTAGAAGTACGAACAGATGCCTTTACAGATTCACCGAGAAACACGTGAGTTGGTGTTGCCTCCACAACCCGTGCGGTCTATTCCTATGGCAACGCACAGCAACAAAGTGTGGCTCCCACACCGGGCAACGGGGCAATGAATAAAACAACAAAGTGCCAACCAGTAGGTGATGCTGATGGTGTGTCTGATAAGAGGTTGGAGGGAAAGGAGAAGGGGAGAGTGCCGCTTCAGCAGCGTACACTGAGACACAGCTTATATGATGTGGTCCTGAGGACAGGCCAAATTCTGCTTGCCCTCATCCTGTGATTAGAAACAATAACTGACAGCAGAGGAAAAGGCATGGGATTTAACCTGGTATGTGTTGCTTTCTTAATGGCAACATCATTTGCCTGAATGTCGCTCAGCTGTTACGAAGGATTTGGAAAGCAATGGTGTGAATGCACTGAATGCCAGTGTGAGTGGAAAGAGGATGCTCCTTCTGAAAACTGGGCTGCTCTTTGTTACCTTCTTCAAATAGTTCGCTCCCGTTTAATGTGTTTCTAGAGGAGTATTTCTGCATTTGTTTCTTTGAAAATAAAACCACAAAAGTAGTCAAATACTTGCATCCCATTGGTAAGAACCATGTTCTCCTTGACTTGCTCTTTCAACTAATCCCTTAAACTTTGTATTTACTGTGTCCCCTATAAAATGTGTTTAAACTGTTACTTTGGTTTTGGAGGGTTTTTTGTTCTGAACGTTGCATATTTTTGCAGCCACAGCTTGTGACAGTTACTAGGCGTTCCTACTTTACTAACAAATGAGACTTTCACTTTCAAATTCTTTACCAAATTGTGCAATACACATTCTTTATGAGACACTGAGTTAGCATTTTAAAAAAATTTTGGCAGTAGAAAGACTGTTATAGTTGTGTGACAAAATTCAGATTGGAAGGAAATAGCTCACAAAAGCATGAATTAAACATCTAATTAAAAGTGTTAAGTCTCGTTTCAATTTTCTTTAAAACACCAAAGACAGAAAAGCAGCTGTGTGCCTGAAGAATGCAGTATGATAGGATCCAGTTGGGTATGAACATAGAACTGATATGGAGCGCTCAAGGAAACATATTTATGGAAAATGTGGATTTTTGAGATCCTTGAAGACGTGATTTATCGCAGAGTAGATGTTTGTAAGGACCGCTTATGAAATGCAGTCTGAAATGGGAGTGGCAGAATGAAGGTTTTTTTCCTAATTTGTGGTGAGCAAATATATATTTATTTAGCTTCATTTTTACAATTAGCAGATGATACTCCTGTGCATAATCTTGCGCCATGCTACTAGTTTTGGACTAATGGGTTCACAGGGGTCTGACATAAATGGGTTCATATTTTTAAGTGACTACTTTGAAGATAGAAGTTGTCTCAGCTCAGGGTTGCAGTGTCCTGCAAGCTATGGTTTGAAAATGTTAAGAAATAGTTTGGCTCCTTCTCCAGTTAGAATTACAATTCTAAGCCAGAAAATTTTTATACAAAAAAAACCCCTTGTAATTTTAGAAGAATATTTTTTTAATCTTCCATATTACGTATCTATTTAAAAAGAACATACAGCATGACCTAGGATTGTTATCTATTGTTCAATAATGTAACTGGACAGTCTAATATTTGCTCTATGAATATGAAAATTGGAACACTAAATTGCTTGGGCCATTTCATGTGATGATGGGGGGAAAAAAGCTCCTTGCCTAATTACAATTGTAATTCAAAATGTATTTTAAAATATTAAAAAGTTATCTGCACTTGCAAAACTCAATCTAACCAGAAAGAAATCTGCTGTACTTGTATCCTTCCCTGTGGGCTGTATTCTCTCAGACACTATGCAGAGAAGTCAGGTTCAGAGAGATGAGCAGTGGAACTGCATGAAATGCAACTCCTTGTTTCAGCCCCAAACCATGCAAAAAGCCTACCTGCCCAGCCCAGAGAGAGTCCAGGTGCTTCTGCAAGTTGAAAGACTAGACTTGGATCTGCCCTCTATGGTGGTTTTACACTGGAGAAGCTGGAATGGAGCTCCTGATTTACACCAGTTGCTAAGAATTAAGACCTGGGCTTTTGAAATCAAAGTATTTTTCTTTTCAAGTCTGCCCTGATGCTGGGATGGCCCCTGTGCAGAGCTTCCTGCTGAAATAAC